>NC_058131.1:302125602-302236267 GCF_016433145.1 Gracilinanus agilis
TATATATATATATATATATATATATATGTACATATATATATATATATTTGTACATGAATCTTATTTCCTTTACTAAAACCTAAACTCCTTAAGGGCAGATATATTTTATTTATCCTTGTATCTCCCAACATGGTTAGTATAGTACTTTGCATGTTTAAATTACTCAAAGTTTGTTGAATGGATATCAGTGTTTCAGGCTTTAACCAAAATCATGCTAAGAATCTTAGATATTTTCCCTTTTGAGAATGTAAATCTGGGAGATTAAATGACAACACTAGTAAGGTAATATGGAAAAAGCAACTAAACTATGAATGAAGAGGACTAGATACTGATCCCACCTCTGCTCCAAACTATGTGCTCATCACTTCCTCTCTGAGCCTCAGTTTCTCCATCTCTAATATAAGAGGATTGGCTTAGGTCCATGTTGGTGAGCCTATGGCAGGCGTGCCAGAAGGGGCTGCTCTCCTCAATCTCTCCATGCATGTCTGAGGACATTTCTCACTTCACCCGCCCCTCTGCTCAGCAGTCCAATGGGAGCACTTCCTTCCTCTCCTGCCTGGGATAAGGCAGGGGGCTTTCATGTAATGTGAGGGTTGCTGTTTGGGCACTCGGGCTCTAAAAGGATAGCTATCACTGGCTTGGGTGATTGGTTAATTTATCCACTAATTCATTCAACAAACATTTATTATATGCCCACTGGGGACAGAGCATTGGATAAGTGCTGGAGGAGATATCAAGTCTATGTGAAATCAGGTCATATTAATTATATTATGGGAGGGACTGCATTTTGACTAAATCAAGATTTATCTAATTTTCTAGACTAGACATCTAGTTTTAGTCAAAATACTACTAAATACATCTAGATTTAGTTAATATACAGTCCCTCTCTTCATGTAATATAGTCTAAGGTAAGGAGTTCTTGACCTTTTCTGTGTTATGGAGCCCTTTGGCAATCTGGTGAAGGCTAAGGACCCCTTCTCAGAATTTTTTAAATGGTTAAAATTAAATATATATTATGAAGGAAAACTAGCATATTTAAACAGTTATTAAAATATTAAGAAAAAGTAAATTAAGAAAAAGTATATTAAGAACTTCTGGCTAAGAAGAAATCATCTATAGAGAGCTGTAATCTAGGGCCATGTTGACAAATTTATGGCATGCATGCCAGAGGGGGCTGCTCCCTTCCCCCTCTCCACATGTGGCTGAGGACATTTCTCATTTTACCCACCCCTCTGCCCAGCAGCCTAATGAGAGCACTTCTTCCTTCCTCTGTCTGAGATAAGGTGGGGGGAGGGAATGGCTCACTTGCAGCATGAGGGTTACAGTTTGAGCACTCAGTCTCTAAAAGGTTTGCCATCACTGATCTAGGAAATTCCATCATCAGTGCATTAGAGAATTACCAAGTATTTTGTGAATATTTTTCCTGAGAAAGAAGCTGATCTTGAAGATTCCTCCTGGGCTAAGAATTGATGATTTTAAGGAAGATGGGAACAAACTGAGATGTTGTTCTTTGAATTCCATGCAAAAACATCTACTGAAAAATAGAAGCATTTTTAAAAATTGCTTCCATTTTTACCTCATTGGCTATATTAAATTACATTTTCTGTATAAACAGTTCTATGCACACACAGAGACACATACACATTCCAACTATGTAAATGGGCCATCGACTTGCTATTCAGTCCAAGGGTCTTTTGGAAATTATATCCATTAAGATTTAGCTGAGTTTGGAGATTACTCTTAATGGCCAGTCACAGAACATATATCATAACAAATACAAAATGTTACAAATGAGTTTGTCCAATCATGCCTTTCCTGATTTGGCAATCCTTGCAGCCTGCTATCAAATTCTCTGTAGCCATTTGATACTTACTGCTATCTTCTTCAGATGAAGGACCCCAAACTGAACCCATTTCTTTAAAGCTAAGTTCTGGAACCAGCCCTGGACAAAACTATTGAGAAATGAAATTGACCACTAGTGCCCCTGGGTAATGTCATGGAAAAAGCTATATTAGGAGCTGGAAAATTTGAGTTCTAGTAGTCCTGCCTTTGATACTAGCAGTATGATGTTAGATAATTAATTTCTCTTCTCTGGGTCTCTGTTTCCCCATTTGAAAAAATGAAGTCATTGAATTAGATGATCTCCAAGGACCATTCTAGTCAAGACTGTGGAGGAGGGTCGATGAACCTGAGTCCTGTGAGTTTGGGGAAAACATATTCTCCCCAAATAAAGTAACATCAAAGGCCAAAGAAACAGAGATATGGGGTTTCATAAATAGAAACACTTGGACTTATATCTTATTCCCTTCTTTACTGGCAACAACAGGATTAGTCTGACTAATTCCATCCATAAGGAGGCCTCCATCATCTTAGAGATGTATTTCCAGAACAAGATATTCTGATAAGACTAACCACCAAGAAATTCATTTTCCCACAAGAAAAAATGACTGTGAACCTAAGGCTACTACTTCTTATATTTCCATTCTGTTTTGGAAAATGTCTTCATACACTAAGTGGGTCTAAAAAGCTACAAAAACACAATCTGTGTCCTAAGAAATCAAAGCTGCTACTAGCCCAAGTGGTCTTCCTTTTTGTTGCTCTTTTTCAGTCATTTCAGTTGTGCCCAATTCTTTGTGATTCCATTTGAGATTTTTCTTGGCAAAGATATTGGAATGGTTTGCCATTTCCGTCTCCAGATAATGTTATAGATGAGAAACTGAGGCAAATGCCAATGCGAAAAGACTATAAGCAATTTTGTTAGTAATGCAAATTTTGTGATAAACAACTTAGTCACAAGTATGAAAAAATCTACCTGAGGCCCTAGATATTAGCTTCTTCCCAGGATGCAACTTGGTCCAGCTCCTAAATTTTCCACACTTAGGATGCAAACATTCATCTTCTCTTGACAGCAATGATTATTTTTGGAGACCAGATGAACACTTTGAAAAAAGACATGTGGCCTCTGGTTGAGTAGAGAGAAAATCTTGCCTTGAGTCTGGTATGAAAAGAGCTTATTGGGACCTCTAAGAATCATTTTAGTGGTTTGTTCTTGTTTGTATATTTTGATGAATAAAGTTTGCATGCATTGAGAAGGATGATTCTGATTAATGTCTCATCCACTAGTTAGCATAAGTAACAGTAAATCAGCTGCCCATATGTACTCTACATGGTAATGAGATTCTCTTTAGGATCTCAAAAACGCCCACAATAGGAAATTATACTGCTGAGAAGTTGAGATGGAAAAAAAGGAGAAACGGTTGCATGTGTGAGAGAGAGGACACAAGGGGAAGCAAGGATTAAAATTGGCCCTATGATTTCATAGCTGAAATCATTTGATTTTGATTTCAGGTGAAAAACTTGATTTTTCCAATAAGGGTCAGCACCTTCTAAGTAATTTATAGTTTTAGAGAATTAGGTGCCCATGGCAGGTTAAGTAACTTTCCCAGGGGCACACAGCCGGTCTGTATCAGAGCTATGACTTGAACTCAAGTCTTCTTGGCTCCGAGTCCAGCTCTCCATTTTTCCATGCTGCTGATGAAAGCAATGAGTAGGACTATTCAGGAGCAGCAAGGAATAAGCTCAGAGCTTGTGTGGGTGGGTTTGAAGGTTGGGAGACTGGTTCCTTAGGGAGTAGCTACAAAGGGAATATGTAAGGAGAACTAGTGATTATGGGCAGAATAACATCGGTTGCACATTACAGTGAGACTGAGGATGAGAGAGTCTGACGTTTGGAGAGTGAATTCATTGTGAAGAACTTTCCGTTGTCATGGCCAAATTAGAGAGCCGAGAGGTCCACGCCAGGGCACATGAAGCAGCACTTGGGATCTCTTGGTGTGAGAGAGACTGTGTAAGGGGTAGACTGTTCCATGATTGCTTGTTATCTTCATACACCCCCATCCCACACACAAACCAAACTGATGCACTACATAACAGGTGGGTGTCAGCCGTGATGAAAAGGCTAAAAGGTGAGATTCTTCCTATCTGAATCATGGGCTTCTAAGCACCTACGGGTTTCTGTTTTGGGAATAACAGCTGACATTTCCTTGATGCTTTAAGGTTTGCAAAGTGCCTTGCATACGTTCTCTTTGGATCCTCACAATGATCCATTATTATTTCCAATGAATAGAAAATAACGTGTAGAGAGTTTAAGGGACTTGCCCAGGATCATCTAGTGTCCCAAGCAGGATTTGTATCCTGGTCTCCCTGGCTCCAAGTCTAGCCCTCTAACCACTATGCCAACTGAGAAGGCATTGCCTTGGAGGAGGGTAGGGTGATGGGGAGGCATGAGTATTAGGATCCTATCACCTCTAGCATTTATATTGCCAAAAATAAGGCAGAATGGGAGGGTAGAAAGAGCCCTAGCCTTGGAATCAGATCACCTGGATTCAAATCTTTTCTCTGAATTTTACTACTTAAGCCACGGGCAAATCGTTTGATCTCCCTGGACCTCTGGTTTTTCATCTATGAGGTGGCTGGACTAGATGGTCTCTGAGGTCTCTCCTACTTCCAAATGAATCATGCTATGATTCATTCTGAACATTTTTCCTCCACTCCCCACAGGTGCCGTTTTTTTTTTTAAGTTTAATTTCTATTTTTTCCAGATTACATGTCAACATCATTTTTAAGAATCATTTTCTGGGAACGGCTAGATAACTCAGTAGATTGAGAGCCAGGCTCTGAAGGGTAGTCCTGAGGGAGGTCCTGGGTTCAAAGCTGGCCTCAGACATTTCCTAGCTATGTGACCCTGGCCAAGTTCCTTAACCTCCATTGCCTAACTCTTTCCACTCTTCTGCCTTGGAACTAATTTTGATTCTAAGATGGAAGAGAAGGGTTGTTTAAAAAAAAAAAAAAAGGATCACTTTCTGACATTTTGCAATCCCTATCCTTTCCCTCCTTCCTCCCCCAGACATCAGGTAATATGATATAGATTGTACATGTGTTATCATACAGTATATATTTCCACGTTCGTCAAATTATGAAAGAAGACAAATATTGCTTATACTGCAGGAAAATTCACGGAGGAAATAAAGTGAAGAATGGCATGCTTCAATCTACATTCAGACTCCTTTAGTTCCTTCTATGATGATGGATAGCCTTTTTCATCATGAATCCTTTGGAGTTGTCTAGATTCTTACAATTCCTGTCACAGTTAAGTGATTCACACTTGATCCTCATGTTTTATTAAAAAAAATTTTTTTTCAGTCACATGTAGAAACAATTTTTGACAATTGTTTTCTGGCATTTTAAAATTAGAATTCAGATTTCCCCCTTCCTTAACCTTCCCCACTCACTCCAAGACAGTAAATAGTCTGATATAGGTTATACTGGTACTTTCATGTGATACTTATTTCCATGTTTCTCATGCCACAATAAAAGATACACATCATACATGCAATAAAATTCTCATAAAAATATACAGCAGAATATGGTCTCAGGCTTTATTGTTGTTACTCTGTACAACAGTTCTGCTCACTAGTTCTGGTTCTCCTGGTTCTGCTCACTTCACTTTTCATTACTTCATATAAGTCTTTCCAGGTTTTTTTGTGATCATCTTGTTTGTCCTTTTTTGGCAAAATAGTATTCCATTACAATCATATAGCACAACTTGTTTGGCCATACCCCGATTGATGGACATCCCTTCGGTTTCTAGTTCTTTACCACAAAATATTTTTGTACAAATAGGTCCTTTCCCCCATCTTTGCCCTAGACCCAGTAGTGGTATTGGTGGGTCAAAGGGTATGCAGAGTTTTGTGGCCCTTTGGCCATGGTTCCAAATTTCTCTCCAGAATGGTTGTCTCAGTTCACAGCTCCACCAGCAGTGGATTAGTGTCCTGATTTTTCTAAATCCCTCCAACATTTATCTTTTTTCCTTTTCTGTCATATTATCCTCTCTGATAAGTCTGAAGTGGCAACAACATTGTTTTAATTTGCATTTCTCTAATTAATAGTGATTTGGAGCATTTTTTCCTATGACTAATGATAGTTCATTTCCTTTGATCATTTGTCAGTTGAGAAATGCTTTATATTCTTATAAATTTGACTCCATTCTTTATTATTTGAGAAATTAGAACTTTGTCAGAAACACTTGCTATAAAATGTTTTTCCGAGTTTGTTGTTTACCTTCTAATCTTGATTGCATTAGTTTTGTTTGTGTAAAACCTTTTTAATTTAATTAAGTCAAAGTTATCTATTTTACATCTCATAATGTTCTCTATATCTTATTTGGACAAGCCAATAACATTGTAAGGCAAGTAGTACAAATTCAAGAGAGCTAGGGAAGTAGGAAGCCTTAGTTAGCTCTGGTGCCCAAGTACACCATGGGATCATTCAGTCAGTGCCTGAGGATGTGAATGAACAATCCATTTAATAAAAACATATCCGTAGTGGTCAAAAATAGTTCGGATGAAGATAAAAGCAAATACAATAAAATCATCTACATGGAAGCTAAAAGAAATGAGCAAGGAAGTTCATCAGATGAGTCTCAAGAACTCTTTGTCAGCATCTTAGAGCTGAGTTTCTGCCCTCCTTCTCCAAAAGAGCTCATGGCTGGGTTCCCGATAAACAAGGGCAATGGGATGGGACAAAGTTAACTCAGATTGCTTTTATAAGGTGTGTTCCTGAACTTCTATTGCTTGCAATAACCCTGGCTAATATTTTGTGAGTGTGTAGGGCTAACTCAAGCCTCCCTAGTTCTACCAAAATCCTGACCCGGAGCATTAGGGGTACCAAAACCATGGTTTTCAAAGTCAGTGCTTTGGATACAAATAAGAATGTTTCCAGTTCTCTAGGTTTACTTCAAATTAAACCCCCCAAAGCAAGATCATAGTCTGAGAGGCAGCTTGCATGTAGTATTAAAAAATAGCACTGAATTTGAAGTCAGAAGAGACCTGTAGATTTGAATCCTGGCATTAAGACATTTGAATAATACTTGCTATATCTACCTCATTTGGGGTGGGGGAGTAACTTCAAAAATTTTAAATTGCTGTCTCTGTGAGCTGTTGTTATTTGTTAAGTGACCTTGAACAGGTCACTCTCCTTCTGAGAATCAGTTTTCTCATCTGTAAAATGGGGTATTAATACTTGCATTCTTTACTTTACAGGATTATTGTAAGGAATGTATTTTGAATACCGAAAAAAAAAAAAAAAGCTAGATCAATGTGAACTATTGTTAATGACATTTGGGGCCATTCAGATTTGGCAAGTAGCTTAGAGTCTAGCTGCCAACTCAAGGAAAAGCCTTTTAAGGAAGATGTTTTTGATTCCAATTTTTGTTCACTGTGGTACATTGAAATAGAGGGGATGTCATAACTCATTTTGGGGCCTTGTCTTATCTGGCCCCAGTTAGCTTTGACTGAAAGTGTAACCTATTGTTCTTGCATCCAAAAATATTTATTAAGCATCTACTGAGTGTACCCGGCACTTAGCAAAATGCCTGGTATATACTTAGAGTTTAATAAATGTTATTGACTGACTTTTAGACACCCTGTACTCAGTTATATGGGGTATGAAAGGATCATATGAAGTAGAACCAGAAGAAACCTTAGAAAGGTTTTAGTCCAAGTATCTCAATTTATAAACGAGGAAACTGAGATCTAGAGAAAGGAATTGACTTGACCAAGTTCATTTAGGTACCAAGTAGCAGAGCCAAGATTTAATAAAAAATTCTCTGATTCCAAATCCACTGTTCTTTCTACTACAACATACTGCCTAGAGGGCTGGGACATGGAATCAGCCTCAGACATTACTACCTGTATGGTTCTTTCTCAGTCTCACTTTCCTCATCTTTAAAATGAGAAATAATAATATCATCTATCTTATAGGATTATTGACAACATCAATTGAGTTGGTAAGTTTAAACTCTTTACAAACCTTAAACCTACTACATATTGTTGTTTAGTTCTTTCAGATGGGTTTTCTTAGCAAAGATACTGGAGTAGTTTTGCCATTTCCTTCTCTAGTTCATTTTACACATGAGGAAGCCAAGGCAAACAGCGTTAAGTGACTTGCCCAGGATCACACAGATAGTAAGTGTCTCAGGCTAGATTTGAACTCAAAAAGAGTTATCTTCCTGTTCTTAGGTTCATTGCCTCTATCCACTACGCCTCCTAGTTGCCCCAGAAAACACATAGATAAGTCCTAAACAGAATACAAATGAGTCTGAATAAAATAAATGAGAATGCAATGCAAGAGGTGGTCAAGTCCTTCAACAAACATTTATTAAGGGCCAGGCACAATGGAATAAAATATAAGTAGAAAGAGTCATTGTCCTCAAGAAAATTATATTTTAATAGGGGAAGACAACCCATAAAAGGAAACCGAAGGCGGAATGGAGAGCCAGGGAAGGAGGAAATGATGGTATCTGTCTTAAGGGAATGAATTGGTAGAAAGGCCTAAAGAAAATGAAGACATGGTTGCCCCAGGCTTTCTTAAAACAGAGGTTCTGGGAGCAACTGGCCAATAGAGAGAGACCATAGTAGTTGAAAGTACTCCTAATGTTTGAAATTCAGAGGGATATGATCTTCTAAGGTGAAAAGATTTCTATAGCATAGTAGAAAAATTACAGAAAGTCAGAAGCACTAATGAGGAATCATGTCTGAAATCCTCCAGGTAATTTCCAGTCTTCAGTTATCCTGTGGTTAAAGAAATGAACATCTCCTTTTGTTGAAGAGAATCCTAACCACTTCCCTTCCTCCTCCACGAATGGAAAAAAAAGTTTGTGAAGTTTATAAAAGCCATTCTATGGTTCTGAAAGGTATCGGGGGAGGGAAGAAAGATAAGTGAAGGAAGTCAATAAGCTAGCCTTTAGTGGAAAAGGTAATCTCAAGGATGCTTCTAGGAAACAAGCTTGAAAATGGTCATTTACGTCCCTGCCCATCGCCTCTTAGAGAATCAGAGATGAGAAAGAATCATTAATTAGTACAGCAAGTACTAACTCATTCTTCCTTTTCTGTAATGACACCATCTCCAAAGTGCAGAAAATTACCCTGATGTCTCTATCTCTTTTGCTGCAAATTGTACTTCTGAGACACATCAATGAAGACAAACAGACCTAGGGTAAAAACCCACCAGCTAGAACTTTGATGCCAAGAACCAATAAATAACCCTGAAAAATATAATCGGAGGTTAGTTCTGCTGCTGTGAATCATGGCCCTTGGCCTCTGGAGGGACATGATTCTCTGGGTTTGACAGATCTGTCAGGACAGAGACCCTTGGTCCCTGTTCTGTAGATTGAAGGAAATCACCAGAGGACCTGCAAATTAACCCCACGGTAGTGGTTTGAGAGCAGGACTTTATTTTGGTCCATCTGCTTAGGCAATGATTATCCTCTTATGCTGAGACAGACTGGCTAATGGAAACCGCCTCCTGGGCAGAAATGAATCAGATATCAGAAGCAAGAACTCTGGAGATGAGACAGCCTGTAAGAATGAGGGCAACTCTGTGACTCACAGGTTTAAGACTACAAGCCCCACTGGGCTGATGAAGAATACTTGTTAGGATAAAGCCCTAGTGACCCCAGAGGGGCCTGACAGATTGTCTGCAATTTTCTTGAGTCTAAATGTTCATTTCTCTCTCTTTCTCCCTCTACCTCTCTCTCTCCTCCTTTCTTCCTTCCTCGTTTATAACCATTTATAAGTTAGACCACCCAACTCCCTAGGAAGCTAGTGAATGATATCCAGAATCACTGATTACTCCATCCCGGCAAGAGAATAAGTATTAACGAGTAAACACAACCAGGATGCACTGAGAAGATACAAAAAGATGCCCATCTTCTGGGATGAAAAATAGTTAAGAAAAATGTGGCCAAATGCCAAGCAGTTAAGAGATTGAACTCAGTGATTAAAGGGAGTAAATCCTGCATGAGTCCAGCAATGGGTGTTGAAAGATATTATCTCTTTATGAGCTCTTGTCAGGAAATACTTGATAAAGTTGCTGGTGGATGAGGTGATAAAGACTAAATTAACTGACTCATACTTATGCAATGGCTGCAAAAAGTTTGCCCTGCAAGTAACAAAAGAAACATCCAGATAACTTTGGAAATATCAACTCAGTGGAAAAGTTTAATGCAAAATTCCTCTGTGGGAGGAGTTACAATCCTTCTGTTGATTGCAATTTGGTCCTGTTTTTGGCAGTTCTCTCTTGGCTCTATGAGTAATCCAGGAGAGAGTCCCTCTTTCTGGAAGCCTTTTTTCTAATAGACATTCCACCAAGAACAAGGGTGTGGAAAATTACTATTGAATTGTAAGATTATGTGAAATCATTTTCCCCTTAAGCTTCCCAAGGTCAGGCTGAAAGAACCTGATGCCAAACTTGAGGTTACTCCCAAGTTTCTCATCCAGGCTATCAAATTGAGTTGGGACCTTCCTTCTTATGTCAAGATCTTAAAAGGATTAAGGGCAGGGTAGATCATGTTGAACTCTAATCCTTTTGAGACTGCATTGGGCCAATTAAGTGACTGGAGGACTGGTGTCTTCTGGATATGCAGACCTCCTCTGTGGTGAGGTAATGAGGAAGGAGCTGAGGTCTCTAAGTCTTTCAAATATCCACCAATGGGGACTGTCCGGGATGGTCCAAAGGTCAAAGTATCTGACCAATCAAAAAGAGCACACAATTCCTTTTTGTAAGTCATCTCTTTTTCAAAGAAGGAGACTAGCAAAAAAGAATCATTCTTTGTTCATGGGAATTTCATTCCTCCACTAATAAACAATGTTATTCTCAGAGAAATAGCCTCATATTCTTTATTGAATAAAATCCTAATGCTACAAGAGGGAGGTGTTGGGAGGGTTTGCCTCACCCAAACCTATTTTTTTTCTCATGTGCAAAATAACTCTTTTCCCCTTGAAATTGTTATGTTCCTTTATGCATACTTTGTAGCTACTTATCTGTGTGTGCATCTTCCCCCATTTTTATCTTTCAATCTTGAGGACACAGAAGATAATTGGCATAATACAATGGAAAGAATACTGGCTGTGGAGTTAGGGGACTTGGGTTCAAATCCCACACCTCTGACACTAGCTGTGTAACCAATCATTTAAACTCCTTAGACCTCAGATTCCTCATTTGTAACAAGAAGGGGTTAGATTATGTGGCCTCTGAGGTATTTTTCAGTCCCATACCTGTAATCCTATGAAAATGCTAATTTAACTGAGAGTAGAGACTATTTACTTTTTTATTTTGGTATCCCCAGTGCCTAACAAGAGCTTTAATGAGTAGCAGGACATTTAATAAGTGTATATTGATCCAAATAGAATTGAAGACCAAAAGGAAGACGAAGGAAAGGGATGGTTCTGGGCATGATTAGAAACCAAAGGCCCTGTGCCCCAATTTTGAAGGTTAAACTCCCAGATGGCTTCTCGAAGAAAAAAACTCAGTTTCCCACCAAAAAACAACAAACAACAAAAAATTGCATCTAATGAAAGAAGATTCCTCCTCAAAAGAGACAAATGAATTCCTTTTTCCCCCAAGCATTTTTCTCATGATTTCATACAGAAAGAATACACAGCAAAGTAGTCATTAATGTTCTGAGAGAATGGCACCAAGTGGTGCCAATGCCAAGAAACTCTCATCTCCCAAGCCAAATTATTTGCTTTGTACCCGAGAATTAAAATCTTTTCTTTCCACCTCTTACAAAATCAACAGTTCTCCTTCCTCTTCCATACCCTCCTTTTCCCCTGCCATGTTGGAACATCTGCACAAACTTATCTCAAGTGCTTGTCACATTCTTTTCAACGAATTATCACTGTCTCCTGAAATATTTTCCTAAAACATAATTGAGGCTGGTAATCAGACCATCTAAGAACAAAACAGGACTTGTTTATGGTTTGAGGGTTTCATGTGGCCAAATAACTTCTTTTCTTTAGAAACAAAACAACATCAAAAATTCTCTCAAAGACAAAGGAACCATCTCGATTGTTTCCATCTCTGAGGCCTGGATTGAACTGGTTGTCAATGCCAGTGAAAGCTTATTGTCTCCATAAGCTATGCCACTGGTCTTGTTGACCATGCACTCAATCAGTATTGTTTTCCATAGTTCCAAGTTATAGGAACAAGCTGAGCTATGGTTAAAGGAGCTTTAAATAAATTATTTGTGCTTGGATGTTGTGGGTCCATCCAGCCTTTACTTATCCAGCAAGAAACTGCAAATTTGACTGTAATGAAGGAATCTCATGGAAATTAGAGTAGAAACAACTGTTCAAGGGTATGGGCAGAGTGGTATATGATGTCTATTATGAACAGGAAGGAAACTAGGAGAAGACAATACAGACAGGCTGGCTTAGTTCTGGTTTTTCTTTTTCTTTTTTAGCTAGCATCCCTTGTGCTATTTCCCTCATGAAAGAAGACAAAGTGGAAAGAGAACTTGTCTTGGAGTTCAGAATTGTATGCCTCTGTGTGTCATTTGATACTCATTAGCTCCTACCCAAGTCATTTTAACAAATCTTGGGTTCCCAGTCTGTAAAATGGAGATAATAATATGTGCTCTTTCTACTTCTCAGGATTCTGGTGAAAAATCTCTTAAAATCTGAGTGGTAGAGAAATACAAGCTGTCAATCTTGCTATCAGCTTTGTGATCTTTAGCAGGTTTGTCTCATTGAGTCTCAATTCCCTTATGTATACATTGGGATAATAGTGTTTATGTGTTCTACCTCCAAGGGTTGTTGTTATGAGGAAGAGACTTTGTAAAGACTGTGGATATACAAAAAAAAATATCATGAGACAATTGTGGTATAGTGGGAAGAACAAGTTTTAAACAAATTTTAAAGTCTAATAATCTGAATCCAAACTCAGTTTTGCTGCTTTAATAATTCATATTGAGAAACTTATTTAGTACTTACTACTTCCCCACTGGCCCTATTTTCCTGTCTTTCAGAGTTCAAAGTCATGCCTATGTATAGTTGTCTCAGTACTGGAAGCCTCTTTACCTTGAAACATCCACCTATACCTGTGACTGATTTCATTCAACATCAGCCCCAGTTTTCTCATCTGTAAAATAAAAGTGCTAGATTTGATGACTAGTAAGGTCACTTCCTGCTGTAAATGGATGATTGTATCATCCTTTTTCCAATTCATAGGACCATTATCCTAGTTCAGATACTCAGAAATCTAGCTTCAAAATCAGGAAGATCTGGGTTCAAGTCTGACCTTTGACACATATTGACTATGTGCCCCTGGGCAGTCACTTAACTCTCAGTCTTCCAGCTAACTCTTTAAGACAATGAGTGGTAGGAAAGGTTTCAGGATTTGTTAAAAAAAAATGTCCAAGTCACTGTAGTAGATGGTAAGGATACAAAGACAAAAAGCAAAATAATCCCTGACCTGTGCAGCCCTGCAGGGAAGGAGAGCCTGGAAACAAGCAGATTAATTAAGAAGCTGTTACCATAGCCTGAGCAAGAAGTGATGAGAATCTGTGCCAGGATACTGGTCCTGTGATTTGGGAAAAGGATGATATAATCATAAAGATACAGTCAACCATTTGGAGCTAGAAGAAATCTTTAAGGTCATTGGGTCTAGTTGAACCCAGGTTTTTTGACTTCCTGACCAATGATCTACACTGACCGTGGCAAAGGTATAAGAAAGATTGGGGGCAGTATTAAAAATTTCAGTAATTTTTCAATTGTGTCTGACTCATCATGACCCCATTTGGGATTTTCTTGGCAGAGTGGTTTGCCATTTCCTTCTCCAGCTCATTTTACAGATGAGGAAACTGAGACAAACTGGGTGAAGTGACTTGCCAAGGGTCACATAGCTAGTAAGTGTCTGAAGCCGAATTTGAACTTGGAAAGATGAATCTTTCTGACTCCAGACCCAGAGATTTGTGCACAATGGCACCACCTAGCTGCCCCAACAACAACAAAAGATTAAAGATGACTTTGAGCAAGTCACTTCACTTCAGTTTCCTCCTCTATAGAAAGAGAGATTTTGCCTTAAGTGCTTCAAAATCCCCACTTTATACGAGTTTACAGGCTAGGGACATAGATAGGTACAGAAATACCAACAATGTTGCCAACAATAACTCTCCCCCTTCTGCTGACACATAGATAAATATATGTGGGGGAGAGGGGTAGGGAAGGTGATCAGATTTGTCTCTGTCTCTTTCTCTTTCCTTCCCCACTTCCTCTCTCTTCTCCCTCTTCCCAATCTCCATCTTCTTTTTTGTCACTAATGTTTTTATAGGATCCACTCCATTTAACTGACACTTTTTTTTTTAAACAGTGAATTGATGGGCAATCTTTTCTTCTCTCAAGCTGTTTTTGTTCCTAAGAGACAAAATACCTACTTTGTATCTGGTACTCCTGTGTGTGTGACTAATGAGGACAGAACAGTCAGGAGCTGTACATTGGTATTCTTGGAAGGTTTAAATCAGCCCCATTTTTATATGACAATAATCATATTAGCATAATTTGCTTGCTTCTAAAAGATAACAGGCTAAAGCAAGTTAAATGGCTTAAATTATAGTCTTCCACAGACCACAACAACATTAGGGAGTAGAGATCAGTAATTCTCCCTCCAGAATGACACCCTGTTTCCATCAGCTTGGATTTCTTTAACAGGGTTCCTCTTGCCTTTTACTTGATCATGTTTCTGAATGCACATTTCCTTGGCTGTCATTTCTTTCTTGAAGCTTCTGATCTACTGATTACAGTTAGTTCTGGTAGAAGGGGAGGATAAAACTGATGGGATGGGAAGGGAAAAAAAATTCTAAAGTGGATCTTAGAGACAGCTTGGACTATTTCTGGAGAAAGATAAACAGTTTAGTCTCCCATCTCTTCAATTTAATTCACTAAATATTTACTATCTGCTGTGTGCTAGGAATTAGAGGAGATACAAAGACATAAAAGACAAGGACTCTGCCCTCATGGAACTGTTAATCTAGCTGGGAAAAAGATAAAATACACAAATCACAAAAAATAAGAATATTTGACTTTTGTACTTGTCTTCCACCCATATGGGTCCAGCCATGGATATCATCTTCATCAGACTGGGAACACGCAAACTGATTTGATCACAGATTAATGTGAGTACTACAATCTAGCACTTTACAATTTACAAGGCATATTCACATCACAATTCTCATTTGAATTTTAAAACTATCATTTGAGTTCAAGTATCATTATCCCTATCTTACAGCTAAGGCAAATCCCCCACTAGATTGTCACCTCCATAACCATTTGCTTTGTCGTGGTACCCTAAAGGTACCCATGGGACTTGCAGTTGAAACCTTCCTAATATGTTGTCTCTCTCAATAGAATATGAGCTCCTTGAGAGACTGCCCTATTTTTCCATTGTATCTCTAGCACATCATATTGTGAGTCTTAAGATAGTGACTAGAGAAGGGAAATGGCAAGGAATTCTAGTATTTTTGACAAGAAAATCTCATATGGGATTACAAAGAGTTGGCCATGACTGAACAACTCAACAACAACAAATCCCCAGCACTTAGCACAACAGTTTTAAGATAGTGAATAGTTTAATTTTTTTTAATGTTTAATTGGATTTAAACATTTTTAAATCCATTTAATTTAAAAATGTTTAATTAAAATCCCTTTCATAAAGACAGGAATTATGTTTCCTTTTTTTTTCGGAATTATGTTTTCTGAATTGGGGGTTATTTTTTCTTTAAAATGTTAGTTATCTTAGAGGGAAGTTACAATCTAAAGAAGAGAGCATAAGTGATATATAATGACATAAGTACAGAATTTAGAGCCAGAAGACCTGGATTTGAATAACTATTTAACTACCTGAATGACTCTGAAAAGATCTGATTTATTAGAGTTCTGCAAGACAGTTTCTAGCACCCTCAACCAAAGGCCACCTTAAGAGACTAGAAGGGAAAAAGTTATTTTCATTGCAAAAAAGAAAATAGCCTCCTTTGTGAGTTTATAACATAAATCAGTAGCAGCTCAAGGAAATAAAGCATTTGCTTCTATAGAAACAGAAATGACAATAATGGATATAAAAAAAGGTGTTTTAAGACTGAATTCTTTAAAAAAAAAACCTTTATTTCTATCTTAGAATCAATACTAAGTATTGTTTCTAAAGCAGAAGAGCAGTAAGGGCTAGACAATGAGGATTAAGTGACTTGCCCAGGGTCACACAGCCAGGATGTATCTTGGGTCAGATTTGATCCTAGGATCTTCCATCTCTAAGCCTGACTCTCCATTCATTGAGCCACCTAGCTGCCCTAAGACTGAATTCTGAATTAACTGTGGCTTAAAACTGAGAAGTTAGGAGTATCTTTCTGTTATCTCTGAGTAGACTTCTGGGATCTGTGACAAGATCTCTACATTTTTACACAATGATATACATTCATGAAATAAAGAGAAAAGAATTAAGAATCAGAAAACAGATTCATGCTTTGACAAATTCTTAATTAAGTATCTTTTAAAATCAAGTCATCAATAGTTTCCCCATAAAGTTTTTCATAAGAATAAACATGATAGACATGCTATATTTTGATTAGTTGGTAACAGCAAACTGGAGACTTCATCGTGCTTCTTTCCTAATAAAATATGGATTTTAAGAAGGAATAGGGTACCAAGAGAAGTAGGGATTTTTTCTTGTCACCTAAAAGTTAACTATCCTAGGTAATGGATAATTGGATTAATTTGCCTTGTTGTTGTATTTTTTTCCCATTTGGTGGTTCTGAGTTATCCTCTCCATTCCGTTCTTTTAGCCTTAGAGGTTCTGTGAATGCCCCTTGGTGTCATAGCTTTGGGCCTTAGTGAACCTTTTCCTCTGAAGAGGCAATTGACACATGGATTATGGTCCTTGAAGGACAGGGAATGGAGAAAAAGAAAGAGTTGTTGTAGTCTCAGAGGAGCAGATGTACATCATCTAGATAAAAGCAACTGTTTGTGGACTCTACATTGCAGATTACAAGTCCCCAAAGAACAATTGTGTAAGTCTGATTCCTGTTAGCCTTAGCTAAAGGTGAGGAGAGTCATCTACCTAGGAAACCAATCCATTGTGCCTCTGGTCTTCTGATGATTAGGCCAAGACTCTTCTGGTCAGCAAAGAGGCTTAAACTCAGGATCATCTTTCCATTGCTCATCCCTTCCCCAACACTGCCCTTGCAAAGCCCACTGGAGCCAAAATAAATAAAAGTCTGTGTAGTCTAGGCAAAGCCAATTTAAATGATTAGTCACTGGAAGCAGAGAAGGGCTTCAAGGCTGAAGCCCACAACAATGATTTCTGAGAACTCACAAGCTGGGAGCCACTTCCTATTATTTGTGAGCAGTCTCTAAGGATCTGGGGACAAGAGTTATTTTCCCCTTAATAAGCTCTCGCAATATTTACAGAAAACTGCTCATTGTAGAGACCATTAAAGTATAAGAGATTTTTAACAGAAAGGGAATTTTTGGGGCAGCTGGGTAGCTCAGTGGATTGAGAGCCAGGCCTAGAGACAGGAGGTCCTATGTTCAAATCCGGCCTCAGACACTTCCCAGCTATGTGACCCTGGGCAAGTCACTTGACCCCCATTGCCTACCCTTACCAATCTTCCACTTATAAGTCAATACACAGAAGTTAAGGGTTTAAAATTTAAAAAAAAAAAAAAAAAAAAAAAAAAAGGGGAATTTTTATACCTATGGACAACAGATAAAGTGAAGATTTTGTGCTCCATCTATTTGCAGCTAAAATCTCTCTTCTGAGGTGGTTGGGTGAATGGGAGAAGCAGTTAATGAAATTAAAAGGATGTTGGGGACAATCTGCCAAAATAATGCTTAAGAAGAAAGGAGATCAACCAGCAAAATTTCTCCCTGCCCCCACCACCTTGTTCGCCACTGACTGAAGAATGAGTTTCTTTTGCTTACATCACAAATCTCTTTTCCACCTGAACTACCTTAATAAAGTAACCGACTTCCCAGAAAGAGAAGTTATTGGGAATGAAATTCAGGGAGATTGGGGGGGGGGGGGTAAAAGAAATTAAATATTACATGCTCCTTCAATTCCTAGTTGATCAGAAGTAAGTGCCTAGAGTGAAGATCACTTAGATAAGCCTTAGAGAACATGCTCAATGGGTTGTACATAGTACATGAAGAAAGGGAGTCAGAAGGAAAATGACTGGAGGGAAATTGAAGGGTGATAATACAGCTCCATTCAGGAATTAGAGGCAGACCGCTCTTTGTTTTCAGAAGCTGATTATTTATACTGTGAGAAGTGGCAAGCTTACTGGAGGTGCTGGCTTTCTTCCTGAAGAAGATAGATAGGCTTCTTATAAAATGATTTCAGGGGTAGAGAAAGGCGCCTTCCATTTTAGTGCTCTCCCTTATTGACTGTAGCATTTGGCCCAACAGTCATCCATTTCAAACTTCTTGATTTCATCATGTGTAAAATGGGAAAAGGAAACATGGCATGGAAGGAGAGCTGGCCTTAGAGTCTGGAAGACCAGAGTTCAAGACAGGATTCTGACTTATTCTGGATACATGACCTTGGACAAGTCACTTAACCTCCCTCTTACTCCAGGCAACTCTCTAAAACAGCAAATTGCAGGACAGAGGCTAGTCTACTTTGGTATGCAGCAGAGTATATTATATAGATGGATTCACATGTCCTGTCCAAAGGAGCACCTGCTTCACTGGGGTTTGGTGAAAATCATTTAATCAATCATCAAGATTTATTAAGACCTAACAATATGCATAGATGGCACAGTGGATAGAGCACTGGGTCTAGAGTCAAGAAGACCTGAGTTCAAATCTAGTCTCAGACACTTACTAGCTGTGTGACTCTGGTTAGGTTGCTTAACCCTGTTTGCCTCAGTTTCTTCATCTGTAAAATAAGCTGGAGAAGGAAATGGCACACCATCCCAGTATCATTGCCAAGAAAACCCCAAACAGGGTCATAAAGAGTTAGACATAACTGAAAGAACTGAGTAACAACAACAACAACAAAACAATGTATCTAACAAATCGCTGAGGAAAGAGGGGGAAAGAAAGGGAAAGGAGAAAGGAATAGATCTATCCAATTGAATGCAGAACCCCGGAAAATAGCAAAGGGAGATAAAGTTTTCCAAAATGATTAATGCAAAGAAAGAGAAGGAAACAATAGAATGGGAAAGAGATTGCTTCAAGAAAATTAATGATACCAAGGGAATGTTTCATACAAAAATGGTAAGGACTTAAGCGAAGCAGAAGACATTTAGAAGAGGTGGCAATAATATACAGAAGAAATATATAAAAAAGATCTTAGCATCACTGATAACAATGATGGTGTAGTTACTGAGCTAGAGCCAGACATCTTGGAGAATGAAGTCAATTGGAGCCTTGGTTAGCACTGCTAACAATAAGGGTAATGGAGGTAACAGAATTCCAACTAAGCTATTTAAAATCCTAAAAGATGTTATTAAAATGCTGTACTAAATATATCAGTAATTTAGGAAAACTTAACAGTGGTCACTAGATTGAAAAAGATCAGTTTATTTCCCAACCCTAAAGAAAGGCAATGCCAAAGAATGCTCAAATTACCAAATAATTGTGCTCATTTCACATGCCAGCAAGATCATGCTTAAGATTCTGCAAGCTAGCTTCAGCATTATGAGAACAAAGAATTACCAGATGTGCAGGCTATTTTTCAAAGAGGCAGAAGAACTAGAAACCAAATTGCCAACATTTGCTGGGTTAAAGAGAAAGCAAGTGAGTGCCAGAAGAAAAATATCTACTTCTGCTTCATTGACTACCCTAGATCTTTCTACTATATGGATCACAACAAAATGTGGCAAGTCCTCAAAGAGCTGGGAATACCAGATAATATTACTTGTCTCCTGAGGAACCTGTATTTAGGCCAAGAAACAACAGTTAGAATTGAACATGGGACAACTGATTGCTTTAAGATGGGGAAAAGAATATGGCAAAACTGCAACTTATTAACTTATATGCAGAGGGCTTCATGCAAAATGCCAGGTTGAATGAATTAAAAGCTAGAATTAAGATTACCAGGAAAATATCAGTAATCTCGGATATGCAGATAATTCCACTCTGGTAGCATAAAGTGAAGAATAATTAAGAAGCCTTTTCTTGAGGGTAAAAGAAGAAACTGTAAAAACTTAACATAAAAAACTAAAATCTTGGCAATTGGTCCTATCAATTCCTGACAAATAGAGGGAGAAGAAATTGAAGTACTGTCAGATTTTATATTCTTGGGGCTCAAAGATCATTGCTGGGGACTATAGTCACAAAAATGCTTCTTGGAAGAAAAGCTATGGCATATCTGGACAGCATATTAAAAAGCAGAGATATCACTTTGCTGACAAAGGTCAGTATAATCAAAGCTATGTTTTTCCCAGTAGCAAAGTATGGACAATAAGGAAAATTGAGTGTCACAGAATCAATGCTTTCAAATTGTGGTTCTAGAGAAGACTTTTGAAGTCCTTGGATAGCAAAGACATGAAATCAGTCAGTACTTAAAAAAAAATTATTCAGACAGTTTATTGGCATCAGGAACCCCTGAATTCAAATCCAGCCTCAGACACTTACCAGCTAGGTAACCTTGGAAAAGTTACTTAACCCTATTTGCCTCAGTTTCATCACCTGTAAAATAGCTGGAAAAGGAAATGGCAAACCATTTCAGGATCTTTGCCAAGAAAACTCCAAAAGAAGTCACAAAAAGTTGGACTGAGACCACTGAACAAAACAAATTCCCTGGAAAGTCAAATCCAGAAGCTGAAGTTTAAATACTTTGGCTACATAATGAGAAGAAAGTACTCATTGAAAAAGCCCCTGGTGCTGGGAAAGATTGTATAAGGATAAAAAATAATAAAGGCTGGTATAAATATATATATATATATTAGTATTTTAATTAAAGCCATGCTGATAAAGTTATTAGACCACGCACTTGTAAGAATTCAAAACCGCCGCCCTTGCCATTATTGTCTCCTGTCTCCTCCTGAGTCTGCTGGCCAAGAGACCACGCCCCCCTAACCCAGGAGATTTAAACTCTTCTCTGCATGGAGACGTAGGCATCCCCACGCCCAAAGAACCGGAAACGGAAACCTGTTGGACCACAGGAAATGTAGTTTGACAATTTCCACGTGTCCATAGAAAATATATATACTTTTAGATGACATCTCCCAAATTTCACTTTTACAATTGAAGACCAAAGGAGAAGGGGGCAGCAGAGAAAGAGATGGATAGTGCCATATAAGCAATGACCATGAGCTTGGACAGTCTCCAGGAGAGCATGGAGGATAGAAGGGGCTGGTGGGCTATGGTCCATGAGGTCACTGAGACTTGGACGTGACTGAACAACAGCAACAATACAAATAATGCGCCGGGCACTGTGCTAATTCAGAGATACAAAGACAAAACTTAAATAGTCCTAGCCTTTGAGTAGTGTACATTCTAATGGAGAAATTTCCATGAGATAATGTAGATAGAGAGTTTTTTACATCTTAGAGCTCTATAAAGTGGGATGGGGACTGGCATAGAGAACTACCAGGTAAGGAAACTGCCTCTTCCAATTCAAATGCGTAATTTATGGTCATAAAGAGCTACCTAGAACACTGAGAGATGAAGTGGTTTGTCCACTATATAAATGTCATTGACTCTCTCCATCACTGCCGTCACCATTTTTATCTTGCTTACTCCTTTCTGTTAAAAGTAGAATCCTAATTAGCTTGGAGAAATAGGGTGTTACTCCCTAGGCTTCTCCCCTAAGGCTACTCAAGTCCAAAGCACTAAATGAAGGACTCTTGCTGGCCAGCCCCCTGGCACAATGCCCAATGTGGAATCCTTCAGGTTCCATACCCTCCCCCTTCAACTATTTTTGTCCCAGTGAAATAAATCCTTGTTACAGGTTTAATTAAAATGCAAATATTCTTTGGGAGTTCTAACAATTAAGTCATTAGCACCCATTAATAACATAGCTCCAACAAATTAATAGCTCAAAACAGGAAATTCAAAGAGCTCAAAGGAAATTATTCAAGGTCACACATCTAATAAAATGGGACTCCAGGCCAGGTCTGCTGGCTCCCACTCCATTGCTTTTTCTGCTACATACTGTTCAAGGTCTTTTCCAGAAGAGAAGAAAGTTTTGCCATAGGCTTATAAAATTTCAGAGTTGGAAGGCATCTTGGAGATGATCTAGTTCTATCCTACTCTTTTACAGATGAGGAAACTGAAGCTCAGAAAAGTTAAGTGATTTGTCCAGGGTCTCACAGAGTGAGGATTTGAACCCAGGTCTTTTGACTACAAATTGAATGCTCTTTCTATTAAGCCATGCTGAATTTCATCAAAGTACAAAATTCCCCAAGCAGTCAGTTGGGGAACAGCATCAGCTGCAGTTCCCTGGATTTTCTTAAGCCTTTGCACTGGGGAGAAGAGCCTGGCAATTTAAAAACAACCCATTTAAGACTCTGGTAAACCATTGGTTTGGCATTTTTCAAAGATAGTTCTCTTCCAGGAAACAGAAATTGCAAAGGTGCTGAGATAATATGTGTACTTTTCCTGCATTAAAGCCTCTTCTTTCTTTGAATTTCTTCCCATTTTTAGCATATCTCCACCGATAAGGACAAATGCAATTTTCACCATCAGTGGATCTGAACAGACAATTACATTAAGGCAAATAAGACAGCAGAGTGAAGCCAATGATGAAAATCCCATTGTGTTCCTCTAATGTGAAAACAAAATCATGGAGAAAAAAAGAACTCAAACATTTGACTGGGTGTGTGTGTGTGTGTGTGTGTGTGTGTGTGTGTGTGTGTGTGTGTGTGTATCTAATGGGTCCCAATTTGCATAAGCTCATCTCTGACACCCCACCTACACAAGTCTACCTCCTGATATAGAAGACTCAGAGCTGGAGGAAGGTCTCATGCAGTTGGAAGGGCTTTGTCCAGGATGCCCCAGCTGAGGCTGGGAAGCAGCCCCAAGCCATTGGTGGGTGGGAGGGAAAGGTTCCTACATACATCTAACAATTGGGTTCCCCAAGAGGGCTGCTTCAGAATCTTCATCCAGGCAATTAGAGCTGGCAAACAGCTTCTCAAAGGTCGCTGGGTGGCTGGGGTGGTTCCTCCTCCCCAGCACTGAGTCAAAAAAAAGACATTTTATAGTTCTGCAGGGAAGAAAGGCAGTGGGGAAGGAAGGGGTCAGCAGGAGCCATATAGAAATTTGCATTTTTCTCTAGTGAGGTTTGGGCCAGAGGAGGGGGAGGAGAGGGAAAGGTTACCCACACAGCATCTTTGGGCTTTGTGTATTGGGGAAAGAGGGGAGATTAGATGCTTAAGCAAAGGGCACCAGGGATGGAACTCGGGAGGGGAGGAAGGGCTGCCTTGAATGCTCCAGCACAGGAGGAAGAAGTCTTACACTTTCAAAACTCCCCAGTGGCTGACATCAAAGGGAGACCCAGTCTGAAGTGGTTTTTGAAGGAAGGAGGATGACAGCAGGGTGTTATTTTTGGTCTGATAGCAAGTGATACAGAGTACTTAATGAGAGCACAGGGCCCAGACTCCTAGGTTGGGGTGTCCTTGGGTCAGAAAGCAGATACTCCCTTTTAGACCCACTCTGCACTGTCGTACCCTTCCACAGACCTTCCCCTTATAATAGGCTAGCCACAGACCTGAGACCTGGAAACTTGCCTGGCCCATTCACCGGTTCTCACCACATTGTGGGACAAACAGGAGCAGGGATTATGGAATCAGCAATTAGGAGCTGGAAGAGAATTTTGCCGTCATTTAGTCCAGGCCTTCATTTCACAGTTGAGGAAAATGAAGCCAAAAGGTTAAGGGACTTTACCCAAGGACGTATTGGTGGTAGTATTGGAACCCAGGCCCTCCAACTTCCAATCAAGCATTCCTTCCATGATAATACTCTGGAGGCTTGAATTAGAAGATCCTTCAAGACAATCCCAAAGAACTCATGAGGCAAAATACCACCTACCCCCAGAAAGACTGATCGGGTCTGAATGCAGACTGAAGAATACTTTTTTCACTTTCTTTGCTTTTCTTTTTCTGTGTTTTCTTTCACAACGAGACTAATATGGAAATATGTTTTGCATGATTACAAATGTGTAACCTCTATCAAATTGCTTACTGTCTCAAGGAAGGGAAAGGTGAGGGATGTACAAAGTTAGAAAAAATATTAAAAATTATATGGATATGCAATGTGGAAAAAATTAAAAATTCTAATTGTTTTATGTGTAACGGAAAAAAAAATAAAATGTTATTTAAAAAAATAAAAGATCTGGACTCTGTATGATTATGGCCAAATGACTAGAAGATCAGAGCTAAAAGGAATCTTAGAGATCCTCTATTCCAACTTTATCACACGAGTGAAGAAATTGAGGTCCTGAGAGTTTGAAGTGACTTCCTAAAGTTGTACAGCTAGCAACTGGCAGAACCAGAATACGAATCCGCGTCTTCTGCCTCCAAAGATGAGTGTCCTTTTGACACTTGCCATGGTAGTTTCTGAGCCTCTGTATGCTTATTTGTAAAAAACGTAAATAATACAACTTGTACCACCTACCTTAGAGGACTGCCATCAGAGAAAAGCTCTATGAAATGTAAAGATTTTTATATAGGGATACTATTCGATAATTTGTAAACATTAAAACTCACTTGAAATATAAATCATCACTTCTCTAAGCCTCAGTTTCCTTGACTTTAAAATGGAGATGATTATTATTTACATGGTAATACACTTCCAAGGGTAATTATGAGAAAATAATTTTGGAAGCCTTTGGTTTCTCTATAAGTGTGAATTATTATTATTACTAACAACAAAATAAAATGGGATGTACAAGAAAATATTTACTCTGTGCCAAGCAGGGGGTATACAAATAGAAAATCAAAACATTTCTTATTCTCAGGGGACTTGTATTCCAACTGGGAGAAACAACACATAAAGGAAGGTTCATGTTTATATTCATCTTACAGCAGAAGGAAAGGTCAAGTGGTACTTAACGATAATTTCATGTCACCCTTACCAATGATACCACCCAACTGATGGGGTCATAGTCAAGGGGGTAACTATCTTCACTGGAAGAAGGATGTGACAGACTAGTCACAAAATCACAGAAATACAGAATTTCAGAGCTTGAAAGGTTCTCATTGGCCATCTGGTCCAGTCCACACAGAAACAAGAAACCCCTCATCAGCATTCTCAAGAACTAGTCATCCATCCTTTGACTGAAGACCTACAGTGAAAGGAAATCCATTCACTTCCACAACAATTCACTAAACTTCTGGACAACTCTCATTATTAGGAAGTTCTTCCTAAATCAAGACTAAATTTTTTTCTTTGCAACTTTTATCTAATGCTCCTGATTTTACCCTCTAGGGCAAAGTAGAACAAGTCTAACTTTTTCAATGTAGCAGCAATTTGAATTCTCCATGACAGCTAACAATGTTTTTTCTCCCCTTCACTCCTTGCCAAAATTCCCTTCTCCAAGCTATATCTTCCTTATTCCTTCAAAAAAAAAATGCTCATGTGGCATGAACTTAGGGTCCTTCGCCATCCTAGATATCCTCCAATGGATATTCTACAGCTTATCAATGTCTGTGCTAAAATATGATGCTCAGACCTAAATACAATGTTATAAATGTTGTTATTGTTATTTTTTATTGTTGTAATTCAGTCGTGATCCTACAGGATGATGCTTATGTCCTTGGGACAAAAGAAATGCTCAATTCTTACCTTGATTTCTCTGCTAAGGAAAATTATTTTCATGGGAAAAGGATAGAATAAAAATAGTTAATAGAGATTTAAAGCCCAAGACAAATAATGAAGAATAGTGTTCAGGTCATTTCAGTCATGCCCAAATCTTCATGACTCCATTTGGAGTTTTCTTGGCAAAGATATTGGAGTAATTTGCTTTTTCCTTCTCCAGCTCATTTTTAAGATGAGGAAACTGAGGAAAACAGGAGTAAGTGACTTGCTTAGGATCACACAGCTAGTAGATATCTGAGGTCAAATTTGAACCTAGGTCTTCCTAACTCCAGGCCTGGTGCTTTATCTATTGTGCCATGTAGATGCCCCACTATAAATGTAGTCCTACCTAAAATCACCTCTCCCACAAGAAGCCTTTCTTATTCCTTCTTAATGAAAGTGTCTTTCTTTTATTGATTATTTCCAATTTGTCCTGTATATAACTTGTTTATGTATAGTTTTTTGCCTGTTAACTCCCATATTAGAATATGAGCTTTTTGAGAGCAGGAACTGTTTTTTGCCCTCCTTTGCAGCTCCATCTCTTATCAGAGTGCCTAAAACATAGTCAGCACTTAATAAATGCATGCAGACTGACTGTTGTCTCACTACGACAGAGTCCTACAGGACTATATACTTGTATATTCATTCCCAGATACCCATGCCTCCAGGAACTCACATTTTAATTAGGGGAGACAATATATAAATTCATTGTTCAGTTCAGGGAAGATGGAAAAGCCAGGTAGTAATTAATAAATGGAGTAGTAATCATTTCCTGCCATCCTTCCCAATGATGCTTTTCATTATCCTCCCAGTCCATCTAGCTTATCATTGTCTTTCCTAAAATGTGATGCTCAGAACTGAATACCATAGCTCAATTGCAGTCTGTCTAAAGCATAGTGAAGCAGGACTATTGCCTACTTACTTATTCATGGATACTGAAAAGTACATGAAAAGTGGAAAGCAATCTGGAAGAATTTAATTATTGACCAACATCTCACACTTTATACCAAGATAAGCTCTAAATGAATACATGCCTTGGAGATAAAAGATCATGTCATAAATAAGTTCGAGGAGCAAAAAAGAGATTACCCTTCAAACCTATGGAAAGAGAAAGAGTTTATAACCAAACAGGGTTAGAGAGGATGACAGAAGATAACATGGACAATTATGATTACAAAAAATGAAAATGGGGAAAAAAAGGAAAATGGGAAACTTATTTGCAACAGGTTTATCTGATAAATATTTTATACTTGCTATGTGGAAGGAACGGATTCAAATTTATAAGAACAAGAGCCAGTAAATATATTGGTAAAGGATATGAACAGGTCATTTTCAAGGGAAAAAAATCCAAGCAATCAATAACCATAGAAAAATGCCCCAAATCACTAGTAATTACAATGAGAGAAATGTGAATTAAAACAACTCACACTCCCGAGTTTAATAAAGATGACAAAAAGAAAAATAGAATAAAAGGAAAATGGCAAATGTTGTTGGGGGTGCTTTAGGAAAATGGGCACACTAATGGACTCTTGGTGGAGCTTTGAATTGGTTCAGTCATTCTGGGAAGCAGTTTAGAATGATGCCTCCATAGTCACTAAACTGTGCATATTCTTAAATACAGTAGCCCTATGTTCCAAAGAGATCAATAAAAAAAGGGAAAAGACTCATATGGGCAAAAGTATTTATAGAACTCTTTCTGTAGTGTCAAGAGCCAGAAATTAAGGGATATCTATCAATTAGAGAAATGCTGAACAAATTCTAGTATATGGTGAGGAAAACCAAAATGATGAAAGGGATTGTTTCAGGGAAAATTAGGAAGACATATATGAACTGATGCAGAACAATGTGAGCGGAGCTTCAAGAACAATTTATATACCACCACCATTGTAAAAAATTTTTTAAATCTTTGAAAGACAATTCAGTGACCAATGGTAATTCTATAGAACCAACAATCAAGCATGCTGAAACGTCTAACTCAAAAAATATATATACTCACAGTCAGGATGAGACATATATTTCTGGATGTGGTCAATGTAGAAATTTGTTTTGCTTGACAATTCATATTTTTTATAAAGATTTTTCTCTCTTTTTTCCAATGGGAAATGGATAGGAGGGATAGATTTTAGGGATAATTTCCTTTCCTCCACACTACAAACTGGAAAAGAGCTACTTCCACTGGACCATTCTACCTCACAGCACACCCTCTCCCTCATTTTACAGATGAAGTAACTGAGGTAAAATGATTTACCCAAGTCACACAGTCAGTAAATAGCAAAGTCAGAATGGAAGCCCACATAATCTTATTCTGAATCCCTGCCACTTTCTTCTTTACCAAGATCTATTATAGCAAGGGTCGGCAACCTTTTTGGCCATGAGAGCCATAAACGCCACATTTTTTTAAATGTAATTTCGTGAGAGCAGTACAGTGCTCACAGTGCGCGCTCCTGTAACAGTGTGCACTCCTGTAACAGCACCTGAAAAAAAATTGACTTTATGACTCCTGCAGAAAGAGCCATACATTGCCAACCCCTGTATTATAGGCTGTTAAGTGGTCCCATCCTGAACAGAGGACCAGGTCTGTAGACAAATAGTCTTGAGTTCAAAACACTTCCTAGCTGCCTGACCACAAGCAAGTCACTTATCCTGTTTCTTCATCTGTAAAATGGGCATCATAATAGCACCTGCCTCCCAGAGTGGTTGTGAGGATCAAATGACCTAATATTGTAAAGTGGTTTTTTTTTAAGGGCTTTTAAGTGCATGGAACAAAGTTGAGTCCTATATAAATGTTATTATTACCAGATGAAGGCTGTCTCTGAAATACTGTGGATGGTACAACAAAGGCTAACACAAACTTCCTGCTAACCTTTTCGGTATACATTTTCCTCTTGAGGTCCCTTTTAGTTCTATGGCTCATTTGGATTTAAATTATGTTCAGTGAGTCATAACATGCATATCTCAAATACAGCAGTTTTGAAAATGCCAGAACATCAGTCACTCAAGCCCTTTAGCTCTCTATTCTGGCCATGGATGTGAGGAACAAGAGGTCAATTCAGGAACATCATAATGAAGTGAAAGTAGGAATTGAGTGAAATTCTATTCTACCGAATGAAATGATGAAAGGGATGCTTTTAGTGAAACCTGCGAAGACTTTTATAAGTGAAATAAGTGGAGCAAAGAAAACAAAAGTTATTTAATAATAATATTTTAAAGCAAATTCCTTTTTTCTTTTTTTATTTCCATATTAATCACATTGTAATAGAAGAAAGAAACATTTTAAATGCATGCTTTGATCTGTATTCAGACTCCATCAGTTCTTTCTATGGAGGGAGATAGCATATTTCACCATAAGTCCTTTGAAATTGTCTTGGATCACAGTATTGCAGAGAATACCAAAGTCATTCACAGTTGACCATCATAATATAATGTTGCTGTTACTATATATACTTTTTTTTTCTGGTTCTGCTCATTTTGCTTTGCTTCTGTTCATGTAAGTCTTGCCAGGTAAAAATGAACAACTTTAAAAGCTGTAAGAACTCTAGTCACCACAATGATCAACCAGGATTCTGAAGACCTATTGATGAAGCATGCTACCCACCTCCCTAGAGAGGTGATGAACTCAGGGGGCAGAAGAAGACATATTTTTTGGATTTAATCAGTGCTTAAACTTGTTTGTTTGTTTGTTTTACATGTTACAAGAGTCTTCTTTTTCTTTCCTTTTTCAAATGGTCATGGGTGGGGGGGATATGGAGAGACAATTGATTTTTCTTAATTGAAACAATAAAATTTAATTTTAAAAACAAATGAAGGGGCAGCAGCATGGTGGATAAAGCACTAAACCTAGATGCGACTTCAAATCCTACCCTGATGCTTAATGCCTATGTGAGACAGCTAGGTAACACAGAGGAGAGCAGTGCTAAATCTTGAGCCAGGAAGAGGTGAGTTCAAATTTGACCTTAGAAACTTACTACCCTGGGCAAATCACGTAACCTCGGTTTCTTCAATAATAGTAATCAACTTCTAGAGTTATTGTGAGATTCTAATGAGATGAAAAAAAATTTACAAAAATGCAGAGTGCCTGGAACATAGTAGGTGCTATCTATCTATCTATCTATCTATCTATCTATCTATCTATCTATCTATCTATATATATATATATATAAACTAATTGCTATGTATATTATGCCATCTTGGGCAAGTCACTTACTTTGCCAACCTTAGCTTTAGTGTCCTTATATGCAAAATAAAGAGGCGAGACCAGATAACTCCAAACCCCTTTCCAGTTCTAAATTTATGAACCTATCCGTGCCCTTCTCTAAGAAGACTCTTGTCTCCCAAGCCCTCGTACCATTTCTTTTCCTAGGGGAGCAGCAGACTTGGTGAGAGAAGAATGTATCCCAAGGACAAAGTATGATGATGGGGGCTTGAAAACCTTCAGAAATATGGTTCCCTTCTTGGAGTTTGTTTTTTTTTTTTTTTTGGTTGTTTTTAATTTGCTATGCTTGATTTAGAGGAATCTAAATTAAAGAAAAAATAGTTTGGGGAGAGGAAAATGGGGAGGAGGTTGGCCAGGGAAATGAGCCCTTTAAAAATTCCTTGTGAGATCCCAACTGCATCTTATTAATATTACAGTGAGGCAGCTCTCCCTACGGCTGCCTCTGGAGGAGATTTGTCTGCTTGCTCTCGGGGCCCTGCTGCGCGTGGTTCTTTTTGAATGTTCGGCATAAAACCCACAGCCTCTGAGTTAGACAGAAAAATGGCCATCCCTCTTGATGAACGCACGGAGGAGACTGCCCCAGGCACAGAGAAAACGGGAGAATTCTTAACAGCGGGACCCTCCTTGGCAATCAGCATCCTGATTTAAGAGTCTTTCAAAGTGAAAGATGATGGAGTAGCGGGGAGGGAGTCTTGGAAGTTCAAATTCATTTCAGAAAATCATTTCCTCATGTGGGAAACCCTCTTCCTAGTATTGTTTGGATTTTGAGTTGTGATCTTTTATAACCCAAAGCAGAAGGCAGTGCAAGATCTCAGGCTTCAAATACAAGAAAATAAAAAAGGCAGGTCTAAGAAAAGTTGAAAAAAGGACCAAGAAAAGACTAGAAGAAATGCCTCCGAATTCCCCCTGGGAGAATTGCTTAACAGAGATCCAGTCCTGGCCTCTGAATACCAGGGGGTCCCTAGTCTCCAGACAATGGGCACCCACAATGCAACTAATTGAGCTCTGCGTGTGTCATTTCATTTCTCGAGTGTTCAAACTGAAATAATCCTCAATATCATCATCAGTGGCAGCAAGATGCCCTCATCCCCCAAGGCAACGATTCTACTTGAAAGCAGTTTCTCTAGCTAATGCAAACATATTATTAGCCCGTATCCCCAAAGCCATAACATTTGGTTCCAAAAGAAACATTTAACTATTTCTGGAAGGAAAGTTGCTATAGCAGCTCTAAGAAAAACTGAATATTACCTTGGAACCAGTAAGACACACACATTGTGAAAGGTGTTCTATCAGTGACCTTGAAACAGCAGCCATCTCTCATGGAATACCTTGTCCAGGGTTCCCTCCCAAAATTTGGACTATTGAGATGATGGAATTATTTTGAAAGTGCTTTCTGGAACCCTAAAATTATTTGCATTCTTCGAAAGAAGGATTTACCCAGTTTCTTGGTTGCTACTATAATTGGGAAGGGCCAGGATTTGAGGGAGACAGCAAAAAGGCAGCAGCTGTTGCCAATGACCCTGTCAAGGGCACACCAGCTTGTCTCTCTTTCTCTAAGGCTTCCTGGAGCCAACCTACAAAAGCTGAAATAGGCTTGTTGTTGCTAGATTAGCCTTCCTGTTCTATAGCTGATTTTACAGTCTAAAGGGAGAAAAAGAGAGCCAAGTAAGACTCTTGTGTTGTGGCAAAGAAATGTGGCTCTGGGGAATCTGTAGGTGGCTTTCCTCGTGTGTTTCTTTTCCCCTGTGGTATCTGCCTCTATGGGGAGAGCTTCCTTTGGCACATGTACTGCACGTTGCTGCATTTCTTAAAGCACAGCATACCCCCAAAGGGTTTAGGCAGTGACAATGGGGTATCCCAAGGTGAACAATGACTGAATCCTTGATTAAGACCTTCTGAATACTTTATTTCCCTATTCTCTTGGGAATTCCTTGGGAACTTGAGAGGTTCTTCTTGAGAGTTGTCAGAAGTTGCAGGGTCTCAAAAGTCCATCACTGGACTTGAAAAGCAGAACTTTTCTACCACCACTATTAATGAGGGCTGTCCCTCACTTTACTTCGTTTTCCTTTTTTTTTTCAAGTTTATCACTTTCTTTTTTTAATTTATATTAATTTTTTTTCTTTCTTTAATTTATTTTTTGAGTGGGGTGGAAGTATGGAGAATAACCATTTTTTTTACTTTGCTGGGTATTTGTAACAGATTTTGGTTTTCTTGCCTTCTCAATGGGCAGGGGAAGAAAAGGTTTATCTCTTTCAAAGAAAACCTGCAAGTAGTTAAGCCTCAAGTTTTGGTTAAAAATAGTGCCTTGTGTTCATCCATACATGCCAGTACAAATATGAGTAAAATAATTTATATATTCTACCAACCTTATCAAAAATTATAACTTTTATTCTTTGTCCTCGAGTCTTATATTAGGTATAAAGTACAAAGGGACATCTGTCAGCAACATGTGAATTTTTAATAAATTCAAACAAACCTTCTTTTCCTCTTGATAATATCATAAAATGTCACACACCCTCTTCCATCACCAATATCAATGATAAACAAGTGCAAATAATGGTGAGTTTGAGAACAGTGATGCAGAGACATTATGTATTTGAATGTTATATCAGTTTCCCCAGTATTGTCTAATTAGCCTATAAAGTTAACACTTTTTTCATACATTTTATTCCTAAGGCAATTAAAAAAAAGTTTTGTAATTTTCAAAATTGTCTAATATTTTAGATTTTTTGGTATCAAATGAGTGACAAATATGGGTTATGTTTTTTTCATGAGGGGAAGTATTGGTTAAAAGAATGCCAATCTCTGAGATCTTGCTTCATGCTTTTTGCAGCTAACTTTCTGTAGTTAGAAAGTGCAGGCAGAGGGGCACATGGTCACTGAGTGAAGTTATTTTTTTCTAAATTAAAAAAAGAAAAACTAAAATCTCTTGAGAGCCCAGGGAAAATAGAATGCATCCACTTGAGACAGGGTAGACTGCAGGGTGAAGTACCACGTTAGAATCTGGACCTGTACTTGAGTTATTAGAGAGCAGGAATTGGGCTCTCTTTGAGTAGATTTAATTCTACTCTCCTTCTCCTAAACAGATCATTCCAGAGAATCTTTTCTGACTTCCTCTTCTGTCTTATCTCTTCTCTCACTCTCATGCAATAGACTATCATAAATGGTATAAGATGGGTGGGGGGCTTTCAGGACCACCCTAAGTTCATTTCTCCTCATGCCCCTCCCCTCAAGTCCTATACCTTAAGCCATGCTCTTGACTCAATCATCTCTTTCAAGACTCCCTGAAGTATCCAATAAGGGAGAAAAGGGGAGGTAGGAAAAGTAACTTTTGAGTGCCATAAGGCACATCTGCTCTGTCTTTGATTAACTATGCTGTTGGCTGCTTTTAGGAGATAAACAGTATTTAATAAGTAGCCTAAATGTGCCGTCATTCTTCACATGGACACGTAGGTTTTTCCCGAGCAGATGGCAAAGTGTTCAGCTTGTCAGTAATATAACTTACTCTGTTTTGAAAGCAGTAGCGGACATGAGAGGAAGAGTGGGCATAACCCTGTGGGAAAGAGGATGTCCTTCAATTCCCATTCAGGGGTTGAGTTCATCAGAGAACTTTAGAATCTCAATTTGAAAAGGCCTCTAGGGCTCACCCAACCTGACCTCTGCACTGGAGCAGGAATCTCTTGGGCAACATCATTGACAAGTGATCAGCCTGTCCTCACTGGAAGACTTTCAATGATGGAGAATTCACTATTTTCCAAGTCAAATAATTCTATTTTAAGATCACTAAATCCCACCCTTTGATATTCAATCATCAGTGTGAATTTGGTGAATTTATGTCACTTCCCTGGCTTATGTTTAATCAACTTTCAATTGAAGTGATTGGACTAGATGGTTTACTGGCATCCCTTCCATTTCTAGGTCCATGATCCTAATTATTAGGAAATATTTCTTTAAGATCATAGGGAAATGAGGAGCAGGTAGGTAGCACAGTGGAGTTGAGAGGACCTGGATTCAAATCTGGTCTCAGACACTTAGTTATGTGACCCTGGACAAGTCACTTAAACCTAATTCCCTCACCCTTCCTGCTCTTCTGCCTTAGAATGGATACTTAGTATTGATTCTAAGACAGATAGTAAGTGTTTTTTTTGTTTTTTGTTGTTTTTTTTAAACCCTTGTACTTCGGTGTATTGTCTCATAGGTGGAAAAATGGTAAGGGTGGGCAATGGGGGTCAAGTGACTTGCCCAGGGTCACACAGCTGGGAAGTGGCTGAGGCCGGGTTTGAACCTAGGACCTCCTGTCTCTAGGCCTGACTCTCACTCCACTGAGCTACCCAGCTGCCCCAGTAAGTGTTTTTAAAAAAAAAAAAAAAAAGATCATAGGGAGATGGACTGGAACCTCCAGGTTAACTGATATAGCTTTCAAATTCAGTAAATTCAATTCAATAAGCACTTATTAAATATCTGCCATTTGCCAGGCATTGTACTAAGTGCTAAGGATACAAAAAGAGGCAAAAGTCAGTCACTGCCCTCGAGAAGCTTTTCATCACATAACTATTCTCAAATTCACCATTATTTGTTCTTGTTTGCCAATGAAATGGCTGATGAGAAAAGGTATATATCCACCAGCTCTGAGTCATCTCATCCAACCCTTTCATTTTATAGATGAGGAAACTGAGGAGGCTTTCCTACATTTGATCAGAATTTAAGCCTCCAGCCCACCTTCCACCATACCTTGCTACCTTCCCTTAAATTGATTTGATATTTTCAATCATCTTTTTGAAGCAAAACCCTATATTCTAATGGTAGGTTTATTTGCTCAGGATGTCACATAACAAAGTTTACCAGGTGATTCCAGAAACTTTAGTCCAGCTTAGTTGCCTGAGCTCTGAGTATTCATTCATTCATGGCTTTAGAAAACTATCCAGACACTTTGGTGGAAAAGAGGTGGTAAGGAAGGGGTGTGATTGCTCCAAGGAAATCCCCATGGCTAGTACAGAAACATGCATTTCTCCTCTACTCAGGAAAGCAAGGATGATCCATGGCCTGCCCGAAATTCTTGATCACAAAGAAAGAACATTTTGACAAGGCATCCATATTTACTTTTCTACTCTTTGGGATCTGCACTTTTCTAAATCATCTGGTCCTAGGACTGCTGGCCTGGAACTGTCAAAACACCACATGAAACACAAGCCTCAAGCAATTTTCTACCAGCTCCTGTGGAGGTTCAAATGTTGGGCGTGCATTTTCACTCTCTCTACATCCCTTCCATTCTCCCTCCCCTTTCCTCCTGCATCCCCCCACCCCCAGTTCTCTTGCCACAGAGCTGTTGTGCCATGCCAGCGTGACTTGGTAAGACAGGGGCTTATTTTAGCTCACTTTGGCAGAGCGCTAGGTGCATGGGGAAGGCCTTGGGGCACAATGCTGGGGAAAGGTTCAAAAGTGCCAGTCTGAACTGGATCACTTTAGGCAGGGTTTTATGGATTTAGTGCCCTGTCATCAGACAGCTTATGAAACCCTGCATTTTGATCAGAGATCAGAGCAAATAAGGACAGGCACAGATCTCTGTCCGCTGTAAATTAGGGTTTTTAGGGCTCTGGAGGCACTGGGGGAAGCAATATCTGCCCAAATCTGTTACGGAAACATTACATGTCCTCCTTTTCCTCCAGTTCTGACACAAATCTCATAAAGCAAAGATCCCTGCACTACCTAAGGGCTTTAAGGCAGAAATCTCTGAAAATGATTTCACCCTAAGCTCAAACACACACACACACACACACACAACACACACACACACACACACACACACACACACACACACACACACACACACACACATCCCTTCCCCAGTCCTCTGCCCTCCTGTGCTCTGCCTGTGAAGGCTCTCATATAATAATTCCTCCACATGAGCTAAATTGGGCTCATTGAAAAAACACCATGTTCCAGCTACAAATTATCAGCTGTACAAACCTCTACCTCTGATTGACACTCAAATTATGCATTGGAGTGTGCTGAGAACATGCTCTCAGAAACACCTCATCCTCCTTCCCAGACCCCCTTTCTCCCTTTTTTTCTTAGAGGGATATCATCCTCTCCCCAGAGAAACTTATCTCCTTCCAACCCCCAGGCACACAATCGTGGGGCTGATTAATGAAAGCTTCCCACCCTGACCCATACATGCCCAGCCAGTGGCAATCTCAGAAATGATTTTCTTGGGCTGTTGGGCAGCATCCAATTGCATTGGTCCAGTATTTTGGAGAGGCTGAAATTTCATCTACTCCTTTCAGAGTGGAACTTGAAGTGCTATCATGTGAAAGAGAGGATTTGATTTCTTGCACTTGGCCCCAGAGAGCAGACCTAGGAGTAATGGGTAGAAATCATAGAAAAACAGATTTGGGTTTGAGAAAAAGAAAAATTCCTTAATGATTAGAACCTTCCCAAAGTGGAACGAATAACTTCAGGAGGCAACCCTCACTAGAGATCTTTAGGTAAAAACAAGGCTCAGCAAACTATGACCCAAGTGCCAAATTGTAGTAATAATAGCTAACATTTCTATAGTATTTACTATGTTCTGAGCACTGTGCTAAATGCTTTTAGTTATTTCATTTGATCCTTACAATCCTGGGGGGTAGGTGCTATGATTAACCTATTTTATAGCTAAGGAAAGTGAGGCAAAAAGAGGTGAAGTGACTTGCCTGGGGTAGCATAACTAGTAATTATAAGGTCTTCCTGACTCCAGGCCTACCACTCTATCTGCTTCACCTCTTAGCTGCCTCTAAATCTAGCCCACCATCTGTTTTTTGAATAATCCCTGAGATAAGAATGGTACCAAACCATTGGACCATTAGAAAAACCGGTGATGGGGTCAGATTTGCCTCTCAGGCCATAATTGTTCTGGGCTAGATGAGAACTTATCAAGTATGTTTTAGAGAATTTGATTTGGGCATGTATATCATAAGATCTCTTCCACTGACTATGGGAATTTAGGATCCCACTAGGATATAATCATAGCTGCCTTGGCTTCCTCCTCCCTTCTAGATCTCATTTAATGGTATTTCATGCCCCACTTTCAACTCTGCATACCAAACAGAGGCCCCTTGGCATTCACCAAATTCTGAATGATGTCAGCCAAAGAGCCTGTGTCAAAAAAATTCCAGAGTCTTAAATGAAATGCAAACTCAGAATGAGTGGACAGTGTGACCTGAAAGCCAAAATAGCCAATTCTATCCTAGGAAGCAGGGGCAGCTAGGTTGTGTGGTGGATAGAATACAAAGCCTGGAGTCAAAAATACTCTGCTCCCTAAATGCAGAAGAAAATATATGATTTATCACTTGTCTATTTGGGTCTATGATTTGGGGTTTTGGTTTTAAAAGATTATTCTATTACAAAAATGAATAATATGGAAATAGGTTTTGAGTCATAATACATGTAAAACCGAGTAGAATTGCTTGTCAGCTCTGAGAGAGGGGAGGGAAGAAGAGAGGGAGACAACATGAATCATGTAATCTTGGAAAACTTATGTGTAGATTTGGTACTAGAATAAAATTAAGAAAAAAATTTAAAAATACTCTATTCTCCAAGTTCAAATCTGGCCTCAGACACTTAATAGCTCTGTGATCCTGGATAAGTCACATAACCTTGTTTGCCTCAATTTCCTCAATTGTAAAGTGAGATGGAGAAGGAAATGGCAAGCCACTCCAGTGGTTTTTCTTTATTTTCTTTTCTTTTCTTTTAATTTTATTTAATTTTATTTTTTGCCAAGAAAACCCCAAAGGGTTCTCAAAGCCAGAAATGACTAAAAAATGGCCAAATAACATGCCAGGAAATATTGAGAGCCATAGTGTCCACAATGTGGAAGGCGGTAATTTTATCATCCTCTGCTCACAGTTCAGGGAGGAGATTAACCTGGAGAACCTGTAGAAAAGAGGTCCCAGGGCTATCATAGATCTGGAGAGCAAATCATACAAGGATCACTTAAAGGAACTGGGAATGTTTAGGATAGAAAAGATGTTGAAGAGATATGATCACTGTCTTTAAGCTTTTAAAAAGCTGCCATTTAGAAGAGTCATTAGACTTATTCTGTCAGGCCCTTGAGGAGAGAACCATGAATGATGGGTAGAAATTATAAAGAGGCAGATTTAGGTTTGATGTAAGGAAAACAATTTCCAACAATCAAAGCTATCCCAAAGTAGATTGGGCTGTCTGATTTCCTGCAATCATATATGTACATCAGTAAATATTTCTGGAGGAGGCATTGAGTATAGACATGAATGCAGCCTACAATTCAATAGTAGTAAGAGAGCAGGCTGGAAGGAGTTAGAAAATTTCAGAATGTTTTTGATGGATTTCAAGCATTTTCTGGTGCAAAGGCTCATCTTTTGAACATGAATGTTCTCCTGGTGGTTCGCTATTGTAAATCCTCTGAGGAATCAAAACTATAGATGACCCCCGGGGGAGTGGGGCACAAGTTAGCTACAGCATATTTCCAATGATGATATGTGCATAAAGGATAGCAGGGTGGGGAAAATTATACATATATAAAGGTAGGATGGTCACACGATGAGAGTAAAGGACAAAGCCATCCAGTGGTACCCACAAATGTAAACAGACCTAGCAGGTAGCCTCCTGCATGTTGGAAACATTTATGAAAGAACATGGACATGGGTCACACAGGATGATAAAGTCACGGGTAGGTTGTAATTCATACTGGTGGAGGGAATTTCCATCAGGGAAGAGAGAAGGGAAAGTCATAAGCTTTTATATTATACCTACTATGTGCCAGGCACAGTGCCATTTGCTTTGCAAATATTACTTCATTTGAGCCCCACGAGAACCCTGTGAGATACATGCTGTTATTATTCCCATTTTACAGTTGAGAAAACTGAGGCAAACAAATAAGACAACTTGCCAAGGATCACACAGGAAGACTGCCGTGAGATCACAGTTCCATTGGAGTTTTGAAGTAAGTACAAATTTCCCCTGAGTAAAAGCTGAACAAAGATGGAAAGAGCTACTTAGCTCACAGGCAAGCTTCAACCAAACACTAGGTGATCACTTAGTGATGACGCAGAGGGAATTTTTGGTTATGTACAGGTTAGACTAGAACAGGTGGTGAAAAGATCATTAACTGTGCCATCAGAGGGCTGGAGTTCAAATTCTATCTGGGACTCTGCCTGTATGACCTTGGACAAAAGACAAGACCTCATTGGACACATTTCCTCTTCTATAAAATGAAGGAATTGAACTATGTGGCTTTTGAAGTCTTCCAGTCTATGATCCTATGACCTAAGGGTCAATTTTGAGTGTGGGTCTGTGATATTGTAATGAGATGTTGGGATCCAATCTCTAATGGACCTTCTATTTATGTAAAACTCTCTACACATACCATATGCCTCACTGCGTCAATTGAACGTGTTCAATTTACTTTTATCCCAAAGCAAATAGATGTGCTCCTAGAACAGGAGACTTTGCCAGTGATGCTGAGAAATGGGGGCTGAGGGGTAATTTAAGCACACTAACCATCATCCTTCTACTGTAACTTGTAGAGGCCTTACAGTCCCCAAAGGGCTTTGAAACATCACCAAACAGCATTTGTTAAGCTGTCACATAACACTGTTCAGGTCACTGCCCAAAGAATATTCAGAATCTTGGCTCTTTGGAGAGGAGTCTGCCAAGCAAGACATTCAACTCTAAGTGGCAGATGGCCTGGCCTGCTTTGGAAAGGTTGTCCTCCTCTGACTTAGTTGGAAGATAAAATCTTATGATGCCAGGCAAGTAGGCAGAATTTCCAAGAGCATAGACCACAAGTGTTCCCGCCTGTTCTTGGAAGAGAAAACACAGCTTTCCCCATAGATCATTGGACAAATATCTGACAGCTCTGTGAGGAAGCATTTGAGCCTAAAGGGAGGGGGCTTCTAGAAGTGATGTTATCAAAGGATGAGGAGGAAGCTGGATATTTGGAGGTCAAGGGTAAGCCGAGAAATGGCTTCTATTCTGTGCCTTTGGTGGCTGAATCCAGCACTATGTCTAAATTTTACTTTGGGGAACACAATTCTGTTATGAACATTTATGGGTTCAGAGGCTCATTAATGTCCTGTTCACCTAACCAATAGGTTGTGTAATACACTAGAAAGACCAATTCAAAAGTCCTGGGTTCAAATACTGCTTCTGTCATGAACCATCCATCTGACCATAGGAAAGTTACTCAACTTCACTACACCTCAGTTTCCTCATCTGTAAATTGAGAGGATTGGACTAGATGAGCTACCTCTAAAGTTCCTCATAAGGTTATGATCCTGTGATCTTTTAAACTCTAACTCATTTAAGAAGCAGATAGTAAAAGGTATACCATCCTCATTTCACAGATGAGGAAACTGAGAAATAACCTACTGTGTAAATGGAATTAGTTCACGACCTCATTCATTCTTTAGACTTTAGCCACCAGGAATAATATCACCCCACCCAACTTAGAATTAAGTGGGGAGGGGGGAGGTCTGTGACTCACACGTGATAGTAAATGACAAATCAAAAACAAGTGACTGCCCCCTGGGCAGTCCAAAACAAGGTTGAGGCTGCCATTTGTCCCCGTGAAACTGAAGATAGACACAGGAAGTGATGAAAACTGCTATCTTTTAAATATGATGGTAAATTCCTGTGAGGGGCTTTTTGCCTTTTAAACTTGGTGTTGGAGGAGCTCATGTGAGACCTCAGACTGCTTTCCTTGAATTGTCACTTGGGTAAGTTAGGCTGACTCTCTTTCCTTTGTCCCTTGGCATCTCTGGAGGCTCTAGCCTCAAGAGGCCTCTCATCTTGGAGGAGGACCTGTGGCTAGAAGCAGTATTTAATTAACCTCTGTGCCACTCTGCTGGGGCCTCTGAAGCCCTACCTGGTTCGGGCCTTTGTTCCAGGCCAAAGTTTCTCTTTCTTGAGAAACTTTCCCTACCTTCAACCTTCCTAATTGTAAATAAACCATCGTAAAAGTCATTTTGACTTGGGTCTGTTATTTTGGAATCGAGTAATCGATTCCTGGCGACCAAACTTTAAAAATCCAGTCCAACCATAATCTTTCCCGTTTCCCCCCTTTATACTACCCATAGACTGTCTGTATGAATGGCAAAGTCAGAAATTGAGTCGGAGTCCTCCCAATCCCAAGTCCAGGGCTCTCTCTGCTGTGCCATGTAGACAAAGAAATCTGCCAAGAAGGTAAAGTGCTGGCAAGGATTCCTACGCCAGAGATGAAAAAAGGACTAAACCAGGAGGTTTAGGATCAAAGTTCTTGACTTTGAGATCATACTAAGGGAAATGAATGGTTTTTGCCCTCTCCCACTCAGCAAGGAATCTTCAGGACTTGGGGTGGCTGGCTTTCTGTCCATGTAGACAGCTGTGGGGGCATATCCCATAGTATCAGCTCTGTTGAGTTATATAACAGGATGCAACTGATACCTTCTGAAATGATGCACTGACTGGGAAAATTCATGAAATTAAAGAGGAGACAAACCTCGCCCTCTCCTGTACCAGTGGAGAGAGAAAGCAGCCAAGTTCAGAAAAACAAGATTATTAAGTCAATCAAGAACCCCCAGTTGCTATGGTGATTCCCAACCCAGCAGGTCTTCATTTCTGCCCCTCACTTGTGAAGTCCTCATTGCTCTTCAGCCCCAGCTCATGTTGGAATGAACAACTTGCTGGCTCACCCTTTCTCCTCTTCTTAATGGTTCCTATATACATAAGTCAGAGTTTGTGTGTTTATTTTTTCACTAACCTGGTACCAATTCACTTCTTCTATCAGATACCCATATATCATCATGCTTCTTTGTCAAGCACGTCCCTTACTTATATTAATGCTTGTGGTGATATGAGTGTGACTTTCATATGATTGACAAGGAGAAACTGGGTTCATGTTCAGCCTCGGATGCATATGGGCTACATGACCTGGGGAAAATAATAGCAATAGCTAGTATTTCTGTGGGGCTTTAAAGCTTTCAAAGCAATTCACAAATATTGACTGATTTTGTCTTCAAAACAACCCAGGGAAATAGGTGCTATTCATATCCCCATTTGTAGATGAGGAAACTGAGGCAGATAGAAACTAAGTGACTTATCCAGGATCACACAGTTTAGATTTTTAACTCAGGTTTTCCTCACTCCACATTCAGTGCTCTATCCATTGAGCCATCTAATTGCTATACCTAAACTCTCAGTATCCCCAAGTGACTCTTGAGAGAGAGAAAGAAAGAGGGAAAGATTTTGCGTAAGAGACTCAATGTAAAACTTTGTAAAGAGGGACTGGCTGCATGCATGGAACTGAAGGAGTTATTCTAGAATCTGGGGACGTCTTTGAGAGAGTTGGGACACATTGAGAGAGTTGGGAATCAGTTGTTCCTGTCCTTCAGGGTGATCGAAGAAGTAACCTCCTGTGGGCAGAGCTGTCTAAGCCTTGGAAGTGGACATACCTGCTCCCTGAGGGCTGAAGGTTCCTGCCGTCCAGAGATCCTGAGATTCTGATATCCTGGTGGAAGATTTTGTCATTCCCAGTCTCCAGTTTCCACCTGCCTGTGTTCCTGTACCATCCCGGGTCCTGAGTGTTTCTTGACTGCTGAGAGAGAGCTGCCAGTGAAGCCTGTCTATGGGAAAGGCCCAGCCATCTTGGCTTAGGCCAAAGAGGGTGAACTCACCAAGGGTTCAAGCTATCATATCTTGACAAACTTGTAACGTCTACCATTAATTTGGAGGACCAATGGGTCAGAAGAGATAAATAGTGAGGGGTTATAGATAGTGAGTATAGAGTCAGGCAGTCGGAAAACCTTTGAAGATAGCTCCCTGCAGAGCCCGTAGGAGTTTGGGTGGAGTATCCAGATTTTAAGCTTAGGGACTCCTTGTGCCTAGTCCTCCTCCTTTTCTCTTTTACTTGATATTAATAAACCTCAATTACTGTTTTTCACCAAGTTGTCAAACTAGTCAGATAGTGTTTTGGGCCTACAAACTGCCTCTCAGGCCTACCCTCTCTGTGGATTTACCAAACCTTGATACAACAACTCTACAAATCTTACCATCCATAATACCCACATATTTCACTCTCTAAGACTCAAAAATAAAGTGCTGGTCAACATTGGCAGAAATTTCCTCACCTGAGATTTCCTTAAACAATGCAGTCACAGATCCAGTTCCTGTGTCCTATCCTCTGATATTGTTAAAAGCAGTATAATTAATGGAAAGAGTACTGGAATTTGGCTCAAAGTAATGGATTCAAATCCCAGCTTTATTTATTAGTTGTGAATCCTTGGGCAAGTCACTTTTCTCTGAGCTACAATTTCTTCTCCCATAAAATGAAGGACTTGGTCTAGATAATTTTTGGATCCAGTGAATCCAAGATGATTTTTTTAAACCATAAACAATGTGGAAGGGGCTACAGGAAGACAGGTACACTAACACGATGTTGGTGGAGCCAATGGGAATTGATCCAATCATTCTAGAAAAACAATTTTGAATTATATAAGAAGTCATTAAACTATTTATACTTTATGATCCAGAAATAATTAACAGAGCATTTCAGATCAGGAAAGGCTGGAACTTAAAGGAAGCCAGGAGGTGGTGATTAACTAGCATTTCAGATCAGGAAAGGCTGGAACTTAAAGGAAGCCAGGAGGTGGTGATGAGAAAGAAGAGAATTCCAAGCCTGGGGCATAACTAGTGAAAATACATGGAGTAAGAAGATAGAATATTGAGTGTGAGGGGTAGCAAGAACTTGGGGGTACAAAAAGACTAGAGAAGTAGGAAGTGACTGGCTCACAAAGGATTTAGGATGCTTCACAGACTCCTTTTTATCCCTCCAAAATATTTTCAGCTCCACTATTGATCTGTTCGTCACAATCACCTTGTATATAGAAAAGATTTTATAATTCCCATTTTATAGATGGAGAAATTGAAGTTTGGTGAAATTAGAATATATACTCTTTGAGGCCATCAAATACCTCATATTTGTATTTGTTTCCCTGGAGCCCAGCACTGCTTGGCAAAGAGTATGAACTTTAAAAAATATTTAATGATTGATTTGTCAATTTGCCTAATGTAACACAGTGAGCTGATGGTAGAGTTTGGGTCTATAATAATACATTCCATTTATATGATATTTACTATATTTGCACTATTTCTATTAGGTAGAACTGGATCTGAACCCAAGTCCCCCATTGCCAACCAGGAATTCTTTCCACTCTGTCTCCAATTCAGTCTTTTTATTTGTACATTAGCACTAATGACTTCCATTAAAGGGGAATATCCTCAAGCAAAAAAATGGTTAGCCCTGAAAAAAAATATGCACACAGAGAATCGGATTTTGTGGTGGCCAATATCAACAAGAGGTTGAAATTAATCCAAATGGTCAATAATTGAAAACAATACAGAAAAAAAAAGGTTCTGAGAATTATCTTGGAAAAGCTAATGTCAACATTAATCAAGAATAAAAATCAATCAATCAAAAAGTATTAATTGACTATTGTGTTCTAGGCACTGTGCCAAGTGGCTGGGGATACAAAGAAAGAAAAAGGTTCTTTCTGCTTCCGTCTATCTGTGTGATTTGAGGCAGGTCATCTGCCCTCTTGCTTTCTTTATCTGTAAAACAAGGTGGTTCAAACTACAAGATGTCTAAGGTCACTTTTAGTGTGGGTATTCCATGGGACTGTAAGGACTTGCCAGGCTCATGAAGAATGTTAGTTGCTTTATGACTCACATCTCTTCAATACCCCCTGGCTCTGGTACACGTCTGTCATTCTGCTTGGAGACTGTAGGGGACAGACATGGAAAAACTCTTCCTAGATCCTTCAGTTACACCTATTCCCATCATTTCCCTCCTGTCTGTAAGTCTTCCAGGTTCCCCCTCCCTGTGCGAAGTTCTTCTACCTAACTTTCTCCCCCACCATTTTTTAAAAAGTCCTTACCTTCAGTCTTAGAATCAATATAATTATCGGTTCCAAGGCAGAAGAGAGGTAAAGGGTAGGCAGTTGGGGTTAAGGGACTTGTCCAGGGTCACACGGCTAGGAAGTGTCTGAGGCCAGTTTTGAATGTGCTAAGCACTTTTCAATATTCTATCATTCGATCCTCATAACAACCCTGGGAGGCAGATGCTTTTATGATCTCCACTTTACGGATAAAGAAACAAAGGCTGTGATTAGCTCAGAAATGTCTGTGGTCAGATGTGACCCCAGGTCCTCCTGACTCTTGATCTGGTGCTCTATGCACTGTGCTACCCAGCTGCTCCTCTGCCCTACTTTCAACTTCTCTTTATCTGATGGCTTTTCCCATTAGATTGTTAGCTCCTTGGGGATACGGACTGCTTTTGTTTTTCTTTGTAACCACAGGGTTTAACATAGTAGCTAGCACATAGTAGGTCCTTAATAACTGTTTATTGACTAATATTGATTATTGACTATTCAGTCATGAGCCCTAGCATAGATTGTTGTTTGTAGCTCTTAGTTTTCTTTGTCCTTTCATTTATTTATTTATTCCAAATCCTTACCTTCTGTCTTAAAATCAGCAAGAAGAGTGGTAAAAGATGGACAATGGAAGTTAAGTGACTTGCCCAGGGTCACACAGTTAAGAAGTGTCTAATATCAGATTTGAACCCAGAACCTCCTGTCTCTATTCATTGATCCACCAAGCTGCCCCCTTCTTTTCTCCATTTAGATAACTTCCTTAGGGTTGGGGGTTGTGCTTCTTTATAATTATATTCACTTGTAGTGGATACAATACCTTGTAGTTTCCCCTTGAAGACTGCATCAATGATTTATTAGTATAATAACTGATTTCATTTTATAAACTGTTTTATTTTTTTTCAGTGAAGAGAAATCCATTTTCTCTTGCTTCCTCCCTTCCTCCCACCCCAGTGTAAAATATGAAAAAAAAAACCCTTGTAACAAATATGCATAGTTAAGCAAAAGAAATTTCCTTATTGGCTGTGTCCAAAAAAGTGTAGGTTTCTTTCTGTACCCTGAAGCTATCACCTCTCTGTCAGGAGATGGATAGAATGCTTCATCATCATGCCTCTAGGACCAGAGATGATAATGACTGATTTCCATAATGATTTTGCCCTCCATCAGAAAGAACTCTTTTTCCCTATAAAAATGTTATTTTACTTCTTCCAGGATGGCATAAAGTAGAAGAGGTCCTCCATGGGCCTTGGAACTGTAGATGGCTTGTAGGTGACTTAGGGTACTTACTTATAAAATCTGGTTCAGCAACAGGGGTTCTGGAGGAAAGATGCCTCTTATTCTGGGAAACCTCTAAAGGCTAACATAAGCTTCCCCTCAGAGTAGAGGAGAAAAATATGCACTCAGTGGGGAAGGGAGTGCTGGGAAAATAATTTAAGGAACCAGAGTCCCTAGGGTGTAGTTTCTCTAAGCCTGGAATGATAATACAGCCTCATCCGGCCCAAGCCATTGTGAGGGAGGCTAACCATGGCTACACTGAAGGGCAGAGACAAAGAAGCAGCAAAGAAAGGATGTTTTCTGTTTTACAAGCAAAGATTTGGGCTGACTTCTTTGTCCAGTTTCTCTTACCTTCTGCTTTCTGTATCTCTCCCAGATCCCTTTATGTCTCACTCCTCACAAGGATGTTCAAGGCCAAGACTCCCTCCGGAGCTCCTACCCTGCTAGCCACTGCAATCTGTACCAACCTGTTATATTCTGACTTGAGCTTTGTTGAAGTCTGCCTGGCTCTATTGAATTCTACAAAGGGCAAAAGCTCTTCACACTCACAGCCAAACAGGAATATAAATAAATCAATACCTGAGCAAACACTGCATTCACACATACTTAGCTGCGGGCCCATAGAGGCTTAAACCCAACACTTTGGCCCCATACTGTGGCAGGTCAATAATAGGAGCCAATTAAGAAGGGAAAGAAGTTTTTATCACTCCCCTTCATTGAGGTGACAGATGTCCCTCAGTTCACAGAATGGATCTTAAGCCACTGTAAATTCTAGGCATGCTTGCTTTACAACAATGACTGTGATCTTGAAAATAAAATTAAGCAAAGAAGTACTGATTGACTTCAAGGAGCTTTTTCAGTACTGTGAGTGATCTCTTTACTGACCCACGTCTCAACCACTCCTGGTAGATGGATCAATTCGCCAACAGGTGTTTATTAAGTCCTTATTATATGTGCCTTTTGCAAAGTGGTGAGGATAGGAAGGAAGGTGAAAAAGCAAGATTTGACCACTGGCTGGATACTCGGGGAAGAGAACCAGAGTAAAGAGTTGAAGAGATTTTAAGGTTATAAACCTGGGTGACTAGAAGGATGCTGGTAATTGGAAGGTCTGGAAGAGGGCTGGGTTTGGGGGGAGGAAGGTAATGAGTTCTCTTTTGAACAGATTTAGTTCTTGCTTTCTATCCAAAGGCATCTTGCTATCTTCCTCGCTGCTGTCCACCTGCTTCTAGAAATTCTGCCCCCAGTGTGAAGGAGGAGGAGAGGTGTATGTGTCTATGGGTAAGGAAATTAATTTACTCAGTTTGGCAAGTCACTCTAGGGCAGACTCGAGGGGGAGTGAGTCAATCTTTTTCTCATTCCTTAGCATCTAGCTGGTCTCAGCCTTGTTCTGGCCAGCCACCAGGACTCCAGAATCTAGACAGCCTAGGCATTTTTTGCCACCTACCTAATAATACTGCAAACTCTCCCTCCTCCACTCCCTCTGTCCCCTTTTACCTCATGGTCAAGGAAAAATAATCAAAGGGTATGATGATCTGTTGCTTTCAAGCTTTTCTCACAACCCAGACAATTGTTTAGCCCAACAGTTCTCAAACTGACGTCCGGTTTCCCCAAGGTCAAAATTATTTTCATGGTAATACTAAGATATTCTCAATTCTAGTATTGCAAAAGTCAGTAGATATAACAACCATAAGCAAAAGTTCTTTGTGGGGAGATCTTCACTAATTTTAAGAGTGATCTTAAGACCAAAACATTTGAGAACCATTGACTTGTCCTAGACCAGTGTTCTCTTCCCTGCCTACCATTCCCTGATTTGAATTGTCTCCCTAAAAGATTATGACTTTCTTAAGTGTAGAAGTGGTTTCACTTTCTAGGGTCTAGCACTGCTTCTGGCACCTGGTACCTGGTAAGTGCTTGTTGATAAATGGGATTGATTCAATGATTCATCATGTTGAAGTTAAGGTAGAAATAGGCCTCTTTAAACCTAGCTAAGTTGGTTTTTCTGCAACTGATAGGTAGGCAGTACATGAGAGAGCCTGTGATCAAAGGCTTTTCAGTCTGGTAGGACTTGTCAAAGCATAATCTCTCCTGACATAACCATCAAGAACTTAGGGTCATCTCCACATCACAATGAAGATCAGAGGAAGGACTAAATTAGAGAGAAAGAATTTTTTAAATTTAATTTAATTTTAAAAATTTTTAAATATTTTCCCATGGTTACATGATTCATGTTTTCTCCCCCACCCCTCTTCCCTCCCACCTCCTGGAGCTTGACAAGCAATTACATTGGGTAATACATGTATTATCACTTGATATATATTTCCATATTATTCATTTTTGTGATAGAGTAATCTTTTAAAACTAAAACTGCAAACCATATACCCATATAAACAAGTGATAAATCATATCCTTTTCTTCTGTGTTTCCACTCCCACAGTTAGTTCTTTTCCTCAATGTAGCTAGCATTCTTTCTCATAAGTCCCTCAGGGTTGTCCTGGTTCATTGCATTGCTATTAGTAGTAAAGTAGATTACATTTGATCATTCCACAATGCTCTCCTGGTTCAGCTCATTTCGCTCCACATCAATTCATGTAGGTCTTTCCAGTTCATATAGAAATTCTCCATTTCATCATTCCTTATATCACAATAATATTCCATCAACATCATATACCACAATTTGTTAAGCCATTTCCCAATCAAGGAACAATCCTTCATTTTCCAATTTTTTGCTACATAGTCACAAAGAATGTGGCTATGGATATTTTTGTACAACCCTTTTTTTTATCTCTTTGGGGTACAAACCTAACAGTGGTACAGCTGGATCAAAAGGCATGCATTGAGAAAAGAAATTAAAAAAATATATAAATTATTTTAAATGTACTAGAGAACTGAATTATTTTTTAAAAACCCATAGTGAATTTTTTTTTGCAAAGCAAATATTAGTAAGACAAAATATTGCTCTAGATAATGTGAACACTTCTTCCCTTCTCCTTTCATTCTATCTGTTCCTGCTCTCCTGTTTGGTATCTGCCTCTCTAATTATGCTTCACTTTACTCCCTACTCCTATGACCTCAATACCTCCTCTAAAGCCGCATCGACTGACTTGCCTTTGTCCCTTACCTCCTCATGAGATCTAGTACCACAAACTATGTTTAGATTAACTCCACTATTGTTCTTAAATGCAATGTATCTACCTTCTTCCCTATGACCCCACTTAAAACTGCTGTAATTCTTCCTTAGGAGTGTTTGGCATGTTCTGAGATGACACTTCTGTTGTAAGGGCTTGCCAAGACTTTTTCAGGGCTCCTCATCCGCCTTTGGTGTCCATCTTTCTTTCACCTAACTCTTTCTTGCAACCCCAGTAGTGGCCCCAGCCCACTGAAACTATCTCAGCAGCCAAATTAAACCTCAAACCTGTTGGTAAATTATGGAGATGTTTGCCCCAAGCATGTGAAGACTTCCCCTAGCAGAATGGGTGCATGAGAACAAGTTTTTCCAAAGGCCATGAAGGCAGCTGAAGCAAGTTCTGTGGAACACTTAGAGCTTAATCAAACATCAGTGTTGCCAAAGTCATCCAATGCATCCTGAGTCATCACAACCAGTCCTGGTTTTTGTCTTGCCACTGGACTTTCATGATTTTGAAAGAAACATTTCTTAGTAAGAATGACTCAATAGCTTTCACAGAGAATAAACAAAATCTATGATGGTTTCTTGGGAAAAGAATAAAAACAACAGCTGACATTAGATAACATTTATATAGTACTTTAAGGTTCACAAAGTGTTTTTTTCTTCTATTATCTTATTTGATCCTCACACCAACCCCAGGATGGGATGTAAGCACTATTATTATCCCCATTTTACAGACTGAGAAACTAAAAGCTCAAACAGAATAAGTAATTTGTGATCTCACAGCTAGTAATTATTAGGGCTCTCTTGATTTCAAATCCAGCCTTTCTTCTAAAATACCATATTACATGGTTAAAAAACTTTCTCTTCTAATCTATCCAGTAAAGATAGCTACCTAACCCCAAAGTAAAGTGAATTGTGGAAAATACATTTGAAAATAGGAAGATTTAGGTCTGAGGCATTTATTTCTAGAGGCAAAGGAAACCAGCCTAACAACTCCTTGGAATCCTGTCTAATAGGATTAACAGTCTATATAGACTATTTATATTAAATATAACATAAATTGGACCTTTCTCTTTTTTACCTTCACTGATCTTAGTAAACACTTCCTGCTACTTTTTCATGAAAGCAAGAGAGGCAGCTCCATGCAGTGAGCACTGTAGACCTGACTTTGAGTGCCTTCTCTGTAAGGTCTGGGAGACTTTGGGCAAATTTCCTATTTTACAACTCAAGAGAATTGGATGGATATCTGATCTCTAGGGTCCCTTCCAGCTCCAAGTTCTATGATCCTTAAATATAATCGTGGAGAAATAGAACCAAATCTGCCAAGTCATTAGCATTGTCTGTGTTTGTGTAACTCCCACCAGACTCTAATCTTTATGAGAACAGGAACTCGTGTCTGATTTTAACTTGATATTTTCGCCAGCATCTAGTTTAAAGCTTTGTCCATAGTAGCACTTAAATAAGAGGATGGACGAATGAAGATAGAATAACTGCATGGTATAATTTAAAAGGTGTCAAAAGAGGAGCAGCCAGGTGGCTTGGTGGATAGAGAGCCAACCCTGGAAATGGGTAGTCCTGGGTTCATATGTGGCTTCTGACACCTCCTAGCTGTGAGACTAGGGTCAAGTCACTGAAACTCCCTTGTCTAGACCTTAACCCTCTTTTGCCTTAGATTAGTATGGATTCTAAGACAAGATGTAGGGTTTGTTTGTTTTTTTTAAATGTGTCAAAAGGAACTTCCAACCCTTGATTATCACCTCCAATAGAGCTCAAAATTTTAACCCTTTAAGTTGAAACATTGAAATACAAACTTCTTCCTTGGAAGGAGCTTCAACAGTAGAATGCATTAGCAAGGATTAGTTTATTTGTAGAGAGCAGATTTTTTTCTTGGAACAGGACATAGGACAGATAAGTTTTGACTGGAGAAAAGGAATGAAGAGAGCAAAACCCTGGATGGAAACACAGGTTAGGGACCAAGCCTAGAGATAAGGGGGCAAATGCACCTGGAGAAGTCAAACTGACTCTTTAGCAGTTTTGCCCAGGGCAGTCCATGTGCAGGAAGACAATGCCAATAATTTCATTACTGGCAGAGAGATTATTCTTTAAAATAAACACAAACAGAAACACACTGTACCATTTTGTGTGTGTGTATGTGTGATGGGAAAACTTAACAAACATCAAATAAAATGCACTTCCATATGGAAAGCAACACAGAAAAAATAATTATTTGTGAAACTGCATACCTCTATTATATTCAGCTGGTTTTTTCTTTTTTAAGTATACGATAAATTCAACTTGTAGTTTCTGAGCTTTACTCATCATCTGTATTTCATTCTATGCGTTTAAAAAATACTTCAACGTCCCCCAAATTTTTTCTTTCTTTTTTTCAAGTCTATCATTAACCAATATTTCCTCCCTACTCTTCCCTCATTACAAAAAGGAAAGAAAAAACAATACTGTTTTAAGAAGTACACATAGTGATACATAACCAGATTTCCCCTTGGCTATATTCAAAAATACATATCTTATTTTTCACCTTGAGTCCATCAGCTTTTTGTCAAGAAACAGGTAAGTATATTAAAGTTCTTTTGAACTGTAGGCCCATAAGTTTTGAATTTAAAAAGTCATTCGTACTAAAAACAGAATGAATAAATACATATGTGTACATATATAAAACATTTATGTGTGTATGCTATATCCCCTGACTCTGTCCCACCATACATAGATATAAAAGTGCATTTTGCTCTGAATTTACTTCCAGAGCCATCCGTGTGCTTATAAATTCCATTAGCAAGAGACAGTATGATTTAGTAGAAAAAAATGGGTGTTAAGAGCCCAGAGATTTGAATCTGATCTCTGCTACTTACTACCTATATGACCTCCAGTAAGTCACTTAACCTCTTGGGTCCTTGGGTTCTCATCTGTGAAATTAGGGGGTTGGACTAGATGATTGATTAAAGGACCTTTGAGGTCACTTCCAGTTCTCAATCTATAATACTATGTTTGGCCTTGCAGTTTTTTTTAGTTGATTCTTACAGTTGTAATCAATACAATTCCTGTTGTGATTCTGCTGATCTTGCTTTGCATCACTTCACATAAGCCTTTCCTCTCTTCTTTTTCTTCTTTTTTTGTTGTTCTTTAGAGCATCATAATTTTTCATCAAACCTTCTCCTTTTCTACCTTGATCCCTTTTAAAACAGGAATCATGTCTTTGAAGCTAACCTACTGGATGTCTGGTAGACATCTTAAACTGCACATGTCCAAAACAGAATTCATCATCTTTCCCCCTAAATCCTGCCCTCCTACAGTCCCTACTAATTCCTCCTAGTCCTTAGTCCCTCAGGCTCATGGCCTAGGTGTCATGATGGATTCCTCATTATTTCTTATCCACCATATACAATCTTTTACCACAGCCTATTGGTTTTACCTTTGTAATATCTCTCCTATGTGCTCCCCTTCCCAACTCTGGCATTGCCATCACTCTAGTGTGGGCCCTCATCACCTCATGCCTGGCCTATTACAATTGCCTACTGGTGGGTCCAAAACTGCCTCAAGATTCTCCTTACTCCATTTGGATCTCCATTCCTAAAACTCAGGTCCAGCCACATCACCCTTCTATTCAACAAACCCCAGTGGCTCCCTATAACCTCTAAGATTACATACAAAATCCTGTTGGGTTCAGTGCACTTTTCAAACCTAGCCCCCTCCTGCTTTTCCAGTCTACTTACGCCTTCCCATGTGCCATATATTCTTTGATCTGATGACACTGGCCTTGATGTTCCACAAATGAGACACTCCATCTGCCAGCTCCTGGCATTTTCTCTGCCTGTCCTTTGGCCTGGAGTACTCTTCTCCCCATCTCCTTTCCTGGCTTCTCTGGCTTCCTTAAAGTCCCATTTTAAATCTCATCTTTTATGAGAAGCTCTCCCCAGCCCCTCTTAATTCTAGTTCCTTCCTTCTGTTAATTATTTCCTATTTGTCTTGCACATAGCTTGTTTGTTCATATGTTTGCTTATTGTCTCCTCCATTATACTGTAAGGTCCTGGAAGGCAAGGATTGGTTTGGTTGTTTGTTTGTTTTTTTCCTGTTTCCCCTTAGCACAAAGTCTGGTGCATGGTAGGTACCTAATAAATGTTTATCAATGAATTGATTGATTGATTGATTGATTGATTAACCTATGTTGGTCACAAAATCCCTACCCCTTCAGCCTTTTCACTACTTGCTTCAAAACATGAGTTCTGAATCAAATCTTGGCTATAGAGTGAATAAAACCCCATTCCGATCCTGTGAACTTCACCATGCTATTATGGATGACAGACAACACGTACCTGCCTGGGGAAGTAGTAGCATCCTACATAAATGTTTATTGACCATGATGAGCTTAGAGGTCCCTGGCAGGCGGCCACTTGCACTGGAAAAAATCCCAGCCTGACAATCAAGAGCCCTGGGCTGCTCTGCCTGATTCACCATTTGCCTGCTGTGTGGCCTTGGGCAAATAATTTCAACCTTTCTGATCTTTAGTATTTCCATGTGAAAGAAGGACATGATAATTCTTGCAAATTTACAGGGTTGTTATGAGGTAAGTGTTTTCTAAACCTTAAGGTGCTTTAGAAACAGAAGCTAGTTTTAGCATCCTTTTGAGGAGGTAGCCATAAACAGTAACCAAATATATTCTGCTTGTGTGCCCAGGGGATTGTGCAAGGTAGGAGGAAGAAGGAAGGGGAAAATACCTGTTTTGACCCTACCTGAGCTTTCTGCATTTCCTTGGATTACAGGGAAAAAGCAAGGCACCTTCCTCTGATTATCTACACCTGTGGGAAACCAATTTAAATATGGAACGGATTGTTTTTGGAAAGGAGCCAGTTGAATAAGTCCATGCCAGAAATTTCCTAAATTGCCTCAAGAGTGTAATGTATTTTCAGCTCTCACAGATCCCCAGTGCCAAATGGCCTGTCTACTATCTGCCAAAGACCTCAAAAGTTTAAAAGACTAACTACCTTTTCAATTATACAGTAGTGTCCTCTAATTACCTTATTATTAAGTTACCTACATAAAGTCCATTTCTGGTCCCAGCTCTATAGCTTCAATATTCCTGAAATCTTGGCCTCAACCTACCTTTTCCATTTTATCTCCCATTGCCATTTCCCCCACTCCAACCCAAATCTACTTGTCCAGATAGGTCAGTCTTCTCATTTTTTATAGAATGTCTTCTTCATTCCTGATGCTCTGAGCCTTCGATTATTCTGTTATTCCTTTCTCCTTAGAAATTAATCCCATCCTATTCACTCAATATTTTCTCCATGCAAACTCTGTGCCAGGTACCAGGAAGGCTAATATAGAAAAGTACTTTATATTCTCTGACCTCAAAGAACTTCCAATCTTATTGAAAAAATCATATACTATAATGTTCCATCCAAACCTACCCTTCCCCTTAAGTCTTTGCTAGAATCTCAGAGTTGAGAGAGATTTTAGAATTCATCTAATCTAAGCCATATCTGAATAAGACTCCATTTTGTAATATCCCAGAGAAGACTTTATCCATCCTATGCTTGACCTCCAGTAGGAGGAACCTCCCAGTGCATTCTACTTTGGGACATGTCTGATTGTTAGGTGCTTTTTTGTTCCATCAAATCTAAATTTATTTCTCTGCAACTTCCCCCCACTGGCTTCACCCCGTAACTATTCCTAGTCCTACCTCTGGGACAAAGAAAGATAAATCTAATTTGTCTTCCCATGATTTCCCTTCGAATACTCAGACACAATGATTATACCTGTCCTCCTGTCCTTGGTCCCCTCATCCAAACCTTTTCCAGGCAAAACATTCTGAGTTCCTCTAACTGATCTTCAGATGGCATGTTCTTCAAACAACTCACAATCTTGGTCACACTTTTTGGAATGTACTGCTGTTGGTCTATATCCTTACTAAAATATAACTTCCACACCTGAGCATAGTGCTCTAGCAGGGTAGTATATAATGTCATTAATACCTCTCTCATTTTGGATGGTGTGCCTCTTTTAAAGAAGCCTAGAAAAACTTAATTGGCTGCCATGGTCACACTGTTGATTCATATTAAAATAGTTTTCTTAAAAATAAAGGTTTTGGGGGGCAGCTGAGTGGCTCAGTGGATTGAGAGCTGGGCCTAGAGACGGGAGATCCTGGGTTCAAATTTGACCTCAGACACTTCCTAGCTGTGTTACCCTGGGCAAGTCACTTAACCCCCATTGCCTATTACTCACCATTCTTCTGCCTTGAAACCAATACACAGTATTGATTCCAAGATGGAAGGTAAAGGTTTAAAAATAATAAAAAAATTTTTTTAAAGGTTTTAGAAGACTAAAAGCTCAGTATGATGCAACAAAGGTAGAAATATTTACAGAAAGATAGATGATAGATAAAAGATAGACAGATAGATAGATAGATAGATAGATAGATAGATAGATAGATAGATAGATAAATGAGTAAACTCCAGGAATCTACTTTCTTCCCAATGAAAGATTTCTTATTAATTTTGTGACAAAGCAGAATTGGATTGTGGGGTGGAAGGGTTAAAGAGGTTCTCTTCTTTGTCTCTGTCTCTGTCCCTCTCTCTTTGCCTCTCTCTCTCTCTCTCTCTCTCTCTCTCTCTCTCTCTACCTCCCATTCTCTTTCTCCTTTCTCTCTGTTTTTATTTTTTCCTCTCTCTATCTACCCATTTCCTTCCCCATCCCTTTCCTTTCTCAGTAAATCTTTTGGCTAATATCAGAAGCTGATTAGCACACATATTTCCCAACTACCTCCACTCAAATAATGACTAAATGTGTCTATTAAAGTCACAATCTTGGGAAAAGATAGTGGTCACTATTGATAACACTAGCATTAAATGTAAAGGACTACGGGGCATATCATATGTGCACATATGCTGTTTTTTAAATAGTGAGGGGAGAAACATAGCCTTGTTGAAATATAGAAAGGCACCAGAGGGAGACCACCCTTACCTACCTTACTGACACTTTTGTCTGGGGCCAGCCTTGAGTTTGGGGTTGGAGAAGTTAGGAAGGGACCACCAGGGAATAGGAGTCCATCCTGTATGAAGATTAGTTGAATCTATGATTGGTGAGATTTAGAGGGATGTTATAGCTATCTCAAGTATCTGAAGGTCTATGCAATTAAAAAGAAATTGAACTTGATCTGCTTTGTCCTAGAGAGTAGACTAAGGAACAATGGATAAGTGGTGGATAAGCAGATTTCAGCTAACTATTAGAAAAAAATCTAACAATTAGAACTGTCAAAAATGGAATAGATTGCTTCAGGAAGCAGTGAGTTTCCAGTCATTGGAGGTATTCAAGTAGAAGGTAAATGGCCATTTGTAACGGATGTTTTAGAGGGGAATCTTGTTCAGGAATGGATTGGGCTAAATGACCTCTAAGGTCCCTTTCAACTTTGACATTCTTTAATTTATAACTTGACTTCTCACCCTGCAAGAAGGCAACATTTATGTGTCTTCCCTGTTCCATAGCAAGAGAAAATGAGCAGGTGTAGGATGAAGTGCAGCCTACAGTCATTCAATTGTTTCTTCCAATTCTAGGAAAACCAGTGAACAATACAGAATGCCAGAATTCTGTGGCTAAAAGTTGCATCCAACATCACACAGCAACTGTGCCAAATTATTTATCCCTCAGGCAGGGCCAGGAGAAGTCCCATGGGGCTCTTAACACAAACAAGCATAGAAGAAGAAGAGTGTGTCCTTTGGAACAGCGTATACATTTAAGTCAGGAATTAAAAACTCAGGAAGTAATTGGGCCCCTCATCTGCTGCCAATAGAATTAAATCAACATAATTGATTTAATCTCCAAAAATTGAGAGGCATCCACAGGAAAACTGCCCAAGAACAGCTCAGCGGGAGTGATAATTGGCATATTAAATGAAAATAAAGTGAAGACTAAAGGTGGAGCTTTTCCAATCAATCCAAGCTTACTGCAGTACCTGGAGTACCCAAACAGGGTCTGAGATGTGCTTCAGACAAAAGGAGGGAAAGAAATGGAGGAAGCAAAGACATTGTCAAGGTAGGGTATTATTCCTTTTGCTGGAGTTAGTAAATTCAATTCGACAAACATACATAGTCCATCAGTTATATAATGAGGACTTCTCTCTGGCCTAACATAAGGCTTTGCACACCGTGGATTATAAATAAATATTTATTGGAATAGATTTTTGACAAAGAGATTGAGAGAAGGAAATGGACCAGAAGAGAGACATAGACCAGCACAGAAATACAGTGAAAGAGGCAGCAGACAGACAGAGGGACAAAGTCAGAGAAAGGAATAGAGATAGAGATAAAGACATAAAGAAATGGAGAGAGAGAGAGAGAAAGAGAGAGAGAGNAAACACAGAAACAAGACAGAGACTGAGAAATGGGAGAGGAACAAACACAGAGACAGAAAGAAAGAGAAAGAGAGTGTCAGAGATACAGAGAAATAGGAAGGGAAAAAAGAGAAAAAGAGAAGGGAGAGAGAGAACAGATATAAAGTGCTGGCCTTGGATTCAGGAAACCCTTAGACACTAATTAGCTGTGTGACTCTAAGCAAGCCACCTGATGTCTCTGCACTTCAATTTTTTCATTTATGAAATGAGGGAATTAGACTTCTAGGTTTTGGTCTAAGATCCTACAATCCTCTCATGTATATGATTTAAAAAGACAACCCAACAGACTACTGATTTTTAACAATGGAGATAATGAGAAACTGAAGTACAAATGAATAAATGAGTTTTATGTCCTTCTCTTCCAAGGATTCTCAGCCCTTTACCCACATCCCCTCTTCCATGAGTACCCATGGTACCGAGGAAAAAGTCCTTCATTAGCAGGCAAGAGATCTGGGTTCAAGTTCAAATTCTACTCTTCATTGTCTATGTAGCCTTGAGCTAGTCCTTTTCCTTATTTAGTTTCCCTTGCCTTAGTTTCAGGGAAATGCAGGATCTTAGAACTGGCAAGAATTTTAGAGGTTATGTTTTCCAAACTTCTCATTTTAACATTTGAGAAAACTGAGGCCAAGAGAGGGTTCATGGCTTGCCTTGCATATTGAAATTGTGGCCAGTTCAGGCTCCGAATCCAGGTCTTCAGATTTTTAAACCCAGGGCTATTTCTACTTCATTACAGTTGTTTTAGACATCCCCCCAAAATACTATTCTTGCTACCCCAGCCCTGGCTCCTACAGGGAGTCTTAAAGTCATTTTTCATCCTGAATTCAGGGAAACCTCTGTTTATTGAATTATTGTAGCCCTGGGTGGCTGCTATTCTAGGATGTAGTTTCAGAACAATTACTTCCCTGTACTTTCCTGGCCTCCCCAGCAATCTGTAAAAACTGTTTGATGGTGACAGCATGAAGGTGATGTGGTGGGAGGTTCCCAGGAAAGTCATCGAGATTAGAAAAATAAACCCAGCAGCTTCAGCCTTGGGAATAGGTTCCCCACCCACCCCCAACCCCTAAAGGCTATCTGAGTTGTTGTTTTTTCCCCATTTGTTTCTCTTTGACAACTTTCCTCTCCTCGAATTACTACCCTAGACTTCACCAATGTTTTGTTCTGCTATCAGAGCTGCTGCATCCTTTTTCCAGAACAGCTTGAATCCAAAAGGAACCAGCATGATCCAAAAGGACTACTCAGCTGCTGATGTCACTGATGACTTTGGACTGCAGAAAAGAGCATTTCAAGTCTGGAGGGCCTTGATCAATCATCTGGGCTAAACTCCTCAACTGACAGGGAGGGAAGCTATGATATAGGAAACGTTAGTGTCACAGGTAATGAGTAGCACAGCCAGGATTTAAAACCAAGCGTTTGGACTCCTTTCCATTTCACCTAGTTGACTCAGAGAATGTCAGTGTTAGAAATCAGCTTGTCTATTCTCCACCCTTAATATTTTTTACACACACCCAATGAAACTCTGAAAGTAGAAGTGAAGGTCATATAGTTCATTAATGGCAGATTGGGGAGGAGAATTTGGGTATTTGGACTCTAAGCCTAGTGATCTTTTGTTTGTTATTTTTAGAATAACAATCAGATATGTTCTTTAACCTTTGGCCTCTTCCCTTCACTTAAAACAATAACAAAAACAACAAACTCTTTTAACAAATGATCACAGTCATGCAAAAAAGTATTGTCACATTAGTCACATCCAAAAATGTGTCTCATTCTGCATCTTGACTGTATCTCCTCTCTGTCAAGAGATGGATAGCATTCTTCATCACTGGTCCTCTGGAATCATGAATGATCATTGTATTGGTCACAGATCTTAAGTATTTCAAAATTGTTCATTTTCAGCATATTGCTATTGTATACATTTTTCCTGGTTCTGCTCAACTCTGTCTGCATCTGTTCATACAAGTCATCCATGAAACCATCACTTCAGCACTTTTTATGGCACATTAGTATTCTGTTACAATAATATCCCATAATTTGTTTAGCTATTCTCTGATTCATGAGCACTTCCTTAATTTCCAATCCTTGGGCACAATAAAGAGTTGCCATAAATATTTTTGTATATATGAATTCCTTTCTTTTCTCCTTGATCTCTCTGGTGGGGATAAGACTAGTAATGCTATCAAGGGCACATACCTAGTGCTCTTTCTACTACATCAATTATTCTCACTCATTTCTTTCAAATGTCAGATCTACTTAGAGGAAAGGAGATACTCAAAAAATGAACTCAGAAGGTTCTCTCTATTCCTGGAGTTTCATGAGTTGTTCTAATTTACTTAAGAGCATCTATGAGGATAAGAGATCACTGAAGATTAGATTGTACAGACTGAGGAAATAGGATTCTCAAGTGTTTCATATTGGATAATTATTAATAAAACTAGAAAAAAAGAATAAAAATGACTATAGCATCTTGTCTGGGTTACCTTCTTCCCAATTCTTACTGGCAAATTGAGTCTTCTACACTCAGATTTAAGGTACTATGTGGGTTTGCATTCTAAAAACCATAATTCATGTTTGCTTCAAATACCTTTAATAGTCTGACAGTTTTCACATTTACCTCAAATAAAGGCATTAATTGAAATGGCATAATGCAAACAATAATAATAAAATATTCCTCCAATAAACTTGGAGATTATTTCCCCACAATATACAGATCAGTAGTGGAAAGAGTAATCCCACACATAGAGCTAGCGTCTTAGTAGACCAGCACAGACCCAGTGCATTCATAAAGCCAAGGTAACTCCTTTAAGGTGCCACTATCTGTTTTCCTTTTTCTCTAATGGTGGTCACACTATGCTCCCTCTGGGTGCTACATGAGACAATATGGCAAGTTGCTTTATTGAGCTCCTACTAAATAATTTGTCATACAATTGACTCCCGACCCTGTTGAACCCTGTAAAGGGTACAAGAAAAAAGGCAAAGTGATTCCTTCTCACAAATTTGGACGTTCTTCCAAATGGGTAGGAAAAAGAACATTGGTACTGATTACAATGACACAAATGCCTTGCTAATATAAGTCAATTGTCATGAAAAAGAGGCTTAAAACAGTCCTCATAAGCAAATTCTTGACTTAGCTATCAAGAAGAGAAAATGGCAGCCAAGAGAAACTTCGGTTTAGAATATAAATTCATTTTAAAAAATAAAATCTTACAGAGGAGGTTAATGAGAGATTATAAGCAAAGTCTTCTCATAAAGAAAAGCAAGAAATAATTGAAGACAAAGAAAAATTCTTTAAAAGCTTGGTGCATGGTCAAACTAAGCCAAGCCACTATGAAGGCATTTATGGATGAAACAAGAAGATAACAAAATGACAAAAGATGGAGAAGATCTATAAAATTTTAATTGTCTATATACAAACATATATGCTCCAAGAAGGCATGTAAGCTGAGTCCAGAATTAAACAAGGTGAGAATCAAGGACTGCATTGTGTTGGGGAAATAACAAAATATCTTTAAGGACCCCAAGTTTCTTCCTGAACCAAAAAGCAATATTCTTCTAGTGTTGTTGTAAGTATTTTATAAAACACTGTAGTCTCCAAAGGACTGAAATTGGGGATCATACAAATAGATATAGAAAGCCATGTGGCAGTTAAGAAAAGGCTACAAATATATTACAAATAAGGAATATAATAATGCAGTAAAGAATGAATGATAAATATAACATTTAGAAAGAAGATGATTTGATCAGTTGGTCAAAAAGCATTTATTAAGTGGTTACTACATGCCAGGAACTGCAATAAAGCATTGGGGGTACAAGGAAAAGCAAAAACCTCATTCGTGCCTTCAAGGAGTTTACAGACTATTGGAGTAGATAACATATAAATATTTATGGACATACACGATAAATACAAAATAAAGTAAGGCAATTCAAAGGGAAGAATTAGGTTATTCATACAGTAAGAGTGAGGGATGACACATAGGGAATATGTGAATGACAGTGCCACAGGAGAGTAGAATAATTAGAGGACCAGATCTGGAAACAGAGGTCCTGGGTTCAAATATGGCCTCAGACACTTCCTAGCTGTGTGACCCTGGGCAAGTCACTTAACACCCATTGTATAGCCCTTACATTCTTTTGCCTTAGAACCAAAACATAAAATTGATTCTAAAATGGAAGGTAAGGGATTTAATTTTTTTTAATGTGGGAATACTCACATTGACAAAATCACATATCCATGGATATACTTATCAATGTACTTCTTGGATAAAGGATGGCAACCTGTAGTGACATAAGAATATTGGATTTGAAATCAGAGAACATGGCAGCTAGGTGGAGCAGTGGATAGTGTCAGATCTGAAGGCAGAAAGATCTGAGTTCAAATCTAGCCTCAGACATATCTAGTTGTCTAGCATCTAACTGCTGTCTAGTCATCTAGCTGCCATCTAACTACCATCTAGCTGGTGTCTAGCCATCACCTAGTCATCTAGAAGTCTAGCTATCATCTAGCCATCATTTAGTTGCCATCTAGCTGTTGTCTAGTCATCAAGACATCTAGCCACTGTCTAGTCTTTGTCTAGCCACTGTCTAGCTGCCTTCTACCTGTCTGGCCATTATCTAGATGTCTAACCACTGTCTAGCCATCTAGCTGCCATTTAGTCAATGCTAGCCACCATCTAGCCATCTAGCCATTGTCTAGCTGTGTGATCTTGTTTGCCTCAGTTTCCTCATCTATAAAATGAGCTGTAGAAGGAAATGACAAACTGCTCCAGGATCTTTGCCAAGGAAATGCCAAATGGGGTCACAAAGGGTTAGATACCACTGAAACAACTCAATAACAAAAACAAAAACCTGACTTTAATACTCTCTCAGCTCTACCACTTACTACCTGAGTGACCTCAGGTGAGTTAATTATTCCTTTTTTTTTTCCTCATTCCTAATTGTCCACTTGACTCTTCCTTCCAGTGATCTCAGCTTCTTTCCTGATCCCCTGCTACATCCTCTCTCTTCCTCGGAAGATTTATGAACTCCCCAATAGTCACCATCGCTATAAGTCAGACTAATTGTAGATAAGTCTATATTTTCATTACAAAACCAAACAAGGCTCCAGATGGTCTACCCATATTAATGGGTAATTTCCTGTTGATGGTACTGCCAGCAATGAGAGACCAGGCAGCTGAGAGTTCAGAGGCAAACTTATTTAGCAAATTCTTAAACGAGTTCTCCAAGTTGCTTAGCTCTATTCACATCAAGCTTAATTAAAGTCAGTAGCAAAAAATATCTACCCAGAGCAGCAAGTTAATGTGTACTTTATTTAGTTCCCAGATCCAGAAATGCCTATCATCTTACTCCGAATCTGCGGCAATTTTTTGACTTGTAAATTTGTTTCAGAAGCTAAGAGGTTGGTGGAGAGTACCATAGTCTAATCAAAGGGCTTTGTATAAAAGAACATTGCATAAGGTCATTTAATGGGTATAAGCTCCTACCATCATAGAGTTTGAGATGAAGGGATCACAGAGGCCATGGTCACCTTGCTTTGGCTATCTCTTTCCCCAGTAAATCAGTTTCTGAATCTCCAGGGCAGAATTGGAGATTAACAAAGAAATATTAAAATGATGACATCCGCAACAAAATGTCTATATTGCTTTACAGCTTTCAGAGTCCTTTCCTTAAAACAACTCTATGAAACAAGTATAATTATCACCATTTTACAGAGGAGGAAATTGAGGGGGAAAGTTCATAACTTGCCCATAGTGTCACAGCCACCCCCATGTACACATATTATAACCCTTTAAGGTTTATAAAACTCTTTCTTTACAATGACCCTCTGAGGTAGATAGTATAGGATTTTTAGCTCTCTTTTACAGTTGGAGAAACTCAGGATTAAAGAAGATATGTGATCTGCCTATCATTATATCACTAGTAAGAAGCCTTAAACCCATCTGTGAATTGTGGGAGGAAAGTTGGTGTCCACCCCAAGTATGTGAAGATTTCCCCAGGCACAATGGGTGGATGATAGCAATCTTCTCCAATAACCATGAAGGTGGATGAAGCAGGTACTGTGGAGTCTTTATAGTTCGGTCAGAGCCTGAAGATGCCAAGGTAATTCCCTATAGCCTGTGCCATCAACAATCATCCTGACTTTTGTCTTGCCACTGAACTTTGATGACTCTGGAAGAGAGAGTGAGGCCAACAACTTTGGGCAACTCAGCCTCACTTAAATCCAACTTAAGCACAAAGTCAAGGCATCATCACTCCCGTGATGTCATTGGTCTTCTTTGAAATGAAGGATGAACAAGTGGCAGAGTCAGAATTTGAACACAGTCCATCTGACTCTGTCCATTGCATTGGTATAAAAATAACAATAATTTTTTAAAAGATGGAAAACTGATCCTATGAGGAAAATGAAATGGAATTGGTAAGATTTACCCCGGAGAAAGATAAAGTATCACAGATCTAGAGCTAAAGGTGGGACTTGAGAAGCTGGGTAGCTTATTGTCAGTTTGCAAGTATGGGCAAAGTTTATATGAGAATATTGGGCTGCTTGTCTACATCTACAAAATCCAATAAGAATCTCTAAGAGATGAGTGGTCAAAGGATATGACCCGTTTAAAAAAAAAGAAATGTAAACTGTTCTGATAGTGCTCCTAGGAGAGGGAGATTTTAGCTAGCAGATTAGAGCAGTAATATCAAACGCAAATTGAACCCAGGACTACTAAACCATGTGTAAGGATTTCTGTGGGCCACATATTGATTTAGAAAATCTGTTTTATTCTGGTTTTATTTATTTTGTTAAATATTTCCCAATTACATTTTAATCTGGTTCCTGTGGCACTGGGGAATATCACTGGCTACTTGTTTAACTCTTCTGAACTAGAGAATACTGAATGGGTGGATGGCAGTGTGAGGTGATATCAGTGTTAACTTAGACCTCAGGAAAACCTAAATAAAAGAAAGCTTTGGCATTTTAGTTTTTTTAAATTCCAATGATGCAAACCTATGTTAGGGATATCAATGGTGTATCTTCAGCTCTACAGTGGTGTAGCTCCTGGCCATTGTGATCATTTTCTCCCAAGAAAACTTTTACAAACTGCTTCTAATATCACTCCTCCATTCTTGTAGGAATGTTGGCTTTCTAGGCCTGGTGCTCTTCCACTGTGTTACCTAGCTGCCTTATGAGAATAGTATTGTAAAGAACTCAAATCGATTCTATGATGAACTGTGATTTCAGAAGGCAATGTTTTTTTTTTTCAGTTAGGGAGTATGAGTGGAAGAAAAAATAAATTCTTGTAATTGGAAAAAAAAGAAATGTAGCCTACTAATGACTACATAAAAAGAGCCCAAATCTCTAATAATATAAAATCAAGTTAAAACAAATCTGAGTTTTCACTTTGTACTGAGAAAATGAAATATGAAATCTAATTTCTCTGAATGCCCTCTTCCTATGTCAGAAAGAAAGAGAGAGAAAAGGAAGGAGGCGGGAAGAAAGGAAGGAACAAAGGAAGGATGGAAGGGAAGGAAGGAGGAAGGAAGGAAGGACAGAAGAAAGGAAGGAAGGTAGGAAGAAAGGAGGGAAGGAAGGAAACAAAGAAGGAAGGAGGGAAGGAGGGAAAGAAGGAAGGAAGGAGGGAAGGAAGGGAGAGAGGAAGAAGGGGAAAAAGGAAGGAAAGAAGGAAGGATGGAAGGGAGGGAGGAAGGAAGGAAAGAAGGAAGGGAGGAAAGGCATAAGGAATAATAAAAATGAAGGATTTAGGATAATATGAAGATTTATATGAACTGATGGAATGTGAAGAAAAAAAAAACAAGAGAATGATGTACACAGTGACTACATTAATGTGACTGACAATAATATTGAGGTAGTTAAATTCCAATGCACCGACCAATATAGATTTAGAGGACAGATGAATGAATGAATGAATGAATGAATGAATGAATGAATGAATGAATGAATATATTAAACACTTCCTTTGTTCAAATCACTAACTATTTGCTTGGGTTACAAATAGAAAAGCAAATAGTTCTCATTCTCAGGGAGTGCAACATACATAGGTTTCAGCTTCAAGTCAAGGATTCATAGTCTTTAGGGTACAGCAGCAAAGCAGATGATAATGTCTCTCATTTAATATCATTTCCACTAATAAAATCATATCAGTTTCTAATGTGGAATCATTTTACAATGCCAAGAACTTTGGTGACAAGAAATTTCTTTTCTGCATCTTCAGTTGCTATGGCAAGAGCAGTTGCCAGGCTGCATTCACAGAAGTAGTTTCCTAGGATGATACCTGGGGGCATTGGGCTGAGAACATTGCCATTCCAAAGATTCTTGAGTTCAGGGTCCTGGACAATCTCTATCAGGTTCTGAGGAGAGAAAGTGGTCAAGGTGGTGTTAGTTTGCTTAAACCTAACTTGAAGAGTAGAGGAGGAAGGAGAGACAATGGAAATTGAATAATTCATAAACTGACAGACAATATTTTTGGAGACAAAGTCTCAACTTTGCATCTGTGCCATCAACTCAGAAGAATATGATGCTCTCAAACCAGGTACTCCTTGATGTCCCGGTTCCCTCTCTCCTTTTGTGTGTTTCCTTCTTTAGATTATAAACTCATTGAGGGCAGAGAATGTCTTTCTTTTTCTTCACTGTATCTCAGCCCTTAACATGGCACCTAACACAGCACAGGCACTTAATAAATGTTCTTTGGATTGGATTGAAAAATCGATGGGTCAGGGTAGAAGAGAGAAAGGATACAGAATGCTGCATAAATAAACGCTGTTCCTGTGTTAGTTTAGTTTGCTTAAGTGTTTTGCTTTGATACAGTGATATTAATGACAAAAAAGTGAAGAAGAATGTCATGAAACTTAAAAACAAAAATAAACAAATAACAGGAAGTAATAGGTTTGTGTTAAAATGGAAGAGGCTTTATTTAGAAGGAAGTAAAGAATCCTGGGGCAGCTAAGTGGCACTGGGCTTGGAATCAGGAAGGTTCATCTTCATGAATTTAAAATCGGCCTCAGACATTTACTAGCTATGTGATCCTGGACAAGTCACTAACCTTGTTTGCCTCAGTTTCCTCATCTGTAAAATGAGCTGGAAAAGGAAACAGCAAATCATTCCAATATTTTTGCCAAGAAAACCTCAAATGGAGTCACAGAGAATTGAACACAACTGAAATGATTGAACAACAACAAAAAGAATACTTGACTCTCAAGGGGATTTTAAAAATGGAATGAGATACTAAGAGATGTTATGAGTATCAGTTGTAGAGAACATCAAAAAAGAAGAAAACTCTCTTCTATCCTTTCTGAAGTTGCAACTGCCTTTCTCTATTCAGCTGCACAATTCCCTAATGCTCTTTGCCAAAGGGCAATACTTATTCTATATAACTTAACAAGTACCTGAATTTAAATTAATTTTGTTCTAAAAGCTTTGTGACAATTCTTAAGTTTCTGAGCATTCCCTGGGGCTTTGCAAAATTAGAGAATCATTGGTTTAAATATTCACCTGCCTTAAATTTGATCTAGTGGCATAATGAAGCTAACACTAACCAGCCACTCATTAATTGTCAAATTTTCAGTGTGAGCAGTTACACCTCAGAAATCTGCAAATACTATAAATCACATCTTGATTTATTGTTTTGATGATTATCTAGACTTAAGAAAGTGATGAAGAAGATGTTTATAATGCAGATTAAACTTAAAAGTGTTTTGCATATAGTCCTTTCTCTACCCTCACCAGAAAGCTATTAAAAATTTATCAGGACAGCCCAGTTTATGGTCCTTTCCAGCTATAATATTATTACCCTCACTTTCTAAGTCCACATTTCCCTGATAAATCACAATCAATATAACTAACAAGGATTTCTTGGATAATTTTAGTTAGGGATCAGTGACTTCATCAGATAGGTTCTCCCTCTAATTTTTCTCATTGTATATGTGCCATTCCATAAATAATCCATTGAGGATACACCCAATATGAAGACCTTCCTCTGTTTCTTTTACTGTCTTGAGTAGTATTGTAGTATTGAGTAGTAATGTAATAATGGCACTGTCCAACTATTATCTTTTAAAACTTTTTTTTTTAAACGGGGGCGGGTTAATGCCTGTAATTCTTCAATATCATATAACTCTTCCTTGTTTCAAGTAAAAATAGTTAAACAAAATAAATTGTCATGGTGACTACATCTACCAGATAATGTAAACATCATTTCACACCTATAATGTACCAGCTCACTAGTAAGAAGAGGAAAAATAATAAGAGCATTTATATGCTACTTTAAGGTTTGCAAAATGCTTTTCACATGTTATCTTGTTTAATCTTCACAACAGAAAGTAGTGCTGTTTTTAAAGATCATTTTTATACATGGGGAAACTGAGCCAGGTAGCAGTTAAGAGGCTTGTCCAAGTTATATAGCTAATATCGTAAGCTAAATTTGAACTCGGGTCTTCCTGTCTTTAAGGCCAATTCTCTAGCAACTATGCCACTTAACTTTGTCAAGAGAGAAATACGTTTGATCAGCTCTATGGAAATAAGACTGGTTATTGCAATTAATCTGAATTCTGATGACCTTTAGTTTTGTTTTCTTTACATCGTTGTGGTAATTGTGCAAATTATTCTTGCTTCTACTTTCTTTGCCCTGTACAAGTCTTCCCTTCTCTTTACTCTTCCTATTCATTTTTATTTTGGATATAATCTTCCATTACATTCATATACTGTAACTTTTATTTTGGCACAGAGTCATAGATTTTGAGATGGAAGTGATCTTAGAAGCTGTCTAGTCAAATTTCTCATATAACACATGAGGAAACTGAGATTCAGAGGTGTTAAGTGATTTGCTAAAGATCAAATGAGTAGGAAATGGTGGAGTTGGGGTTTGAAGTGGGGTCTTTTAGACTTAAAATTCAGAGTTCTTTCCACAGCCTCATCTAATCCATGGACACCAATTTGTTTTCTAACTCTGGTCATTTTTTGCCATTCGAGCTGTCAATTTTGTTCTCCAATTAGGCTATTAATTAGTTTAAAAATCTGTTTTCACCTGGTACACAGAATTAAAGATTATAGCACCCTGAAGCTCTCTACACACCTATTTCAAATAACAAGAATGCAATATTCAAGGAATCACATCCCAAAAAGAACAAACAGGATGGAATGAACTCTCCTCAGTGGAAAAGTTTATTTTCAACTTATTGCTTCCATAGTCATGACATTTCTCTTAATTCTAAAGCTATCTCTTGCACCCTAAGTTAAGTACAGTAGAAATATCAGATACTATTAATTCTGCATTGGTCATAGTGTCTTGACTAATTCTATTTGTTCCAGCCTGTTTCAGAGGTACCTTTGCAGCCAGATGCATAACTATTGCTTGGGTTTCCCTAAACTAAATTAATTCAAGCATAGGCTAACAAGGATTGCTCATTTCATTTTAAGGTCAGGTGGCTAAGCAAGGGAGGAAACTCAATGACCTACATAAAGTCAGAGAGGCTGATCTGATCTTAATCCCATTTATATTTTGGTTGTTGAACTCAAAGAGAGCATCTTCTGAGAGGATACATAAGGAAAAAAAACCCTTAAACTCCCATTAAAAATAAAGACCTCCCCTTAAGACAATTAAACCACTTCCTTTAATAAAAAGATGTGACTACAAAGCAATGAAACTGATTTTTGGTATTAGAGGAAAGAAAAGATCAAATAGCTAGACTGCCTCTAGAACTGGAAGAGTAATTGACAGCTTCACTAATTGGAATCCTGTTTTCTTTTCTCTAGTGAAAAAGAAGTGGCTTTTATCTTTAGGAAAACCTCACATCTTATTTATAAATATATCAAAATATTCCTTGACCAAACAAAATCTTTGCTGGCAAAAGGAGATGTGTGAAATTCATATACTCCTGTGAAATCTAAATGTTATCATCTACTGACAAGCACTTAAGAATCTCATGAAAGCAGGAAACTTTGATTTGAAGAAATAATTCCATTTCATTCATTCATTCTTTCAATAAACAATTTATTAAGCACTTGCTATGTTAGGTATATGTGGGAAGGATGGGGTATACAAAATTTAGATTAGACACAGTTCCAGGCTACACAGCTTATAGTATAGTAAAGAATAAGCAAAAAATAGACACTGTAATACACAATACTATATGATAAGAACACTAGAGAGGAGTGAAACAAAGGGCTTTGTGAAAACTGAGGGGGTAGATTATTGCTGACTGGTATAGAATGATCATGGAGATATAGGAAGGATTGATGGAAGAATTGGATGAATTTGTTTTAAAGGGTGGGTGGACCTGTGCAAGTCATTTAACCCTGTTTGCCTCAGTTCCTCAACTGTAAAATGAACTAGAGAATGAAATAACAAATCACTCCAATATCTTTGCCAAAAAATTCCCACAATGGGTTCAGTAAGAGTTAAACATGACTGAACAACAACCACAATTCCAGTAATTCAACATATGAAGAGGAAAGGGGAAGATATTCCAAACGTAGAAATTATTGGTCCAGAAATAAATGGGCCATGCACATTTAGTCCAATGTGACTAAAGAGGAGAGTGTCTATAGGAGAGGGGTATTCGAAGCAGAGAGACTAGTGAGAGCAAGGGCCTAGATCAAAAAAATGTCTGAAGGAAAAAAATGAAGGCAAAGAAGTTTGTTTTATAACAGTATAAATGGAAAGAACAACACAAAACAAGTGGGTCAGTGTTGTGAGATTATACAAGCTTGTCCCTAAAGAAATTATGAAAAAAGATAGTCCCTCCACCTACTTTGCAGAATGTGGAGTCTATAGGAGTGTAATACTTCATATCATGCCAGATTTTTTTTCTTAAGGGCTATGTTGATTGACTTTGCTGTACTTTTTCTTCTTTTCCTTTAAAAAATGTCTTTATTAAAAAAAATATCTTTATTATGAAATGGCTCTCTGAGATGGAAAGAAGAGATAAAGGGGCAAGTCTAGATGATATAAAAACAAAAGATAAAGAAATAATATTTTAAAAACATTTATAACATTCTTTTTTGTTTCTCTAATGTTTATCTTTTTCCTTGATGACTTTATGACCTTCTTTTTATCCTTTTTTGCATTACATTTATTTACATACATATTATGTCTTCTCTGCTCCCCACCTCCAATGAAACAATAATGAAAATTAAAAATCTTATAACAAATATGCATAATCAAGCAAAAACAAAGTTCCATATTGATCATATGGAAAAATGTATGTCTCCTTTTTTCTATTTTTAAGTCTACATAACAGGAGATGGGAAGTATGTTTCATTTTCAGTCTTCTGTCATTGCATCACATTCATTTCTGAAAACGACCCTCCCCCTCCTCTACCCAGAAAGTCATATCCAAGATTTTAAAAGAGAACTGTGGGAGGAGAAACACAGAAAAACAACTGCTTGAACACATGGGCTGATGGGGATATTATTGGGGATGTGGACACTAAATGATAACTCTAGTCCAACTATCAACAATATAGAATGAGGGCTTGATCAATGATACATGTAAAACCCAGTGGAATTGTGCATTGGCTAAGGGGGACGAGGGGTATTTAGGGGGAGGGAAAGAACATGAAATATATAACTATGGAAAAATATTCAAAATAAAAATTTTTAAAAATAAACAAAAAATAAAATTAAAAAAGATTTTAAAAGAGAAAGAAATTAGTTCAGCAAATTAATCAATACATTAATCTTGTCTGATAGCATATAGCCCATAGCCCTAGTCCCCAGTCACTGCAATGAAGGAATTAGGCACATTTTTTTCAACTATCTTCTGATATGAGGTTTTGTCGTCAGAATTACACAGCATCAAGACATTGTTGTTTTTGTTGTTGTTCTTTCAACTTCCATTGTTGTAGTCATTGTGAATATTGTTTTCCTAGTTCTGGGTACTTCAGTATACATTCTTCATAGTCATCATTTCTTATAGCATGGTAAGATCTCATTAAATGAATGTACTATAATTTATTTAGCATTGCTCCAATTTATGTGTACCTACTTTGTTTCCAGTTCTTTCCTAACAAAAAAAGTGCTCAATATTTTGGTATAGGTATGACCTTCTTTCTTTACCCTCCTTGGAGTATATGCCTAGCAATGAGCACAATTAGTCTTAATCTGCTCTAGGCACATGGTATAATGGATAAGGCATTGAATTTAGAATAAGGAAGAATAGCTAAATCACTAACCCCTCTAGGAACTTAATAGCTGCTTGGACCTTGGCATGTCATGTTATCCCTAAGGTCCATTCTATCTCTATATGGTTTACTTTTTACCAGTTTCTTTTTATTTTTTAAGTAATAAGTATTGTTTTATTACTCTGTTCTTCCCAATAACCCCCATCACTCATTGAGCAATTTTTTAATCCCTCAATATATAGCCATATAGACTAGCAAAACAAAACTGAACTTATTATCTTTTCCCCAAAACTTTCCCCTTTCCCAAACACCCCCTCAGAAGTCATCACCATCCTTCAGGCATTCTGGCTCATATCCTAGATGTCATCCTTGACATGTCACTCTCAACCTACCTTCATCTAATCTTTTACCACATCCTATTGATTTTAACCTTGTAATATCTCTTGAATATATACCCTTTTCTCCTCTGATATTGCCTCATTACTTTGTGCCAGAATTTGTGAAATAGCCCTCCAGTTGGTCTCACTACATCAGTTTTCTCCCCTCTCTAGACCATCCTCCATTCTTCTGTTAGATTGATCTTCCTGAAATGACTGCTCATGTCATTCCCCTAGTCCTAGTCAATACCTTCCCATGGCTTTGTATTGCCTCCAGAATAAAATACAAAATTCTTCATTTGGCATTCAAAGCTCTTTATAACCTAGCCCTATCCTACCTTTGCAGTCTTCTTACAAATTATTTTCCCTCAGGTCATAAGTATTCTATCATCTAGTGATGCTTTTTCTTACACAAGACACTTCATCTTCTGACTCCATGAATTCTTACTGGCCATACCCCATATCTGGAACTCTCTCCTTCCTCATCTCTCTCTCTTCTGACTTCCCTGGATTCTTTCAAGTCCCAGTAAAACCCCCACCTTTTATATCAAATCTTTCCCAACCCTTTTTAATGCTAATGCCTATCCTCTATGGATTATGCCCAATTTTAATATTTTGTTCATTCATAGCCGTTTCTACAGTCTACCCCATTAGATCATCAGCCCCTTGAAAGCAAATGATGCCTTTTTTCTTTCTTTGAATCCCTAGGACTTAGCGCAGTGCCTGGCACATAGTAGGTGCTTAAATAACATTTGCTGTCTGTCTAACAAATTCTAAAACTGATTTTATTTAAAAAGGTTTTGTATTTGAAATTTATCACCTCTCTGGCAGGAGATAAGTAGAGAAGTTCATCTTTGTCCTTTTGGTCTCCTCATTGTTTTTCAAAGTTTTTTTCTATTATACTATAAAACTGTTTGCCTGGTTCTGCTCACTTCACTTTTCACCACTTCACAAAGGCTTTCCTAGTTTCTCCTAAAATGCTGCATTTTATCATTTCTTCTGGCAAAATAATATTCTGTGACATTCATGTACCACAATTTCTTTAGCCATTCTCCAATAGCCCAATGACTCAGTTTCTAATTTTTGGCTCCCATTAAAATATATATATATATTTTTTTTTTCCTCTTTCTTTGTATATCTATGATGTAGCTTGATATGTGTGTGTGTGTGTAGGCTCTTTCACTACAATATTATGTTTAGTAAACATTTAGGATTTAGAATTAGAAAGGAGTCCAGACATTGATGCAGAGTGAAAGGAGCAGATCCAGGAGAACATTGTACACAGAGACTGATACACAGTGGTACAATCGAACATAATGGACTTCTCTACTAGCCCCATTGCAAGGATCCAGAGCAAGGCTGAGGGACTTATGAGAAAGAAAACTAGCCACATTCAGAGGAAGAACTGTGAGAGGAGAAACACAGAAGAAAAACAACTGCATGAACACATGGGTTGATGGGGATATTATTGGGGATGTAGACACTAAACGATAACTCTAGTCCAGCTATCAATAATATGGAATTAGGTCTTAATCAATGATACATGTAAACCCAGTGGAATTATGTGTCGGCTATGGTGGGGAGGGGTTTGGGGGAGAGGGAAAGAACATGAAACATGTAACTATGGGAAAATATTCGAAATTAAAATAAAATAAAGAAGGGAGTCCAGAGACCATCTAATTCAACCCAATCATTTTTTAAAATGAGGAAACTGAGGTCCAGGGAAGATAAATGACTTGGTCAAGATCACTTGACTAACAAATATCAAAAACATTCTTTGAATCCAGGATCTCTAACTCCAGAGCCAGTGTGCCCCATTGCCTCCTATCTTTCCCCTCTTAGAAAGTTCCTCGACCTTAGTCAACTAGAAATGGGGTCTTCCATCTCAGCATGTTATCTTACGGTCAAAATGCACAAAATAAGTTTTGATCACTTGGCTGCCAGCTGTCATTTCCATGGAAACTGTAAGTGATTCCACATAATTGCTGTTTTAAAACTTCATTTCCCTTGCTTTGGCTGAACTGATGTTCATTTCCATGGAAACAGTAGTAGTAATTGCAGATAGCAGCATAGGAAAGAGAATTTGCCTTGGTAAGTGGTTGGAGTAGGGCTTGCTTTCTGAAAGCAGGGTCATAAGATTGGAAGATACACCTCCCTACCCTGAGGCTTGAGAAGGTTGCTGAAGTTTGTATAGGTTGAGCTTGAGAGATTCCATAAAAAAAAATTTTTTTTAACTGTTTTCAGTGCATGAGCACCATGTGGACACACAGCTTATATGATATATACAAAACAATGAGCCTGCACAATTCAGGCACCAACCAATTATCCTTTCCCTAATATTATCTTGAGTGACTAATTGTCTCCCAGGTCACCAGATAATTGCAGAATCCTCCTCTTCACTCTAAAATCCCTGAAGGTGACAGAAAGCATTTACTGTTAGCAAGTGTCTAATGGTGAATGGCTCTGTGCCCTGATCACACAAAGAGAATTATATGAACTATAGAATTAACAAGGAAAATGTTCTATCCCATAGAAAATAAAAGTACATTCTCTCTCTAAAGTGGCTCTTCTGTAGGAGAATGTCACAAATGTTATTTTGGGCAAAAGTTTGTAGGTCAGAGAATTATAATTATAGCTCTAGAACTAGATGTGACTTTAGAAGATATTTAGGTCCAACCCCGGAATTTTATAAATAAAGGAAATGAGGACCCCATCACTAAGGTGATTTGCCAAAATTCATGCAGGCTGAGGTGAGATTTGAATACAGATCCTTGGACTCCAGTGCCAGGTCAAGCAACTATCTTCTTTGCCTCTTTTCTTCCACCAATTATCCATTTAAAATGCAAAGCTCTTCTTTGATATTTCAGTGAATCATAATCTGGGATTAGTTCTGAATAAGAGGAAAGGTTGGGCTGGATGACAATCTGAGAATTATGTAGCTCTTTCATGATCAGACACAAAATGCATCTTTTTAATATTAATATTTTCCTGGCAATGCTGCAAATCATGCAACACTATGATTACAGAAAAAGCAAAATTGTAAGAGCTAAAATAAAAACCACAGGATCACAGGTTTACACCTTTAGGGAATGTTAGCAGTCAGGTAGTCTGGTTCCTTTATTTTACAGTTGAGGAAACAAATAGAGAATTGATATGCTTTTTAAGGTCACAAAGATAATAGATGTCAGAAGTAGGATTTGAACCCAGGACTTCTATATCTAGAGACAATATTTTTTTCATTGTACCTTAATGTAGATCTTAGAGATAAATTTATCTCACTGAATTTTTGCTGACAATAGAAAGTTAATTAACAGAGTGTGCAATTAACAAACTAGAAAAGCAGCCTAATAACAGTTCTCAACAAATATAGTTTTAAAAATCAAAGAAGAAAAATTGAAAACAAAAGGCTAAGTAAAAAAAGTTGAATTTTTTAAAAAACTAAAAATAATTTGTTGCTGTTACTGTTTTTCAGTCATGTCCAACTCTTCATGACCCCATTTGGGGTTTTCTTGACAAAGATACTGGGGGGGGGGGTTGCCACTTCCTTCTCTAACTCATTTTACAGATGAGGAAACTGAAGCAAATAGGGTTAAATGACTTTCCCAGGGTGACATAGCTAGTAAGTGTCTGAGACCAGATTAGAACTCAGGAAGAGGAGTCTTCCTGACTCCAAGTCCAGTACTACATCTACTATACTACCTTGCTGCCCAATATTAGAATAATAGCACACACACACATCACTTTAGCAAAGCACTATGCAAATATTAACTCATTTTATCCTCATGACACTTTGGGGAGCAAGTGCTATGGTTATCCCCATTTTGCAGGTGAAGAAACTGAAGCAGATGGAGGTTTTGATTTATGCAGATCACACAGCTACTAAGTATCTGAGACTGGTTTGGAACTCAGATCTTCCTGAAACCAGGTTTATACTCTATATAGTAGTATATCACCTACTTGTCTCTAAAAGAACCAATAAATTATTAAGTGATTGGATAAAAAGAGGAAAACCAAATTATCAAGATCAAAAATGAGAAGTGGCAAGGCACAACAAATTGACAGCTATGTATTAGAAATTGCTATATCCAATTAAAGGCTAACAAAATTGGTAAAGTGAAATGGGTCATACTCTGATGCTTTGATTGATGTGTGATGGGAACTGTGTTCTTAGTGATGTAGGTCGATGCTCCAAGGATGCACATTAGGCTTTGCAAATTTCAGTCTTTGGGAAGATTGCAAATCGTCTATACCTGCCCACATTGTATGACTCTTGTCCACATGCTTATGCTTATTGCATTCTGGAAGGGAATATATATTCCATATTCTGGGGACCTTCCTCTAAATCTCTTGGTATTGTACGGATCTCCTGTAACATAAATACTTGCCATTAGTTAGCCTTTGTTTTTGCAACATTTTCTTGTCCACTTATATATTTTCATGATGTAATTCTACTGTGTGCTTCTTTATTAAAAATGTGCCATGCAGAGTCTTTGGGAAAATATTGATAAGAAAAGTAAAGGCCTTTGTACCAGGGAGAAGCTTGGAATCATTAAAAGAATTTAACATTTCCAAAAGGCTAGCCAGTCCATTGTCCTCTTGTTTAATTCTGGACCCATTTTACTGCCCGTTGGTAGCATCTGTCCAGTATCTGAAAAGCTCCATAACATGTTCACAAAACTGCCCAATAACCAGGGAGCAAACTGTTGCATATTAATGAAATAGAATATTATTTTAAAATGTGATTTTGTACTTACGAATTCTGATTAATTGAATCATCAATATTGTTCCAGAGGACTATTAAAGACAAATGCTGCCTATCTCAGGACAGATTATGAACTAATATGTTGAAAAAATTGCATTTTGGGACATGACCAGTGTGGAAATTTGTTTTGCTTTTTGTGATAGTCTCTTTTGTGTTTTTCCTTCTTCTTCCTTATTTCTTTTCTTTTTTCTTTCTTCCTTTTCCTTCCTTCTTTTCTTTGTCTCCTTCCTTCTTTCCTCCCTCCCTCCCTCCCTTCCTTCCTTCCTTTCTTTTTTCTTCCTTCCTTTCTTTCTTCTCTCCTTCCTTCTTTTTCTTTCTTTCCTTCTTTTTTCTTTTTTCTTTCTTTCTTTCTCTTTCCAAGTGGGTGGGAGGGAGAAAATAATACTTGATAATTGAAAAACATTGGCATTACACATCATAATCTGATCATTAGATTTTCTTCATCCACTTAAATTTTCATTTGTGGACAGTTAGGCCACAACATATTTTATGCAATTATGGATCTCATTTAATAGGTTCTTAAATATTTTCAGGTTTAAAGCAATCAACCCATTGTTATCCATAAACAGGAACATCAGATAGAGACCATCATCTGGGGATTCCTCCTTTTCATTCATTCCCTAAGCTGTACAATTCTCCATGTTTGGCCCAAATACCTTAGGCGAACATTTCTCCCTTTTTCATGCATCACTCCATACTACTAATAATAAGAGACTCATTGAACAAAGTTATCTCTATTATTCCGACTTTCAATGTGTGTCAGGATCAGTATTTTCCTGATGCAACTTTCTTTAGTCCCAGGTTTCCCTATGTAGTTTTCTCCTCTCTCACCACTTCATTGACCCTGGCTTCCCTTCCTGCATAAAAATGTCTAGCAGCATGCATTTTTGGTCTCTCAGACTTGGTGGATGCCTGAGACCATGAAAGTCATCATACTCTGATGACTTAATGACAAGATGATTTTCAGAAGTGTCACTGTATCCTTGTTGCATATTCTTACTGTCATGGCAAAGTAAACCTCCTTTTAAATGATCAGTCACTTGCAAAAGCTCCATGTCATTCCTGGGCAGCTAGATGATGAGTGCTGTGCCTGGTGTCTGGGAGACTAATCTTCCTGAGTTCAAATCTGGCCTCAGACACTTACTAGCTGTGTGATCCTGGGCAATTCACTTAACTCTGTTCTTAATTTGTAAAATGAGCTAAAGAAGGGATCACTATAATATCTTTGCCACAAAAACCCCATATGGGACCATAGAGTTGGAAACCAATGAAAAACTACTGGACATTTCAGCCCAACATCAAACTAGAAGTAAGAGAGTGTTACTGTTAGAGCCACACCTATAGCACAAGAAATCTTTGTTTCTTAAATTTTGAGATATGCATCGAAGATATCTTAGCAGGCAGGCTTAGGTGACATTTAGATTATTTAATCAAATGTGTTTTTTTAAATTAGTTAACAAACAATAAATAGAATGGGATCTTATTTTAACAGCAAAAACCTACCTTTTGGTCCTTTGTTCATCTTTAAAGATATAGTCTGCTGTAGAATTTCATTTATAAAAGCCTGTCTGATCCCTTTTCAGACCTTCATCATAGATGCCTTTGATGTAGATGATTCTTGTAATCTTGTAGAAATGGGAAAGCAGGCATATGGGTTGGTAGTTATTGATATTCACTCAGTTGCCTTTAAAAAAATCAGGTCTGAGAATTTTTCCAAGGTTTCCTCTCTTTCAGTTCCTTAAGAATCAATCCCCCAAAACTTCTAAAATTATGGCTTCTACATGTGCTTTCTCTATGCATACTTGGTCTAGTTCAACTATTCTTCCCATGTTTATTTCTTCAATATCATTTCACCTTCCTCAGGAAGCACATCCAGGCCTATGACATTAGACCCTATATGTGTTGATTCTACTGTCTATAATGGTGAGAAGTTTCTTATAAAGATCTTTTCAGATCTCTTCTATTTTTAATGTTTGCTGTTCTTGCTACTACTATATTCTTACATGCTCTCGTATTTGTTGATTTAGTTTATTTGGTTCTCATATTATGCTTTCTTTAAACTTTAAACGAGACCCATCAAGAGCACTGTACTTAGAGGCAAAAGATCTGGATTTGAAATCCTCACTCCAACACTTGCTGGCTGTGTGACCTTCTCTGAGTCACAGTCACTAAACTTCTTGGAAATTTCTCTGTAAAAATGAGGGTAATAATATTCATGGCCAGTGTACTTCCTAAACTTTAAAGTCTTATACAATCATAAATTCTAATCACTAAAGAAAAGAAATAGTCTAAACAACAAAACTACCAAGACAATGCCTTTAATTTGAACTTGTTTTTATTGTTGAGTTATTTTGTCGTGTCTGACTCATAACCCCATTTGGCAAAGATACTGGAATGGTTTGCTATTTCCTTTTCTAGTTTATTTTGCAGCTGAGGAAATTAAGGCAAATAGGATTAAATGACTTGCCCAGGGTAACACAGCTAGTAAGTAGCTGAGGCTGGATTTGAACTCAGGTCTCCCACGCCTGATACTCTATCCACTGTACCACCTAACTGCCCACTCAATACTTACTATTACATGCTTAATAAATGATTTTTAGATTAGATTGGATTGGTCACAGTGAAAGGAAGCACTTGAGTATCCCTGCTTCCCAGTGCTGTAGTTTTGGGGATCAAAGTTTCTGCTAATTTTCACTCTAAATCCATCAAAAACAAAACTAAGACAGACTGCATAAGATGCCCAACTGCTGCCATGTGGAACTAGCAAAACTAGGACCTGGGCAAGAGATGACTAGACATTCGAAAGATGAAAATCCTTCCCCTCAGCAAAAAAAAAAAAAAAAAAAAAAAAAAAAAAAATTATAGTTTTGCAATCTGTAGGCTGAAGTGAATCCCTCCTTCAGGCTTATTGTTCCAATATCCATTTCTTCTGTCAACACGCAAATGATCTGTGATGCATCAACACCAGAAGAACAACAAAAAAAAATCATGAAAAAAATAGATCCTGAGAGACATTTTGTAATCCACAAAGACTGGGTCGTTAACTTGTTCCTGAATATTCAGAAATTAGGGAACCGCATACCTTATATGCCTTTTGGGAATTTAGACTCATAGACTGTCAGATCCAAAAGGGACCTTCAAGATTGCCTGGTGCAATTTGGTATGCTACTTCCAGGCTTCTTCTGGCACTGTCATTACCCTAAGCCATGTCCTGAAGTTCCTCTGGCCAGCATCTCATCTGGTATAAAGCTCCCCTTGGAAAGCAGTTCATGGGTGCTTGGAAATTTTTTTTTCTTAAATCCTTTTTCAATTTTTCTTAACTATTTTTTTACTTTTCTTTTTTTTTCTTTTTTCTTTTCTTAACTCCTTTTTCTTTTTTTAACTTTTCTTAACTTTTTTTTAAACTTTTCTTAACTCCTGCTCACTTTGGGGGCTTAATCTGTGATGACAGGAACAGGACAGAGAGGAATAAATAACTTAGTTACAATATGATTTAAAAGAAAAATAATGATTGCTATTTGTACCATGTTTTAAATTCAGGAGAGTGTTCCATCCTGGAAGAGGGTTAGTATTCCTGGACCTTTTAGAGAAAGGAAGAGAGAAGAAAATGGCCAACCATTTCAGTATCTTTGCCAAGAATATCTCTAATGATATCAGGAAGAGTCAGACATGATTGAAAACAACTGAACAACAACAAAAACAAGTCCAAATAATTCAGCTTTTCTAAGTTGCCATCTTGCTCCATTCACAAAATAAAATATGTAGTTTATGCACCCCTGTGGTGTTTTAAGTATAACTGACATGGCACTGAGTCATTGAGGGAGGGTCCAGAGTAGGCAAGGGACAAACTAGTCAGGGGCATTATTAGTCTTCTCATGCTGTTCATTTGGAGTTGTGGTGCTATTGGGGATGTACACTTTGTTGTGTAATGCAGGACTGATGCAAGATCTCTTGCATTTGCAAAATCATCCTAGACAATCCTGGCAGTTAGGGGAATGGAACTTTGACCCAGCAAGGTCCTGTCTCAAGACCTGACTGTTGGAGCTGGGACTATAAATACTCCTGGAGAACCAACCTGGGGGTTCTGATTTCCTTGACCTCACCCAGACATCCAGCTACCCCCTGGATTTCCCCCTAGGGCCAGGGAGGTGTGGTTGGTAGATTGTGGGACATGGGAAGGAATTAGTTAAGTTAGCCTAGCCAGGATACCCCCAAACCAAATCATTACCTTCTTTTATCAAGCTGGTAGACCACTCTACATCAGGGCAGTGGAATTTATCCCTGGCTGAGGGGCTGGTTCCCTCAGCCTGATCTTTCCTTCTGAGGCCCTCTGCCAGCACTGGCCATTCACCCATAGCAACAGCTTCTCCAGACCCTAACCCTCTTCCCTCAGTTTACCCTCATGTGTTAAATAAACCCCTTGCCTGATTCTGAGAGTTTCCATAGTTCATTTATAACATAAACCAGGGCTAAGGGGCTGAAGAGAAGGAGGATAACTACCACTTGTCTCCAGAGGGGGTTAGACCAGGTATCCATTTTATTCAGGAAGTGAGACTGGTTCACTTCCTGTTGGTTCTGGTTTCTCACCAGCAGGGAGGGGCTCCTCGTTCCCAACCTTAAAGGAACCTACAGACAGCAGGGAGACTGACTTGACATCTCAGCTCAGGCCCACATGTCCCTGGCTGTTTCAAATCAACAAATACTTTAGTTGTAGGCTCCCTGGCCCAGGAGACTTACTGGTACCACCAGCTTCCCAATTATCAGCCTGTTTACCCCATTATTACAGTTGTTGGAGTCTTCATAGGCTTCTTGAGTCCCCTCATTTTACAGATGATGAAACTAATTCCCAGAAAAGGAAATGGACTTACCTGGGGTCACATAGTTAGTTGAGTTTGCCTCTGCTATTAACTCACTGTGCGACTTGGGAGTTACTTCCTGTTGAGAGTTCAAGAGACTAATTTTCAGAGGTGAGAAAAGTGATCGGTCTTTCCCATCTATTCTATTTTTAACAACAAATGCTCTCCGAATGGATGATTATTTGACAGATTTGTCAGAAATGTGAAAGAGAAAACACATGTACAAACTTACCTCCCAGCAAAATTCATTAAAGAATATAAATATAACTAATAGGTCTCAGGAAGAGAGCAAGAGCTAAGAATAAGCCTACTATTTGCCCTCCTAGATGTTTCCAAATAGAAAGCTAATTCATATTTGGCCCTATGAAATATGTCCTATGCCATCTGTTGACAGTTATACAAACACATTTCCATGAAATAGCAAAAGAAAGACATCTGATTTTTCCCTTAAATAGATAAAAGTATCACCTCTGAAATATGTTGGTTCATCTTGTTACTTTCTTTGCTTCAGGGGTCCCAAGATAGTGATGGCAGAGATAGGTTGGGCAGAGATTGGGTTGGAATCTCAACACCTTAATCTGGAGTCTAGAGATCCTTTCTTTATTCTTTCTATTCCCCAAATTGAGGAATTTGCCCCACTATCTATTGTCAATATGGCTATAACTCTTTGGGAGAGAGAGACTGAAACAAGGAGGCTCAAATACACAGGGCCAGAAAACACTATAAAGGAATTTCATGAACATGGTAATACAAATTAATCTGCTATTCTAAAACAGTTATCTCAAAATAAAGACATCTAATGCAAAGGCAAATACACAATAAACTGGGGACTGGGATTCTTTTGGATTTTGTAACAGTTTTGAGAAGAATAGACTTAACCAAGCAGAGAAATTAGACTTGAAATTCAGTATGTCATATACTGGTTGTTCTTTATTTGGGAGGTAAAAGAGAACCATTTTTCATTTCCACTCTCTGGTTCTCAGTTTTCTCAACTCTAAATAAAGGCAAATTGGACTAAAAGATGTCTAAAAGCCCTCTCAATGAAAGTTCTATAATTCTAATTAGATGAAGCTTGAAAATCAAATCAAGTTTCTCATAACCAACAGAAAATCTCAAAATTCCTTGAACAAACACCAATGAAGTCCATAATCCTAGAAATAGAGCTAGAAGGATACTTAGAAGTTACTAATCCAGTCCCCCTAATTTTTTAATTAAAAAAAGTTTAATTAAAATTAAATTATTTTAATTCAATTTAATTAAATAAATAAAAATTTAAAATTTAATTTAAAAATTATTTTACTCTCGAACAAAAATCTATTTGCTTTCTCTCTCTCCTCTACTTCCCCCACTGAGAAAACAAGAAAAATAAAACTCCCATTATGAACACATATAATCAAGCAAAAAACAAAAATTTTCCAATGGCCATGTCCCAAAAATACATCTCAATTTGAATTCTACATCTATCATCTATCAGGAAGTGGGGAATATATATATAATCTTGAGGCCTCTGGAATTGTTTTTGGTTTGTTGACAGTTATGTAAACACAAATTTCCATGAAATACCAAAAGAAAGACATCTGATTTTTCCCTTAAATAGATAAGTATCACCTCTGAAATATGTTGGTCCATCTTGTTACTTTCTTTGCTTCAGGGGTCCCAAGATAGTGATGGCAGAGATAGGTTTGGCAGACATTGGGTTGGGATCTTAAGACCCTTTCTTTGTTCTTTATATTCCCCACTATCCATTGTCAATATGACTATAACTCTATGTGGAACATATTTAATCTTGAGGTCTCTAGAATTGTTTTTGGTCATTTTAAGTTTCTTTCATTTTACAACTTAGAAATTTGAGACTTGAGGAGGTTGCCTAAAGTCCCCAAGAGAAGAGATATCAGTTTGTCTTGGTGCCAGTAAGTATCCATCCAAGATTTGAAACAGAAGAGTTTCATTTATAAATTAAAAGACACAGATTCCGGGTTAAGATGGCGGCAGAGTAAAAAGCAGCTGCTTGACTTCTCCTAACCCACGCATACAGGACTCCTCAAGAAGACAAAAACAAATCCAGAGGAAAGAAGGGACCCCACAACAGGGCGCAGCATCGGAGGTACGTGGAAACGGGGCATTTCCATGCTATAAAGGGGTGAAACAGCTCCCACGAAAACACGAGCAGAGCAACCCCCTCCCCCACCCCACACCACTTACCGTGCCAAAGCCAGTGCACAGGAGTCGGAGCAGGTTTGGGGCACCCATTGGGTCATTGGCAGCTCACCAGGGCTTGTTCCTGGGAGCAGCAAGACTTGGGACCCCCGGGAGGCTGAGGAACTCGCGGACTCTGAGCGCAGACCCTGAGCCCAGACCCTGAGCCCAGGTGCAGGTGAAGGGGTCGATACAGGCTCAGGCTGAGGCACTGATTAAAGCTCGGACTGGGGAGCGGACAAAGGGGCTGATCCTGAGTGCAGGAGTGGACCTTGAGTGGGGACCCAGTGCAGAGAGGTGCTTGAATATGGAAGCAGCTCCCTGAGACTGTTAAAGGAGCTTCAGGCAAAAGAACAAGCAAGGAGACCACCAGGAGGCTTGTCCCAAAACAACTATACCTGAGACGTCAGGAATCTCTAAAGAGCAGCAGACAGATCCTGGGCACGAGCACAAAGCTGAGAGGGAACTCAACTTAATATGGCAAGCCATCAGGAAAACCAGAAGAGAAAGATGAAGAAGAAAAAACCTTTAACACTTGAAAACTTTTACACAGAAAAAATCCAGACAATAGAGGAAACAACTGAGGAGAACAAACAATCCAAACCTTTCCAAAACAATGAAAACGGGTCACATGGTCTTGAAGAGTTCAGATCTGAGATCATGAGAAAGATCTGGCAAGAAAATAACAGTTTAAAAAGCAGAATTTCACAATTGGAAAGTGAGGCAAGTAAATCAAAGACCAGAAATGACCAGATTGAAAAGGAAAACCAAAAGATTGTAGCCGAAAACCATTCTCTAAAGGCTAGAATTGAGCAATTAGAAAAAGATGCCTCCAAATCAAAAGAATTAATAAGCAAATTGGAGACCAAAATCAAACAGCTGGAAAACAGGTCAGACCAAACTGAAAAGGAAAATCAAAAGCTTATAGCAGAAAACCAGTCTCTAAAGACAAGAATTGGGCAAGTAGAAGCCAATGATCTATCAAGACAGCAAGATCAAATAAAACAAAGTCAAAAGACAGATAAAATAGAAGGAAACATGAAATATCTCAATGAGAAACTGATAGATCAAGAAAACCGGTCTAGAAGAGACAACCTGAAAATCATTGGTCTTCCTGAAAAACCAGAAATTAATAGAAATTTGGACTCCATACTAAAAGAAATTATTCAGCAAAATTGCCCTGAAGTTCTACAACAAGAGGGCAATATAGACATTGAAAGGATCCATAGATCACCTTCTACACTAGACAATGAGAAGACAACCCCCAGGAATATAATAGCTAAATTCAAGAGCTTCCAACTAAAAGAAAAATATTACAAGAAGCCAGAAAGAGACAATTCAGATATCAAGGAGCACCAATCAGGATCACACAGGATCTGGCAGCCTCCACACTAAAAGACCGCAAGGCTTGGAATATGATATTCAGAAAGGCAAGAGAACTGGGTTTACAACCAAGGATCACCTACCCATCAAAACTGACTATATTCTTCCAGGGGAAAGTTTGGGAATTCAACAAGATAGAAAATTTCCAAGCATTTTCACAGAAAAGACCAGGACTAAATGGAAAGTTCCATATCCAACCACAAAAATCAAGAGAAACATGAAAAGGTAAATAAGAAACAGAGGGGAAAGTAAGAAAACTCATATTTTTTAAATTTGCCTCTTTAAGGGCTTCAATAAGATCTAATTATTGGTACTCCTATGTGGGGAAATGTTATGTATAATTCTCTGTAGTGAACTCTGTTCACCATTATAGCATTCACTATTATAATAATTAGAAGAATTATTCATAGGGAGAGGTTGGAATACCAAATTATCTAAGATAATATGGGTGGGAAGGAAAAAGGGGGATGAATAGTAGAGGACACCAAGAGAATCTTGAAGGAATAAGAAAAATAGGATATTCTATTACACACAAAGAGGGCATGGGAAGGAGAAGGGATTAATACTATTATAAGAAGGAGAGGAAGAGAGCATTAAGAGGTAATATTTACACCTTATTCTCAGTGTAATTAACCCTGAGAGGGAAGAATAGTTATATCCATTGGGATATAAAACTCTATCTAACCCTACTGAGAAAGTCAGAAGGGATAAACCAAGGAGAGCAGGGGAGTGGAGAGGTCAAAAAAGGGAGGGGAGAAGAAGCGGGAGGGAATTCATTAGGCCTTTAAAAATAAAAAAAGGGGAATAACAAGGGAGGGGGTAGAAAGGGAAGTTAATCAAGGGAGGGGATAAGGGATACTGGCTTAAAGCAAACCACTGGTTTAAAAGGAAATAGTTTAAGAAGAAGTGATAGGAATAAGGGAGGATACGAAAATGTCAGCGAATGCACAACTGAGAATTATAACTCTGAATGGTAATGGGATGAACTCGCTCATAAAATGGAAGCAAATAGCAGAGTGGATTAGAAAACAAAATCCTACCATATGTTGTTTACGAGAAACACATATGAGGCGGGTAGACATACACAAGTTTAAGGTTCAGGGCTTGAGCAAAATCTTTTGGGCATCAAATGAGAAAAAGAAGGCAGGAGTGGCTATTATGATTTCTGACAAAGCCAAAGTAAAAATAGATATGATGAAAAAAGACAGGGAAGGTCATTACATCCTGATTAAAGGCAGTATAAACAATGAGGAAATAACACTGCTCAATATGTATACACCAAGTGGTACAGCATCCAAATTCATAAAGGAGAAACTGGCAGAGCTCACGAAGGAAATAGATAGTAAAACCATACTAGTGGGAGATGTAAATATTCCTCTTTCAGATCTAGATTAATCAAACCAAAAAATAAATAAGAAAGAGGTAAGAGAGGTGAATGAAGTCCTAGAAAAATTAGATTTAATTGATATGTGGAGAAAAATAAATAGGGACAAAAAGGAACACACCTTCTTTTCAGCTGCACATGGTACATTCACAAAGATTGACCATATAATAGGGCATAGAAACATTGCAAACAAATGCAAAAGAGCAGAAATAATTAATGTAACTTTCTCAGATCATAATGCAATAAAAACAATAATTAGTAAGAGCACCTGGACAGGCAAATCAAAAACTAATTGGAAATTAAATAATATGATTCTCCAAAACCAGCTAGTCAAAGAAGAAATCATAGAAACAATCAACAATTTCATTGAAGAGAATGACAATGATGAGACACCCTACCAAACGCTGTGGGATGCAGCCAAGGCAGTACTCAGGGGGAAGTTTATATCCTTGAGTGCATTTATTAACAAACTAGGGAAGGCAGAGATTAATGAATTGGGCATGCAACTTAAAAATTAGAAAGTGAGCAAATTAAAAATCCCCAGATGAAAACTAAATTAGAAATACTAAAAATCAAGGGAGAAATTAATAAAATCGAAAGTAAAAGAACTATTGAATTAATAAATAAGACTGGAAGCTGGTATTTTGAAAAAACAGATAAAATAGACCAAGTACTGGTCAATCTAATTAAAAAAAGGAAAGAAGAAAACCAAATTGATAGTATCAAAGATGAAAAGGGAGACCTCACCTCTAATGAAGGGGAAATTAAGGCAATCATTAAAAACTATTTCACCCAATTATATGGCAATAAATATAGAAATCTAAGAGATATGGATGAATATTTACAAACATAAATTGCCTAGATTAACAGCAGAAGAAATAGAATACCTAAATAATCCTATATCAGAAAAAAAATTGAACAAGCCATCAAAGAACTCCCTAAGAAAAAATCGCCATGGCCTGATGGATTCACAAGTGAATTCTATCAGACATTCAAAGAGCAACTAATCCCAATATTACACAAATTATTTGATATGATAAGCAAAGAAGGAGTCCTACCAAATTCCTTTTATGACACAAATATGGTACTGATTCCAAAGCCAGGGAGATCAAAAACAGAGAAAGAAAACTACAGACCAATCTCCCTAATGAACATAGATGCAAAAATCCTAAATAGAATACTAGCAAAGAGACTCCAGCTGGTGATCAAGAGGATCATCCAGCATGATCAGGTGGGATTTATACCAGTAATGCAAGGACGGTTCAACATTAGGAAAACCATGCACATAATTGACCATATCAACAAACTAACAAACAAAAATCACATGATTATCTCACTAGATGCTGAAAAAGCCTTTGACAAAATACAGCACCCATTCCTATTGAAAACACTGGAAAGTATAGGAATAGAAGGTCCTTTCCTAAAAACAATAAACAGTATATACCTAAAACCATCAACAAGCATCATATGCAATGGGGATAAATTAGAAGCCTTTCCAATAAGATCAGGAGTGAAACAAGGATGCCCATTATCTCCTCTATTATTTAACATTGTACTAGAAACACTAGCAGTAGCAATTAGAGAAGAAAAAGAAATTGAGGGTATTAAAATAGGCAATGAGTAGACTAAGCTATCACTCTTTGCAGATGATATGATGGTCTAATTATAAAATCCTAGAGAATCAACTAAGAAGCTGGTAGAAATAATCAACAACTTTAGCAAAGTTGCAGGGTACAAAATAAATGCACATAAATCATCAGCATTTCTATATATTTCCAATACATCACAGCAGCAAGAGGTAGAAAGAGAAACACCATTTAAAATCACCCTAGACAATATAAAATACTTAGGAATCTATCTACCAAAACAAACACAGAAATTATATGAAAACAACTACAAAACACTTTCCAAACGATTAAAACTAGATCTAAACAATTGGAAAACATTGATTGCTCATGGGTAGGATGAGCTAACATAATAACAATGACCATTCTACCCAAATTAATTTACCTATTTAGTGCCATACCTATCAAACTACCAAAAATCTTTTTCACTGAATTAGGAAAAACTATAACAAAGTTCATTTGGAATAACAAAAGATCAAGAATATCAAGGGAAATAATGAAAAAAAATGTGAAGGAAGGGGGCCTAGCAGCACCAGATATTAAACTATACTATGAAACAGCAGTCATCAAAATGGTATGATACTGGCTAAGAGACAGAAGGGAGGATCAGTGGAATAGACTTGGGGTAAGTGACGTCAGCAAGACAATATATGATAAACCCAAAGAGCCCAATTTGGGGGACAAAAATCCACTATTTGACAAAAACTTTTGGGAAATTTGGAAAACAATATGGGAGAGATTAGGTTTAGATCAACATCTCACACTCTACACCAAGGTAAATTCACAATGGGTGAATGACTTGAATATAAAGAGGGAAACTATAAATAAGTTAAGTGAACACAAAATAGTATACTTGTCAGATCTCTGGGAAAGGAAAGATTTTAAAACCAAGCAAGAGCTGGAGAAAATTACAAAATGTAAAATAAATTATTTTGATTATATAAAACTAAAAAGCTTTTGTACAAACCAAAACAATGTAGCCAAGATCAGAAGGGAAACAACAAACTGGGAAAAAATCTTTATAACAAAAAACTCTGACAAGGGTCTAATTACCCAAATATATAAGGAGTTAAATCAATTGTATAAAAAAATCAAGCCATTCTCCAATTGATAAATGGGCAAGAGACATGAATAGGCAATTTTCAGGTAAAGAAATCAAAAGTATCAATAAGCACATGAGAAAGTGTTCTAAATCTCTAATAATTAGAGAAATGCAAATCAAAACAACTCTGAGGTATCACCTCACACCTAGCAGAATGGCTAAAATGAAAGAAGGGGAGAGTAATGAATGTTGGAGGGGATGTGGCAAAATTGGGACATTAATGCATTGCTGGTGGAGCTGTGAACTGATCCAACCATTCTGGATGGCAATTTGGAACTATGCTCAAAGGGCTATAAAAGAATGCCTACCCTTTGATCCAGCCATACCATTGTTGGGTTTGTACCCCAAAGAGATCATAGATAAACAGACTTGCACGAAAATATTTATAGCTGTGCTTTTTGTGGTGGCAAAAAACTGGAAAAGGAGGGTATGTCCTTCAATTGAGGAATGGCTGAACAAACTGTGGTATATGCTGGTGATGGAATACTATTGTGCTAAAAGGAATAATAAACTGGAGGAATTCCATGTGAATTGGAAAGACCTCCAGGAACTGATGCAGAGTGAAAGGAGCAGAGCCAGAAGAACACTGTACACAGAGACTGATATACTATGGTAAAGTCGAATGCAATGGACTTCTGTACCAGCAACAATGCAATGACCCAGGACAATTCTGAGGGATTTATGGAAAAGATGCTACCCATATTCAGAGGAAGGACTGCAGGAGAGGAAACACAGAAGAAAATCAACTGCTTGAATACATGGGATGATGAGGACATTCTAGGGGATCGAAACTACCACATCAATGCAACTGTCAACAATTTCGAAATAGGTCTTGATTAATGACACATGTTAAAACCAGTGGAAATGCGTATCGGCCAGGGGAGGGGGGAGGTCGGGGGGTGAAGGGGAAAGTAAGAGCATAAATCTTGTAACCATGTTAACTTTTCTAAAATATAAATATTAATAAATGTTTAAAATTAAAAAAAAAAAGACAAGCTCACAGAAAATCAGGAATCATCCTTTCTTCTAGCCAAGGGCTATTCTCCTCAAGGGATGTATACAATGTAGACTCTATGATTTTTATTACTGGACTGACCAGGATTCCAGCAAAAGGAGAGGTCTTGGTTTGTTCCTTCTAAGTGCTTCCCTCTAATGCATCTGTCTAGGCCTTTGCTGAGCTTTTTCCCCAGAAGTTCTTCCTCAATTCACCAGCAGGTGCTTCTCGCCCTCTTGTAGACTCTCTGCTATCAGCATGGAGCAGCAGTAGTTGTTTGCAGTGGCTACTGAGCTCATTTCCCTGCTACCTTCTGCACCTCAACTCTCTCATCTGGAGTGCTGCCTCTCTCCAACTGATAGCATCATCACCAACTCTCCTGGAAGGAAGGAGAGGAAACGCATTTTTTAAGTACCCACTATATGCTATACACTACGCTAAGTTCTTTATGCCTATGATCTCATTCAGTCTTCACAACAACCCTGGGAAGCAGGTGCTATAATTATCTGAGGCAGACAAAAGTTAAGTGACTTGACCAGGAGCTCCCAACAAGGAGGTGTCTGAGGCTGGATTGAAACTCAGGTTTTCCTCTTTCCCTCCGTTCTCTATGCATTGCCCAATCTAGTTGCTGGTCTATGTAAAGAGACAACTCAATTGCCACTATCCTATGCGTTCAGCTCATTAGTCCTTTTGGTTGGATGATCTTCATTCTTTGGAAACTTGTTTTTTGTTTTCTGGAAGAAGCCTTCCCTAGTCTTCTTTCATCTTCATGCTTTCTCTCTGACACCATCTTCCATGTATGCGTGGACATAGCTGTTTGCCTATTTGTTGTTTCCCCATTAGACTATGAGCTCCTTGAGAGCAAGAACTCTCTATTACCTTTCTTTATAAGCTCAGTGCTTTGTACAATACCTGGCACATAATAGGTGTTTAATAAGTAAATGATAGTTGGTTAAGAGTATCCCTATGCTCTTTGTATACCAGTTCCTAGAGCCTCTGTTCACCTTTCCCAGGGATTTGTCAGAGTACTGTAGGAATGCTCCTTTCTCATGCTGTTCAGCTAAATCTTTTTGAAACCCTTACCTTCTGACTTAGAATCAATACTGTGTATTGGTTCCAAGGCAGAGGAGAAGTAGGGGCTAGGCAATGGGGGTGAAGTGACTTGCCCAGGGTCACACAGCTAGGAAGTGTCTGAGGTCATGTTTGAACCCAGGACCTCCTGCTTCTGGACCTAGTTCCTAATCCTCTGAGCCACCCAGCTGCCCCAAGCTGAAACTTTATCAGAAATTTCATTCAGTGGTCTGGGGGTCTCGAAAGCTTTTGCCTCAGGAACCAGGTGAGGATATCATTGCCATCAGCATCCCTTCTGGGTTTCAGAGATCACTCTTTCTTTATGATCTCTTTGTCACCTCTCTTCAGTTTTCCCACAAAGACAGTTAGGATGGATTATTAAATTACCTTAGGACTGTTTTTCAGAAGACTTTTAAAAGATGCGGGAAAGAGGCAGAGCTGGATGATTTTTGGCAGAGGAACGGCCTAAGGGAGAAGAGTTGTATTTTTTGCTACATATAAATGAAGATACTGAGATTTACACCATTGAGGTGACATAGGCAAAGTTATACAACTAGTAGCAGCGCCAATACTTGAGCCCAGATCTTCTGACACCAGATCCAAAGCCACACAAACTCCATCATTATTTTTTTCATTCTCCCTTGTTTTCAATAGAGATTTTTCCTCTATGAAAGAATTTATTAACAACTCAATAGTTTCACATTTTGAAGTATAGCTGTAGTTTAAGAAAAAGAAGATTTTGAACTCCAAGTTTACAGACAGCAGAGTATTATTGTTGTTCAGTGGCTTCAATCGTGCCTACTCTTCATGACCCTATTAGGGGGTTTTTTGGCAAAGATACTGGAGTGGTTTGCCATTTCCTTCTCCAGCTCATTTTACAGATGAAGAAAACTGAAGAAAATAGGGTTAAGTGGATTGCCTAGGGTCACATATCTAGTGTCTGAGGTTGGATATGAACTCAGGTCTCCCTGACTCCAGGTCCAACACTTTATCCATTGTGCCACCTAGCTGCCCAGATGGGAGCAAAACTCTGTATCTCCCAGGGTTTCAGATTGTCTTTCTTTCCATGTAACTATAAGGTCACATAAGGATGTTTCTGCAAATCCTTTCTCTGATGCCAATGTTTTGAGGATTTTTAACAACCACGTTCATTTATTGGTTTGTTCATTGCATTAAAATTTCAAGGTTTCTCCTTCCCTTCCTCCCCTTCCCAATGTGTTTTTGTTCTCTCCAGGTTAGAGGTATTTTAAAGCCTTCCACAAATGAACTCTAATCTACTCTGCTAAATTTATTTCACATCAGTTGCCTTTGTGCACTGTGTTCTCTCCAAATTGTAGGAAACCTCTAATCTCATCCTACTATCTTGTTCAAATCATTCCTGTGCTGGGAATACACTTTCCTTACTTCTGCAGTTGAAATATTTCTTTTTTCTTCAAGGTTCACCTCAGGTTCCACCTCCTCTGTGAAGTCCTTCTTTTCTTTTCGTTTGTTTTCTGCTTCCTAGCCCTTGCCTAGAGAAGAGACTCTTCACCTTTTTTGTGTTATAGACTCATTTGACAGTCTAGCAAAACCTTTGGATCTCTTCTCAGAATAATGTTATTAAATGAGAAAATAAAATTCATAGGATTACAAAGGAAATCAATTATATTGACATATAATACTTAAAAAGCCCAGATTTAAAACCCATGATTTGCAATATTTTACTTGATTTTAGCTTTGCCTCTATCATATTTTAATTTATTTGGATATATTTAATTTCTTTATTTGAATGGAAACTCCTCATTACCCATTATAGGTTCTTGCAAATAGTAGGCATTCAATAAATACTTGTTGGAATTTTGGAATTATAATGGAGAGCCAGCATTATATATAATGGGGATTAACTGGAATCCTTTCTAGTAGGAAACTGGTGAGACAGTAGATAAAGCATTGGATGTGGAATCAAGAACACCTGAGTTCAAATCCAGCCTCAAATATCCTTACTATTTGTATGACTCTGGAGAAGTCACTCAAGTTCTGTTTGTCTCACTCAGTTACCTCCACTGTTAAATGGGAATAAAAATAGTATCTACCTCCCAAGGTAGTTTTGAAGATAAATTTTATAGAGATATGCACTTAGCACAGTGCCTGGCATATACAAAACACTATAAAAATGTTTATTTCTACCCTCCCTCCTGATAAGATAAAAGAGTATGGTAAGGGAAGGAGTCCACTGTCATTACTTTTCTTTTTAACAAGGTACTAGAAATACTGACTCTAGAAATAACAACGAAAAATAAATTTCAGTAATAAACATAGATGAAGAAGAAACAAAATGATCTTTTTCTTCCAGATCCAAGAATAGTATACTTAGAGAACCCTAGAGAGTCAACTAATAATTAACTGAAAGAATTTATAATTTCAGCAAAATTGCAGAATATAAAATAAATCTACATGAATAGTATTTCTCAATAATATAAATAAAATACAGTAGGAAGAGATAAAAAGAGAAGTTTCATTTAAAGAAACTATTTGGCAGTCTACAACCAAGATACCCACAAGAATAATGCAGGTGCAACTACAAAACACTGTTTAGACAAATAAATGGAAAAATATTGATTGTTTATAGGTAAAACAAACCAGCATAATAAAAGTGACAATGTTCATTACCTACATCACTTTACTTGGTTGAGAAGTATAGCTATCATACTACCAAGAGTTTGTTTTATAGAACTAGAAAAAAAATAAATACATTCATATGTAGGTAAAAAAAGTCAATAATCTCAAGAAAAAAAGGGAAAAAAAGGAAAGAGGAGGAAAGAGGTCTAACAGTATTAGATCTCAAAATATATTACAAAGCAGTGATTATCAAAATATTTTGTACTGGTTTAAAAAAACAGAATAAATTAGGTATTGAACTTATAGAAATAAATAAATCTAATAATCTGGTATTCAATAAACACAAAAGCTCCATTTAGTGTGGTAAGGACTCAGTGATGAAAAATTGCTGGAGAAACTAGTCAACAGCATATCAGAAATTGGTTTTTAGGTAAACCTCTCACACTATATACTAAGATAAGCTCCAAATCAATATGTGACCATTATTACAACCTTTCAGAAGCAAATTAAGGAACAAAGAAGAAAAGTATCAGACACTGGAATAGGGAAGTGTTCAAAACCAAACAAAACTAAACCAAATAAAAAGGACCACAGAAGATAAAATGGGTAATTGTGATTATATGAACTTAAAGTTTTCATACAAATAAATATAGCATAAAATTAGAAGAGAAATAGTTAACTAGGGAAAATATTTTCATCAAGTCTCTCTTACAAATGTCTCATCTTCAAATTTAATATTTTATTTCCAATTCTATGTAAAATTTTTTTCATCTTCATTCTTTACAATTTTGAGTTCCAAATTCTCTTTTCCCCTCTCTCCTTCCTGTGTAAGCAAGCAATTTGGTAAAGGTTATACATGTGTAGTCATGCAAAACATATTTCTATATTAGTCATTTTGTGAAAGAAAACACAAACAAAAAAAGAAAGAAAAAACCAATATGCTTCGATCTGAATTCTATCAGATCTTTCTCTGGAGGTAGATAGCATTTTTCATTATAGGTAACAGTCTTATTATAAAAAACCATTTCAGTCTCATTATAAGAAATTGATTCAGATTTATTGGAAGAAGAGCCATCCTCCAAATGTTAAATGCACTAAGGATATGACCAGGTGATTGTCAAGAGAAGAAACCCAAGCTATCTATAGCCGTTTGAAAAAAAAAAACAACATCCCAAATCCTTCATAATTAGAGATTGGGGTTCGGGGGGCCAGCTGGGTAGCTCAGTGGATTGAGAGTCAGGCCTAGAGATGAGAGGTGCTAGGTTCAAATCTGACCTCAGACATTTCCCAGTTGTGTGACCCTGGGCAAGTCACTTCACACCCATTGCCTACCCTTACCACTCTTCTGCCTTGGAGCCAATACACAGTATTCACTCCAAGACAGAAGGTAAGGGTTTAAAAATAATAATAATAATTAGAGATTTGTAAATGAATGCACTTCTGAGGCTCCACCCTATACCCATCAGATTAACAAAGGTAACCAAAAAAGAAAACTACAAATAATTATTATAGGGTCTGTATGAAAACAAAGACATTGATATTCTAATGGTAGAGATGTAATAGGTCTAGTCAGTCTGGAAAACAATTTGGAATTATACACAAAAAATTACTAGTTCATGACCTTTGACCCAACTGTACCTTTGCTAAACCTATACCCAAAAAAAGATCAAAGAAAGAAGAAAAGGTCTAATTTGTATGAAAGAATTAATAGTAGCTGTTTTGTCATGGGAAAAAATTGGAAACTAAAGAGATGCTCATCAAATGGGGAATGGCTAAACAAATTTTGATATATAAATAAAATTGAATATTATTATACCATACCATAACAAATGATGAGAGAGATGGTTTCAAAGAAATTTGGGAAGACTCATGAATTACATAGAATAAAGTAAGCAGAACCAGAAGAACAATTTAGACTCATCAATATTTAAAAAAAATTTTTTTTAAAGACTTAAGAATTCTTATCAATGATTTAACATTATTCTAGAAGGCTGATTAAGAAGCATGTCACCCACCTCAGGACAAGAGATGTTGAACAAATATGCAGAATAAGAAATTCATTTTTGGGTGTGACCAATGTTGTAATATATTTTGCTTGTGTTTATACAATATAGAAGTTCCTTATTTTTTCCCTTCCTCCTTCCACCCCCCCTTCCTTCTTTCCTTTCCTCCTTGTTTCATTCCTTCTTTCCCTGTCTCCCTCCTTCTTAGCTTCCTTCCTTCATTCCTTCCTTCCTTCTTTCCTGTGTTCTTTGTTTTTGTCAGTAGATATGGAAGGAGGTGAGAAGTGGAAAAATGAATGCTTTGATTATAAAAAAAAAAAACAACTTTTTTTTTAATTAGAAAAGAGCAAAATGTATCTAATGCTAATCCAGAACTCTGGATTTGGTCCACTAAAATAACGTTTTGTTTTTTTAACCAATCTTCATTATTTTCCTTTTTTCCATAGCAAGGTTTTATTGCATGTTTCAACAAAGAAAAGCAGAAAACTATCTACTTAAGATGACAAAAGAAAGCCAGCCTGCCCTGCCGCGCTAACAGGACAGTTTCACACATTTGGAACAGATGGAACAACAAAGTAAAAAACACCAAAATGCTAGATTTTTTTTCTGTCTCTAATTCATGCCAAAACTCGTTCACAGACAGATTTCTGTGTATGGAAAGCACACACTTCCTCCACCATCAGATTTCATGATAATTTATGTGAATATTTTTTAAAGGCATAAGCAGCTGAGTAATTATGTGGTTTAGGGTACCTAATTACATCCACTAATGACATGGGTAACTGCAATGTGGGAAATAAAGAGTTATCAAAATAACACATTGTTTCTGACAAAATGAGAGGGGTCTAACTCTGGAAGAAACATCTGTAGGCAGAACAAAAAAAAATCCCCATTTCTTCTTCTTATATGATTTAGAGTTTGAAAGGTAATTTATTGGCAAGACTATTGACTTTGGCATCCAAGGACTTGTGTTCAAAAACTATCTTTTCCATTTATTACCTGTGTGATGTAGAAGTCTCTTCTCCTCCCTTGATCTTGCTTTCCTCTCTGTAAAATGAAAGCATTGATAGAGCTAATCCCCAGCCCTCCTTCCAGCTATGATCCTCATGTAGCCCTTAATAGCTAGCTAGGACTGCTGGGAAGTATGATTTTTCCCAACTTAAAGGAGAGAGTGAAGATTCACAAGAAGGAAAGTCAGAAATGTTAGTGTTTCTCGTATAGATGTGTTCCAGTGGTCAGAGCCAATTGCAAGTGAATAGAGCTGCTGCCCCAGATGGGCTATAGAATTGACTATAATTGTGAGCAATCAGAGACTTGTCTGACTCACTCATCCACTTAAGGAGTGATTTGCCTGCACGGAACTTGCTATGTTCCTGAATGAGTCTGGATTATGGCACTGGTGGGACTAGGTGAATTTATCCACTCTCCACTTCTCCCTCCTCCCTGCTGCTTCATTGTGCCTGATAAAATGGCATTACATGTCCTTTTTGAAGTTCCCTACTTTTTAAAAAAAAACCTCATTTACTGATGTTTGTACTTTTCAATGAGTTTTGACCCTAGATAAAGAGAAGCTGTTTTCTATTGCATTCCAAGTGAGTATTATATTTTTGTTTTTAATAGAAAAGAGGGTAATAAGGAATATGTAGCAGCTAGTAGAAATTTTTTCAGAGTGCACTGTAGAGTAAAGAAGCCATTCTTTATGCTCAGTGGCTGAGGAAAAAACAGATTTCTTCCTTGGTCCAGGGGCTGAACTGAATTTCATTAATATTCGGTATAACTAGCTCTCTGAAATAACAAGGGGAAAAGACAACTGTGAATCTGTGAATGAACCAATTCCCTTAGACTTTATAGAGAAAAAACCCTAAGACAATATAAAGCTATGGGGCAACACAAAGCCTGCTCCTCTGTGTTCATCTAGTTGAACTCTTTAATTTGCAGAAGAGGAAACTGAGACTTAGAGAGGTTACTTGCCCAAGGTCACACACATATTAAGAAGAAGAGCCAGGATTCAAATTCAGGGCTTATGATTCCAGATCCAATGTTCTTTCCATTGTTCCATAATACCTTTTTTTTAACATTTATTAATATTCTTTTTTAACATGGTTACATGATTCATGCTCCTACTTTCCCCTGCACCACCCACACCCTCACCCACCAATGCCAACGCCCATTTCCACTGGTTTTATCATGTGTCATTGATCAAGATCTATTTCCAAATTGTTGATAGTTGCATTGGTGTGGTAGTTTTGAGTCTACATCCCCAATCATGTCCACCCCAACCCATGCGTTCAAGCAGTTGTTTTTCTTATATGTTTTCTCTCCTGCAGTCCTTCCTCTGAATGTGGGTAGCATCTTTACCATAAATCCCTCAGAGCTGTCTTGTGTCATTGCATTGCTGCTAGTACAGAAGTCCATTACATTCGATTTTACCATAGTATATCAGTCTCTGTGTACAATGTTCTTCTGGCTCTGCTCCTCTCACTCTGCATCAATTCCTGGAGGTCTTTCCAGTTCACCTGGAACTCCTCCAGTTTATTATTCCTTTGAGCACAATAGTATTCCATCACCAGCATATACCACAATTTGTTCAGCCGTTCCCCAATTGAAGGACATACCCTCCTTTTCCAGTTTTTTGCCACCACAAAAAGCGCAGCTATAAAAATTTTCGTACAAGTCTGTTTTTTAATGATCTCTTTGGGGTCCATAATACCTTTAATTTGTCTAATTTGATCTACCTAGAACCTTAAAAAGCTCAGGATAAATACAAGACATTGCTGAGACATGTCTTCTTCTGAAAGATTATTATCTGGGTTGCCTTGGAAAACCTACCATGATCCTTATGGCTATTGCTGGTCATGCAGGTTCTTAACCTTAGCATTTTCTTTCTTTCCTCTTTCACTCCCCATGTCCAATCAGTTTCTAAGTCTTATTGATTTTACCTATGAAACATCCTTCACATCTGTCCCTTCCTTTTTAATCTAATTATGCTTTCCACGTCAGATCCTTTCCTCCTTTCACTTGGGTTACTCTATAGTCTCCTAGCTGATCTCCTTGCTTGCAATCTCTCCCCTTTCCAAAGCATCCCCCAAATTACCATTTTTTGCAATATTCTTTATGCAATGGGATGATCATGTCACCTTTCTTTCTAAAAAAAATTACCTCCAGTAGTTCTTCATTGCCCAATGAAAAAAATATAAATTCCTGATCTAACATTCAAGGTCTCTTGCATTCTGATTTCCAGTCTTAATTTATATTTCTCCCCTTTATGTATGCTTTACTGTAGTCAAATCAAATTGTATCATTTTTTGTTCACACCATTGCTCATGCTCAGAATGGACTCCCCCTCTGACCCTCATCTTCTTTTTCTAAGGTCAGCTCAGATTCTATCACCTGCATAGTCTTCCTTGACAACCCCAGCTATAAAGGATATCTCCATCTTCAAATTTCTCATAGCACTTTGCCCAGACATCTTATTTACGTTCATTTTCTTCTTCTCTGCATCAAGGTCATCTAAGCACATGATTATTCAATCTTTAAGGTAATTAATATAAGTTTCTTTAGAGCAAAGTCTGTACTACTTCAATCTTAGAATCTTCAGGGTTCAATACTTTCCTTTATTAAGCAATGGTGCTTATTAAATGTTTATTGAAATTTAAATGAAAATGTTATTTTCCAAAAGCATTTCTTCAGTATCCACCACTCCCTTTAGAACACAAATAGTAAAAAAGATCTACTGTTTTTAAGGATGGAAGTGATTTGGGGGGGGGGTTGTCCCCAAGCACAAAGATGCCCTAGCCATATACATTTCACTCCTGGTTCAACACTATCTCCACCTTCTCACTATCACCTTTTCCCCACCCCATTACCCTATCTACCTAGCTCCCCTTTATGTTGTATTTCCCTGTAGGAATCTAAGCTCTTTGAGAGGAAACTGTTTTATTTTGTCTTATTCTGTTTGCATCCCCCAGTGCATTAGCACAGTGCTTATAAATGGTTGTCGTTTGTCCTTCATTTTCAAAGAGGGCCAAGGCAATGTCTTGACATGCATGAATTGGATTAAGTGAGGCAGTTGCACAAAATCATCCATCTCAGTCTCTCTTCCAGAGTCATTGAAGTCTAGTGGCAAGACAAAAGTCAAGATAACTGGTGATGGCTTGGGATGCAGTGAGTGACACTGGCATCTTCAATGTTTAACCAAGCTCTAAAAGCTCCAAAGTTCCTGCTTTAAATACCTTCATGGCTGTTAGAACTAATTGTTTTCATCTGCCTCTTCTGCCAGGGGAAGTCTTCACATGTTTGGGGTAGACACCCTTCTAACTCATTAATGGATTTGTGGCCCATTGGTTACCTTTAACCTGGTTTAACCCATCTGCCAAGGTGGTTTATTGGGGTGTAGTCATTGTGTATGCTACAGCTTTTTAGAGCCACAGGTGACAGATGAGTGCCAGGCTTACACCAAAGGCGGAAAGAAGCCCTGAAAAGGACTCAGAAAGCCTTCTCTCAAGAGGGGCCCATCCTCTTTGAACTCCCACAAGCCCCTCATAAATAATAAATGCTTAATAAATGTTTTATCTCATTGATATATCCATCTATATACCTAATCAATCTGTCCTTGTATTTCAGCCAGCTGAATGTGGGGTATTAGTCATATCTGTCTCAGCTCAGGTCCAGTCTTATGTAACAATTTGAATTAATAAAATATAATAATGAACCTCCCAAAGCCCAATCCATCATCTTTGTATATTGGAGTGGGAATGGCAAAGTAAAGGAATATAAGTTAGAGTGAGGTACCATAAAGACTCTCCTCTGAGAATGCAACAATAGCTCTGATGGCCTGGCAAAAAGCATGAAATTCCAACAAATTAGGTTATGGTAGTGTCACTGATTGGGTTATCACCTTAGCCAATGGGATAAAACTGATATTGTGAATCTAAGAAATAGATGGAATGGCATAAGATTTCAGGCTGGCCTTACTCAAAACCACTGTGATGGGGGGCAGCTGGGTGGCTCAGTGGATTGAAAGTCAGGCCTAGAGACAGGAGGTCCTGGGTTCAAATCTTGCCTCAGACACTTCCTAGCTGTGTGACTCTGGGAAAGTCACTTCACCCCCACTACCTAGCCCTTATCGCTCTTCTGCCTTGGAATAGCAATACACAGTATTTATTCTAAGATAGAAGGTGACAGTTTTAAAAAAAACACTGTGATGATTAGGCCAGGAAATAATTGATGTTCCTTCATGTTCTGGTACCACAAGAAGACAAATTGCACCAGAAATCAGAAATATTCATACTTTGCCTGCTAGGAATGCTTTTATATAGATTATGTTAACTATTGAAGTGGACAAAAATATGAGAGAATATGAAATGACTTGAAGATATATATTATATATGTAAAATACAACATAACAAAATTATAAATTGATCTTCAGTTATAAGTAAGGACTTTGCACTGATTTTTGTCAATGGTACCCTTCACTCTGTCTAGCAAGGCAATCACAAAAATTAATCTCATCCCTTGGCCTAGCTTGGACAAATTGAAATGAAAGTAAGAAGTGACCAAAATTTGAAGAGGGAACAGTTTAGGATCTTAAAGTCCTAAAAATCTTTGCTTAGTGGTAACTCTAGGAATTATACTTAATAATGGAATAGATGCAAAAAAGCACCAAAATCTCAAATTATTTTGAAAAGGAGATGGAAATGCATAAACTGAAATCCTGAAAAGCCCTTTTTGAGTTTTTTGGCATGAATCCAAATAGCAGACCAATTATAGCAAAGAAAGAGCATTTTTAAAAGTTAATATCTACTGTAACCATCATCCACAATATTTTACAGAAGGCATAAAACACATTACAGGATATACCCATCGACATGATAAAGCCATAGGAAGAAAGGTGGTGACATCAATGAATACTTATATGGAAAAGTGTCATGTAGTGTCATGACTGAAGCAATATGAGAGAGCTATTCAATATCTGCAGAAAGGTGTCAGGAGATTACCTCAAAGTCTTGCTGGTACATGTAGTAAAAAAAATGCTCAATTATGTAGATTGAATCCTGAAACTAAAGTACATCATAATTTTTTATTATCTTAAATAGAAATTAAAAGCAAAAGTTAAAAAGTTAAAAGATAAAAGGAGTCAAGGCTTAGCAAAAATAATATATCAATCAAAAACTTTATCATAGAGGCTTAAGAAGTGTGAGAATTTTCTGTTTTGAACCCTTATTCTTTTGAGGTTGCTATTCAACCTCATCTGATTGAGTTAAGAACAAGGCCTGAGGCATCTCTGTATAAGGGAGGCACATGCATATTCTGGGAAGATACCGGAAGCCTTATGGCTCCCTGACACTCGGAAGATGCTTGCCTCTTGTCCTATGTGACTCCTGGTGTCTAGAAGACCATCCTCTGACCTGGACTAAGGTCAAGTCTAGTCAATCAGAGAGTCCCAGTAAAGTGGTCATGGAGGATATAAATTTGAGGTCAAGGAGAAGTCTCCCTTTCTTTGCACTGGAATCACAGCGAGATGATGGAGGTATGAAAGCACCAGTGGTGAGTGCTGCCTAGAGGAGCTCCAGAGCACCTGAGATCTGGCTGAGAAACTGTCACAACCGGAGAAGAAAGGAGTCTTGTGAAGGGAACAGCAGACCAAAGGTTGGTGTCTTTTATTTCTCTGATCCACTTTTTGTTTAATAAATAATTATAAGTTAAGACACAGTCTCCAGAGAAATTTAGTCATAACTGTTCAAATCAGAGGAGAGAGAGAATCCTGAAAATATGGATAATTTCTGGGCCCTTACACTGTTGCATGAAATCCAATGCAAGGGACAGGTAGAGAGCCGGGCCCAGAAATGAGAGGTCCTGGGTGTCAAAAAGTCTAAGGAATATAAAGAACAGTGGTTAATGTGATATTTGCCACATAAGCTGGCCCAAAGCCCCAAAACATTTTGTCTCTCCCCCCTCTTTGAAACTGACTTTTAAGTATTTATTTTGTATATAATGTAATTAAATTTATGTGTTGTTACTCCTGATAGAATGTAAGTCATGGAATGATGGAATGATGGAATGTTAGGGCTGGCACTCAATGTTTGTGAGTGGTGTGTATGTGGGTGTGTGTGAGAGAGACAGACAGAGAGACAGACAGAGAGACAGACAGACACAGAGAGACAGACAAAAACAGAGAGAGATAGAGACACAAGAGAGACAGATACAGAGAGAGAGAGAGAGAGAGAGAGAGAGAGAGAGAGAGAGAGAGAGAGAGAGAGAGAGAGAGAAAGACACAGACATGGAAAGAGAGAGAACCATTCTATGACTTGGCTCCTTTTGTTACCAGGGTATATCTTTTTTCCTCTTCCAAACTGATTTTCCTGAAGTACAAGTCTGACTATGAAACTCTCCAGTTCAGTAAACTCACCTTTAGGACCACATATAAAATATAGTTTATATTATAAACCCTCCACAACCTAGCCCCAAATGATCATTTTAGATTTACTGCACATCATTCCTCTCTGCGTGCACATTTCAGACAAGTTGACATGGCCTTCTCTCTGCTCCTCACACACAGTCCTTCATTTCTTAGCTCTGGACTTTGCACCATGTGGCCTCTATTTCCAGGATGCACTCTATCCTTATCTGTCTCTCAGAATCCCTAGTTTCCTCTGAGGATCAGTTCAACTTCTGTGTTCTCTATGAAGCCTTTCCTAATTCTCTCAGCTGTTAAATCTTTCCCTTTTCTTTCCCCTTGTTACCTTGTATCTATTTTGCACATACTCATACATGTATTTTCTCTTTTGGATAGACTTTAAGCTCCTTGAGGACAAGGATTGTTTTCACTTTTGGAAAAGTATTGTGGCCCATAGTAGACACTTAATAAATAGTTATCAATTGACTCGTTGGCTCTTGTGTCTGGAAGATGCCGATTCCTAAACTAATACTTGCCCTAGCCTGAGAACCTTATGCAGGAAGGTTAGCTTCAGCACCAAGAACAGCGCACCTGGTTTTTAGGGAAACTTGACAAGTCTTGGTGTTTAAGAGAACAGTCAAGCTGTACTCTGGTTTTCCTGTACAAAAGTGTCTCTATCACATGAACTGATCTAACTTATGAAAGCGACAGCACACTGATGAGGCATTCCATCTATTATTAAAACAGACCCCCTCATAACATAACTGTTCCCTATCCTTCTGACGAGTCTAGCCTCAGCAGCACAGCAAAACAGGTGACAGCTGGCAGGAAATTCCCCAGCACCTGTCTTCTCAAGAACTTCACAATCTAAAAGGAAAGACTGTTTCTGAAGAATGCCGTCTGCTCAGCAACAATAAACACACACACACACACACACACACACACACACACACACACACACACATCTTCTCTTCTCTAGCTGACTTCCTCAATCCAAGCTGGACAGGCAGAAAAGATTGGTACCTTCTGAGAGCCCACAACATTTTTGCTGAATAATTGTTAAGGCATATGAAGGTTCAAGAAGCGCCTGGCCCTCATGACATCAGACAGCCAAGGCTCTGAAAAGGATATAAAGCATCATTATCCCCCAGTTTATTGCCCACCCACTATAATACCTAGAATTGGTAAGAGATCTCTGGTTGAAACAACAGCAACTAGTACAGTGTCTTACATATAATAGATCCTTCAGAAATGTTCATTTATTTGTAATGAATTGTTGAAAGGCTGAGGTTATTATCCCCATTTTACAGAAAACTGTAGTATTTTGTGGCAGGGAAAGTACTGACCTCTCTGACCCTCAGTTTTTTCATCTGTAAAATGAAGAGATTAGAAGTAGATGTCTTCTGAGGTTCTTTCCTTAAAGGTCCCTTCCACAAATCTAGAAGCCTCAATACTTCAGAGGTTAAATGATTTGCTCAAGATCCCACAGCTAATAAGAGATGTAAAAGAACTTAGACTCAAATCCAATTTGATTTAATTCAATAACCCAAGAATTCTAACTCCAAATCTATTGTTATTTCTACTAAACTACATTTAGCTCTCCTATAAGCATGGATGTAAAACTGCTATAAATTTTGTGAAATGTGACTTAAAAGTTGGTAGATGTGAACTAACCATACGAAATGGTAGGTCTTTATAAATGTACTAAAAACTGACCCAGGTCCATCTGGGAAGTCCTTAATAGTCTTTTATCCAGTAAATAAGCTTAGATACATGCATAACATAATAGATATAAAAACACACATATAGGTGGATATTTATCCACCTATATGTGTGTATGAATACACACAGGTCTATGTGTGTACTTTTATCTTAACTTGTTGACTGGGCAAGAGACTATTGAGAAATACCTCAACCATGTCAGTGACCTGTGTGTATATGCATATATGTATGTGTGTTGTATATGTCTCTGATATTTAACACATGTATGTATTTTCATATACATGGATATGCATATACACAAGTCCCTGAAACATTCCTATTCATTATGTTTCCTTTTTTCACATCAGGTGTGGTTGGTTCTTTTTTTTTTTAAGGTAAAAATGTTCTATGTAATGGCTATTTCTATTCTCCATTTCCCCTCAGGTATCACATGGTTTGTAGTTTAAAAATAAATGATTATACATGGCACTATTATAAAGAATTAACATTTTTATGCATCATTCAATTCTCTGTTGAGTGTAGAAAAGGTCGCTGATTTTAGGAATATTTCCTTGTTTTGAATTAATTAACAAGGTAAGTTGAAATTCACATCTAATTCTTAAGGGATTTAGCAAGATGGCAGCAGCACTGCAGAGTAAATTGTTTACAACCGCTGCTAATGTCTGCTCATTTGATTTAATGTGTGGTGTGCTATTCAATTGCTCCAGGGGGCTTTCTCCTAATAGTCAATCTTGGCCATAATTGCAATAGCTATGCCTCTGCCTGACTGCAGAATGAACACACCGATGGGGAAAATTTTTTCCCCAAAATTAGTGAATTGGGAAGCCTGGAGGAATTTTGCTGCAAAGTGGATTGCAAGGTAAGAGAATGGTAGTGAAGTTGATGAACTCATTCAAATTGAACTTCAGTGGTAGTGCTGAGGCCCAACCTAGGACGTTTCAGAAAAATCACAAAATTCAAGACTCACCTCCATAGAAGTTTGAAGAGGGAGACCTTGGGTATGCCTTGTACTGATTCAAAGGGAGGAGTCTCCTTTCTCTTTGAAGGAGAAAAGGACAGACACAATAGTACCATTAGTAGAGATGGAAATTGATCCAACCATTGTGAATATTTTGAACTTATACTATAAAAGTCACTAAACTTTACATACTCTTTTGTTAAGCAATGTCACTACTATATCTCAAGGTCAAAGACAGAGGAAAAAATTCCATATGCAGAGAAATTTTATAGCATCACTTTTGTGGTAGCCAGAAACTAGAATCAAAGTGGATATTTTTTGATTTGGGAATGAATGGTTGAGTAAATTGTGGAATATAAATGCAAAGGAATATTGTTCCTTTAAATTAAAAGAATCAAAAGAAATGACCAATATGGGGAATTAAAGAAAACTTGAATCAACTGGTATGGATTGCTATTTTTTTATTGTAAGCAAAAATATGAGAACAATTTATACAATGACTGCAATAATGCACTGGAAAACAACAACGAATTATTTCAATGAACTATCTTGGCTTCAGAGGACTACAGGTATAGGATAAGGTATAATTTGTCAGATGTAACCAATGTGTTGATTAGATTTTTAACTATATGGTCAGTCCACGTGTGGCTTGACTCTATATATGATAAAGAATCTTGCTCACCCTAACTCCAAGAGAGACTGTGATTTTATCTTTGTGGTGGAGAGGAAGAGGAAGAGAAGTAGCCTTGCAGGGGAGGGATCCAGAGGCATACAAGAACAAGAACCATCATTATTAGACAATCTTTCCTTTCCTCTAATATTATGAAAGATAATTGATTAAAATGACACCAAGTATCTGTAGTTTAAGGCTAAAAAGGAATTCAGAACAAAATCCACTTTCCTTAATTGCTCTCAAAGGAGAGAACTGCTTACTGTGACTTAGTTCCCCACCTCTAAATGTTCTTACACAAAAAAGCTATCACAAATAGCTAGTATCTTTATCACAATAAGTAGTGAAGGGCAAACTACAGGCCCCTGAAATGCTCTATCCTGCTGAGTGACATTATTTCTAATCTAACGAATACAATGAGTAGGATACAATATAATGAAACTTTGAAAGAGTTGCCTTAGAAACAGACTGACAGATGAGCATTTCCTTTCCTTTGCCCCCCTCTTTAAAAAGTTTGCCCATCACTGGATTAGAGTAAGCAATATGATGTGGGAAAAGGCAGAATTTGACTCAAGCACAAAGCTCCATTCAGAAGCTAAGGCTCAAGATATGATTAAACAAACAAAAATATGCCAAATACAGTGAAGAAATGTTATGGATGGAGAGAAGCCCAAGAGCTAAATGAGAAGAGTGTAAATACAAAACAAATCCAAGAACTTCAGAGAAAATTTAGCTATCCTAAATATAAGGAGAATAAGAAATGAAATAAAATATATATAATGAATTGAAGGAATAGCCTTTTTTCTCTTTGAAGGAGGAAAGGGTATTTGGCATATTTTATTTCATTTTTTAAGGTTATATATACCTAGATTTTAAAAAACCTAGGTACCAAATTTCAGAAATTTATTAATGAAAACTGCTTAGATCTATTAAAAACTAAGGGGAATGTGAAAATTGAAAGTTACCTCCTGAAAGAAACCTCAAAATGAAAACTCCTAGGAACATTATAGTTAAACTTCAGAACTTTTAGCGAAAGAAAAATACAATAAGGAAACAAAAGGAAAAGTTCTAAGTACCAAGGAATCATAGTCAGGATCACACAAAACTTGATAGCTACCACTACAAAGAATAGGAGAGATGGAAATAAAATATTCAAAAGGCAAAAAATAGAGATTTATAACCAAAAAATGAAGCATCTAGCAAAATGGCATATAATCTTTTTTCCTTTTTTCCAAATCACGAAAATTTATTTTCTTCCCTTAATTCTCCCAATCAAGAACAAAAGAAAAACAAAACTATTGTGACAAATATATATTGTTAAGTAAATTAAATTTCTACATTATCTATGTCCAAAAAACGTACTTCTCATTCTGCACTCTGAGTTCTTCACTTTCTCTATCAGGAGGTAGATTATAAGTTTCATCATGAGTCTCTTGGAATCATGGTTGATCATTATGCTAATCAAGAGTTCCTAATTCTTTTAAAGTTGTTTGTCTTTATCATATTGTTGTCCTTTTATAAATTATTCTCCTGATTCTGTTCACTTCATTCTGTGTCAGTTTAGGCAAGTTATCTCAGGTATCTTTGAAAACATGCCCTTCATCATCGCTTATAGTAGATTAGTATTCTATCACATTTATATCTTACAATGTGTTCAGTTAGTCCCCAATTTGGATAGCCCCTGATATTCCCTTTCTTTTCTACCTCAAAAAGAGCTAGAAATATTTTTGTACTTCCTTAGAGTTTGTTTTGCTTAGGACTAATTCCTCACTTAATCTAATCTTCCTTTAATTCCCCCTTTTCTCTTCTCCCCTTTCCTTAATATTTCTCTGTTGAGGGAAATGTATTTCTGACCCCAACTGTCTATGTATTCTTCTGTCCTTTGAGCAGTTCAAATAAGAGTGAGATTCAACTGTTAACCATTCCTCCTACTCCACTTCCTTGTTTATGTAAACTTTCACTTGTACAGCCCACTTTTGTGAGACACCACTAATTCTAAACTCATCTAGAACCTGAGGCCATTCTCTACCATGGAATATCATCCTTGGGTACTGGGGCCTTTTTCAGTCTGTGCTGGAAGGGAAGTATATAACAGAGATGACAGTGTTTATTATTGCACCCTGCACAGACAATGCTTGTATTGATCTGAGACTCCTCTACACTGTTTTCTCCTAGCCAAAACCTATCCTCAGTGTCCAAAGACCTCCCTCCCTATGCTGACCTAGCTGGGAAAATGAGTGATGTTGTCTTGAATTTCACCATCATGATTTAGTCTGGTACACCTTTTAGATCTGTGTGTAGGAGTTTTTCTGAGGGATCCTCTGTACTTCTTACTGTGCTATAATTTATTTTAATTATCTTAGGAGAAGGAAGTAGGATGAGAAGTAGACAATACTATGGAGGAAAAGAGGAAGGGAATGGAACTTATGTTACAAAGTAGAAGGACACAAGATAGAGTACAAAAATAATGAGGAAGGGTGGGGCATCCCATGGATCTCACTTTCAAATGAACTAGACAAAAGAAGACAAAACTGATGTAGTAAATACATACTGCCTCCAAAACTGTATATAATCTGACAAGGAAAAAAAATAAATCTTTAATGAAGTAAAGGACTGCCAAGGCTTCCTAAGGAAAAGTCCATAATTGAGTAGAAACTTTAAAATACAAATATGGAGTCAAGCGAAACATGGAAAGGTAAATGCATTTGATCAAATGGAAGAGATTATATAATGATGAATTGTTTATATATGAATAAGGGAAAAGAACCAAGTGTCCTCCCATTCCCCTAATGCTTTTAAGTGTCATAGAGAAAGTTAAATAATGCAGATGGAGCCTAGTATTTACTGTAATCTATTTCAGTGGTCTTAGGAGAAGGAAAAGTAGACTATAGTGTGGAAGAAAGAAAGAGGAATTGAATGGAATTTGTCTTTCAAAACAGAAATTCATGAGATAGAACACAAAAATAATGAGGAAGAGTGGGCATCCCATGAATCTCACTTTCATTTGAACCGGACAAAAGAAGACTGAAAACTGATGCAGAAAATACATTGCAAACTATATTAAAGAGGAACCTCAATGTGTCCCCTTTAAAACCTACACACAAGAAATAAATTAAGATCTTGACTAGAACTTTAGAAAAAGTCACTCAGATTGTGATTGTGATTGAGATTACCAAATGAGAACCAAAAAATATTTAAATATTCCTCAGAAAGGCATAGTATATTTAGAAAAGTTGATCATGTTCTAAGGCATAAAAACTTCACAACCAAAGTCAGAAAAGCAGAAATATTAGATATGTTCTTTATTGCCTATTATGCTACAAAAGTACATATGAACAAAGGTTTAAATATTAACTGTATACTAAATAATTTAATCTCAAAGAATTCTTGGGTCAAAGAACCAACCATGGAAATAACAGAAAATGTCATAAAAGGAACTGATAACAATAAGAAAATAATTAAAATTTATAGAATTCAGTGAAACCAACCTTTGGAAGATAATTTATATTCTAAATTATTTCATCAAAAAAAGGTAGAAATAACAGTTCAATAAATTTGGTATGCAATTAAAAAAGGCTATTATTTTTAAAAAACAACAACAATTAAATACCAAAGTAGGAATTCTGAAAGTAAAAAGGAAAAACTGGATATTTTTTAAAAATCTAATAAAATGTTTAAATGGTATGATTTTTAAAAGAAAGGGGGAGGCTTCCGGGTTAAGATGGCGGCAGAGTAAGAAGCAGCTCTTAACCTCTCCTGACCTAAACACACAAAACTCCTCAAGGGGACATAAAAACAAGTCCAGACGAACGGAGGAACCCCACAACAGGGCACAGCGTGGAAGGTACGTGGAATCGAGACATTTCCAGGCTAAAAAGGGCTCTCACTCA
>NC_058131.1:302251108-302298410 GCF_016433145.1 Gracilinanus agilis
TGTGTATATATATATATATATATATATATATATATATATATATATACACACACACATGGAAGGAGGATTTCTGTAATTCCCAAAAAATTACTTTAGTAGTAGAGAAAATAGAAGGAATTTATTCAGAAAGAGGGTGGAGAAATAAGCTGATTGTGATGATATGATATATATGTAAATGTGATGATATGGAACAATATGTATGTATGATATGATATGTATGCATATGAATGATATGTAAAATATATCAATCAAGGGCTGAAAGAAAGGGTTGCACTGAGAGAAAAGGGAAGGGAGAGATAGAATGGGGTAAAGAGGCATGAAAAATTATAGAGAAGAGAGGATGAGGGCATTGATGGGCAATGTTTAAACTTCAATCTCATCATAAAAGGCTCAGAGAGGGTAAAACAAGTATACTCAGTGGGGTATAGAATTCTATCTTACCCCACAGAGAAGTAGAAGGGGAATAAGACAAGACAAGAGAGAGGTAGTTGGAGGGAGGAGGAACTGGAGGGAGGTGGAAAAAAAAGCAAAACACTGGTGAGGAAGAATAGAGAGAAAGGGAAGAGAGCAGGATTTAAAGGGGATAATATGATGGAGGGCAATACACAGTTAATAATCACAACACTGAATGTGAATGGAATGAATTCACCCATTAAACTAAAGCAGATAGCAGAGTGGATTAAAAACTAGAATCCTACTATATGTTGTTTACAAGAAACACATCTGAGGCAGAGTGACACAAATAGATTCAAGGTAAAAGGCTGGAGCAGAATGTATTATGCATTATCTAAGGTAAAAAAAGCAGGAGTAGTAATCATGATACCAGACAAAACTAAAGTAGAAATTGATCTGATTAAAAGAGATAAGGAAGGAAATTACATTTTGCTAAAGGGTACTATAAACAATGAAGTAATATCATTACTAAACATTTATGCACTAAATGGCACAGCTTCTAGATTTCTAAAGGAAAAATTAAAGGAGCTCAAGGAGGAAATAGATAGTAAGACCATATTGGTGGGGATTTCAACCTTTGCCTTTCAGAATTAGATATATTGGACCAAAAAATAAATAAGAAAGAAATAAGGGAAGTGAATGAAATACTAGAAAAATTAGAGTAAATAGATATCTGGAGAAAACTGAATAGGAATAAAAAGGAATATACCGTCTTCTCAGCAATATGTGGTACATATACAAAGACTGACCATGTACTAGGGCATAGAAATATTGCAAACAAATGCAGAAAAGCAAAAATAATAAATACAACTTTTTCAGATCATAATGTGATAAAAATTATACTTAACAAGGGTCCAAGGAAAGGCAAATTTAAAATTAATTGGAAACTAAATAATCGAATTCTTCAAAACTGGTAAGTAAAAAAATAAGTTATAGAAACAATTAGAAAATTCATTGAAGAGAATGACAATGAGGAGATATCATATCAAAACCTATGGGATACAGTCAAAACAGTACTCAGGGGAAAATTTATATCTCTGAGTGCCTAAAACAACAAAAGCAGGAGGGGAAAGATCAATGAATTGGGCTTGCAACTTTAAAAATTAGAAAAAGAACAAATAAAAAATCCCCAGATAAAAACTAAATTGGAAATCCTAAAAATTAAAGGAGAAATTAATAAAATTGAAAATAAAAGAACTATTGAACTAATAAATAGGAATAGAAGCTAGTACTTAAAAAAACAAATAAAATTTATAAAGTACTGGTTAATCTAATAAAAATGAAATAAAAAATCAAATTAATAGCATCAAAGATGAAAAGAGTGATCTCACCTTTAATGAAGAGGAAATTAAAGTAATTATTAAGAACTATTTTGCCCAATTACATAGCAATAAATATAACAACATTGGTGAAATGGGTGAATATTTATAAAAAATATAAATTGCCTATATTAGCAAAAGAGAAAATAGAATACTTACATGATCCCATCTCAGAAAAAGAAATTGAACAAGCCATCAAAAAACTTCCTAAGAAAAAAATCCCCAGAGACAGATGGATTCACAAGTGAATTCTACCAAACATTTAAAGAACAACTAATCCTAATACTACACAAATTATATGACAAAATAAACAAAGGAGTCTTACCAAATTCTTTTTATGACACAAATATGATATTCATTCCAAAGGCAAACCAAAAACAGAGAAAGAAAACTATAGACCAATCTCCTTAATGAATATAGACACATAAATCTTCAATAAAATACTAACCAAAAGATTACAGCAAGTTATCACAAGGATTATCATCCACTATGACCAGGTGGGATTTATACCAGGAATGCAAAGATGGTTCAATATAAGGAAAACCATCCACATAATTGACTATATCAATAATCAAACTAACAGAAATTACATAATTGTCTCAATAGATGAGATGCAAAAAAAGCCTTTGACAAAATACAACACCCATTCCTATTGAAAACACTAAAAAATATAGGAATAGAAGGGCCATTCCTCAAAATAATAAATAGTTTATGTTTAAAATCATCAGCAAGTATCCTCTGCAATGGGGACAAGTCAGAAACCTTCCCAATAAGATCAGGAGTAAAGTAAGGATGCCCATTATCATCTCTGTTATTTAATATTGTACTAAAAATGCTAGCTATAGCAATTAGAGAAGAAAAAGAAATGGAAGGGATTAAAGTAGGAAATGAGGAAACTAAACTGTCACTCTTTGCAGATGATATGATAGACTTAAAGAATCCTAGAAAATTAGCAACTTTAGCAAAGTAGCAGGGTTCAAGATAAACCTACATAAATCATTAGCATTTCTATATATTTTCAACAAAATTCAGCAGCAGGAGTTAGAAAGCGAAACTCCATTTAAAATCACTCCAGACAATATAAAATATTTAGGAATTCATCTATCAAGAAAAACACAGGAATTATATGAACACAACTGCAAAACACTTTTCACACAATTAAATCTAGAACTAAATAACTGGAAAAACATTAATTGCTCATGGGTAGGATGAACTAACATAATAAAAATAGAAATCCTATCCAAATTAATCTACTTATTCAGTGCCATACCTATCAAACTACAAAAAATATTTTTATAGAATTAGAAAAAAGTATAATAAAGTTCATCTGGAAGAACAAGAGATCAAGAATATTAAGAGAAATAGTGAAAAAAAAATGTGAAAGACGGGGGTCTAGCAGTACCAGATCTTAAAATGTACTATAAAGCAGAAGTCATCAAAACAATATGGTACAGGCTAAGAGACAGAAGGGTGTATCAATGGAATGGACTAGGGGTAAATGACCTCAGCAAGCTAGTGTTTGATTAGTCCAAAGATCCCAGCTTTGGGGACAAGAAGTCACTATTTGACAAAAACTGCTGGGAAAATTGTAAAACATTATGGGGAAAATTAGTTTTAGATCAGCATCTTATACCATATACCAAGATAAATTCAAAATGGGTAAATGACTTAAATATAAAGAGTGAAATCATAGATAAATTAGGTGAACATAGAATAGTATACCTACCAGATCTGTGGGAAGGGAAGGAATTTAAGACTAAGCAAGAGAGAGAGAACATTACAAAATTAGAAATGAATGACTGATTATATCAAATTTAAAAGGTTTGGTGGAGTTGTATATTGGTCCAACCGTTCTGGAGGGCAATTTGGAACTATGCACAAAGGCCTTTAAAAGAATGACTACCCTTTGACCCAGCCATACCACTGCTGGGTTTTTACCCCAAAGAGATAATAAGGAAAAAGACTTGTACAAAAATATTTATATCCATGCTCTTTGTGGTGGCAAAAAATTCGAAAATGAGGGTGTGTCCATCGATTAGGGAATGGCTGAACAAATTGTGGTATCTGCTGGTGATGGAATATTATTGTGCTAAAAAGAATAATGAACTGGAGGAATTCAATGTGAACTGGAATGACCTCCAGGAATTGATGCAGAGTGAAAGGAGCAGAACATGGAGAGCATTATACACAGAGACTGTTATATTATGGCACAATCAAATGTAATAGACTTTTTCACTAGCAGCAATGCAATGAGCCAGGACAATAGAGAGGAACTTATGAGAAAGAATGCTATCCACATCCAGAAAAAGAACTGTGGAAACAGAAAAGCAGAAGAAAAACATATGATTGATCACATAATTCGATAGTGATATGATTAGGGTTTTGGCATTAAAGATTACTGCAAATATGAATAACGTAGAAATGGGTTTGAACAATGATACATGTATAACCCAGTGGAATTGCTTGTCAGCTCTGGGAGTGGGGTGGGAAGCGTGAGGAGGGGTGGGTCATGAATCATGTAACCATGAAAATATATTCTAAATTTAAAAAATTTGTTTTAAAATGCTTAATGGCTTAGTTATCTAATTGGCTATACTTGGCTGGATTTTGCATCACAAAAGGGTACTCATGGCCTTTGGAGCTATAAACTAAACATCTTTGCTACTGGGGAAGAAATTAACCACATAAGTTGAAGATCAAAATATACAAGAGAAAAATAATGTCAAGGGACATCTGCAGCTCCACTACATGTATATTGTGAGATGTGAATTGCTTTGGCTATGTGTGTTGTCTGGTCACCTGAGTATTTCCTAAGTATGTGTCTCTTATAACAGCATAGGGTTATAAGTTTAGAGGGTTAGGAACTATAAAATAATCACATTTAACACCTTTATTTTACAGATAAGGAAACAGATTCAGTGAAGTTAAGTGACATTAAGTTACTCAACATTACTCAAGTACTAAAGTAGCAAAACTAAGATCTGAATCTACCAAATCTAGTGTTCTTTCCACTATACCACACTATCTCCCAAGTCCTAGATCTTCCAATTTGGTCACTCATATTCCTTTTTTGTGACCTCTTTACCATCAGTATTGGGATATCCTGTGGGAGTGCACCCCTGTGTGTATAGATGTAACGTATCTTGACACTTGTTTTAGTGTTTGCACTTAATCATTTGAATTAATGTATCCTATTATAGAGATCAATACTCTATAACCAGAGACTAATCTGAGTGGCTTGCATGGTCGTCGGACACAAAGAATGAAACAGATTGGAAGCATGGCTTGTTAGCTCATTGTACTTCAAGAAATACTGAAGTAGCCACTTTATTATAAAGGAAATTAAAGATCCCCTTCCCCCAAAAGCCAAGAAAGTTTCCCACAGTTACAGAGAGCAAGATTTTTACTATAGTCAAAACAAAAGCCTTAGAAGCCTCCAAGGTGTAGACAAAAACCTATACTAAACTATCAACTACATGTGTTATCTTTAAGTGGAGCCTGGGACATCTCCATTAGGTTGGAAAGCCCCGTCAGTTTCTCAGTCTTGATGGTATTAAACAATTTTTTGAGCCTCATTATTTTACTTTAATTCTGGGCAAAATGCCTTGCCAAGGGTTCGGCCTTGGCCGTACCAGCCATCTGTGTTCTTGGGCAAAGGGGAACAGAGTTAGCCCCCCTCCTGCTGGAGTGCTGAGAGCCCAAAGCTTTTTCAATAAGACTATAATGTATTTTGAAGGAAGGTGAGAATTATGAAAGGAATCAAAAGAGGAATCTCAGATTTTTATCTTAGATATCCCACACCTGTCTCGTCCCGTAAATAGGGTGGAAAGATAATACACGGCTCTGCCAGTCTGCATTGATCTTTTGAGGGGGTCCAGATAAAAATATCTACTTGAGATTCTAATTTCTCTTAATAGCTCCCGACATCCTATAGTTGATCTAGGCAAAAATAAAGTTGTGAGGGCTCAGAAGCTATGGTTTTAGATAGACCATCACCCACAAAGTGCCTCAAAACTGGATTAAATTTTGGGGAGGCATGTACATGTGGAGCAGGGCAGGCTAGATATAATCTGTACCAATTCTTGAGGTAATAAATAGGAAACATTTGTCACTTTTTTGGTAAGGTCCTTTAAGCAATTCTAAATGTACTCTTTCAGTCTTAAGGTAATAGGAGAAATAACTAATTCTAATTCTTTTGGAAAACAGAGGCAATTCAACTTCTTCATTCTTCCATAAAACTATGATCATGATAAGCATAGAACATATGCCTAGAATGTATGGCACTTCCACACAACTTGGAAGAAAAGCTATTGGAAATATTAACCAGAAGAAATAAAAGTAAAGGACAAAGAAAGATTTGGTATAGGGAAAAGTGTAAAGATCTCTAAACCTGGAGACCTGGGGCCCCTGGATTTTAGTTTGTTTGGTTTTTTTTTCATTTTAAATCAAAAGTTATGATTTTATTTTGAATAGTAATACACTAGAAAAAAATAGTTCTTTTATGTTGTGAAATATGCACTTGAAAATGGTAACAATCCTGATATTGCTCTGGTTTGCTCTATCAGGCTTACATGGATGGCCTTCTAGCTGAGCACAGATTACAGACTTCCTAAGAGTCTGCATCTTCCAGTGGTTTTCAAAGAAAACCTGTCATAGGCTGGCCCCTATAAAGCACACAGAACCTAAGAAAGAGTAGGACCTCTTGCTAAGGCCCCTCAGCTTTTCCTTAGGGTTACCCCCACTTTTTACCTACTAGGGAATGACCAAAGTGCTACAAAGAAGTGGGAAAATAATTCATTATAGGTATCAACCTGCTAGTAAGGACCCACTCCCCAGCCCTAGCCAGCTTAGCCTACTATCATTTAAATAACCAATTTCTTTGAATGATACTTCAGGAGAAGCCCACTACAACGTGGTCCCTCACACGTTTGGATTTACAATTAAAACTGTAGTATAGGGAGACCCATCTTCCCACAGGAGAGCCTTGGCCCACAGTAAGACAAATCAGACAAACTATCAGCTTTGTTATTGATACCTCCCCAAACACACATGCTACCAATGTGTTTCCACTGTATCTACACAGCTTTCCTGGATTGGAGAAGCCCAATTACACCCCAGTTTCTAATTTACACCCATTCCATGAACCAATGTAATGCAGGGAGAAATGAGAAACAAAAAACCCTGGATTTTAGTTTTAACTCTTTCCAGCTCTGATAAACTTCCTAATTTCTCTGATCCTCATTTTATTCCTCTGTCAAATAATGTGGCTGTACTAGATAGGTCCCCTTCTCCCCTAACACTCTAAATATCTGCCTGACATCTCCATTTTTTTCCCTTTCCTCTCATCTCAACAAGTTCCTGTTGCCTATGTTTAATTTTTGCCCTCAGCTATATGTTTCCAACTCAACAGAAGGGAAGAAAAGCAGAATTTGCCTATATAGACCTAAACGTTAGAATGAATTGTGTTCTACAAGGGATAAAATTATGTCCTTCATTTCTTATTTAAATGAGATACCTTCCATGCCCTTTCCTCCTAGTCATCTCATGCCTACCATGACCTTTCACCACAAATTAACTGCATGAATGGTTTAAGATGCAGAATCTAAATTAAATGGATCATTTTCTATAACAAACTCTCCTTACTGTCTTGGTAACTTTTTATCTCTGAAATTATTTTATTTTTAGTTAACACATTTTTAAGAAACCAAAATTAAATGAAAATCCTCACAGAACTTGTCCAACTGCTGTAATATTTAACGACATAAAAATTTCCATGTATTATTTATATCCAGACGTGCTGAAGTAGAATTTCACATGTAAATGTTCAAGATCCAAGCAGCTACCTTAACAGAAAAATCTCTATGCATTGACACTTGCTTTCTTTCTCAAGGGCTTTATTAAATAGCCTGTTAACACTTAGAGATATAGCCCTTCGATTCACTAGAGATCTTGACTCAAGTTCATAGGCTTCTAGGATCAAGAACTAGAAAAGACTTTAGGGAGTATAAAATTTCAAGTTGAGATGCCTTAGAGATCACCTAGCCCTCAAGTTTACAGATGAGAAAATCATGTCCACATCAAGTAAAGTGAACTTTCCCAAGCTTCCATTGATGAAACTAAAATCAGAGCCAGCATTTGAATACAAGTTCTATTGTCCAAAATATAGTTTTCTTCCCATTATATCATGCTATATCCTATATACTACCTTACTTTAAATCAGAAAAAAAAGAAAGAAATTCATCATCCTATACACATTCAACTAATATGAAGGAAGATCCTTGAAGGAGATTCTAGACATTTTGGAATTGACGGATGGAACACTGAGGAGGGAAAAGGTCAGTTGGGTTGAGTGCAAGGACTTCTGGGAAGAGATCAATGGATTTCTTGCATGCTTGGGGGCACAGCGGAAGAGGGAGTTGGATTTTGGGGCTGCAGCACCTTCAAAGCTAATCTAAAGAGTTTTCCTGGGACTTCATTGGAGACTAACCCTGCCATTTGATCTCCATCAATTCCTTAACCTAGTGGAGAATATTGAACAACTGTTTCTTCATTTTTGGCCAAGAGAGTCTGGACTTCCGGGGTGGGGGGGAGGCCCCTGGGGCTCACAAATCTTGCCTTGAACATTGCCTTACTACATTCCCTCATTAGTTCGCTATAATTATAGGTTCAAGAGAAATAACTACGGGTTGGGTCAGAGAAACTGGGGTTTGGGGAATACAGAAGAATATCTGTTACAACCCTACCCAGTGAGGGACTGATAAGAGGGATTTTAGGGAATCACCTACATTCCCGTTCCCTGACACCCTCATCCCTCATTCCTTAATTAATTTATTCCTGAATAAACCCTATTGAATTGCTGTTCAGTCAGATCAGATCCGTATAATTGAGTTGGGAGGGAGACAGGAGACAGAATGTGTGGGTAGGGAGAGGAAGGAAAGCAGTCATTCATTTTGAAAACTGGATCCAGCTGGGGATTGGGAAGGCTTCTGTGGGTACTGTCCCGCACGAACAACTTGTTGGGGTCCCTCTTGTTTCCCTCTACAGAGAACCCTTTCCTCTAACTACCTAGCCCTGGCACAACCATCTGGGGAATCCTAAATTCCTTGAAACCCCATTTTGTCTCCCTAGTAATGAGGGGTGGTTGTGGAGAAGTATTGGCCCTTGTTCGTTCAAACAGGGGGTTACCATATCACACCCCCATCACTCATTCACCCCCCTTCTTATAGTAGATGTATTATAGGGTATTTTCATGGACTGTCCTACATACTTAGACTGTTTTCTCTCCTTTTCTCGACCTCTTGGCTTCCTTAGCTTCCTTTAAGACCTAGAAAAAAAATCCTATCTTCTTTAGGAAACCTTTTCCCTCTCCCTTGCTTCTGTTACCTTCCTTCTATTTCATTATCTCCAGTTTATCCTATATAGATCTTGCTTGTTAATAGTTGTTTTGAATGTTGTCTCCCCCCATCAGACTGAGAGCTCCTTGAAGGAAGAGAATGTCTTTTGCCTTTCTTTGTTGCACCTGGTCTGGCACTGGTATTGTGCTAGATGGCATTCAGAGTTAAAACACACATTTCTTTACCTCAAAAAATGTCTTTCCTAAAATAGACTATGGAAACAATGTACAAATATACAAATTATAATGCAACGATGTGTTAATACAAAGAGAACATCATTGACTAGGAAAGCAGAAGTATTGGTTCTGCACTCCCTCCCTTTATTTGTATTCAATCTTGAACAAGCTATCTATCATCCATAAAATGGAGGGAAAAGAGCAAATCTTCACCTTCCTAAAGATGATTTTTCTAAACAGGATTGAGTGGGGGACAGTAACCATAAAAGTAAATAGATTTTCTTTAAGGCAAGAGGCTAGAACAGATAATCTCTTCTGATTACTTTCTGCATTCTAAATTTGATGATTTAATAAGAATGAGAATTTTACATCAAGACAATGTGAAGTGACAAATATGTTCAGTTTGGTTTGGAAGAGGATAGGAACCATAGAATTATACCTCTGGGATGACTCTCTATTACCTACATAATAAATGAGGAAATTTTTCTTGGAACTGAAGAGGTTACAAGGACAATTTAGAAGTCTATAGAATTGCCTGTTGGTAATTTTGCATTTATCAACTGATGAAAAGTCACTTGGAAAAGCTACTTGGAATACAGTAGGAGCAAAAGCACATAATATCTTGTCCCTCCACTACTTGGCTGAGGCTATAAAATAGATCTAAGGAAAGCGTATGCCAATATAAGTTAAGAGACTTGATTAAGCAAGCAGTTCAATTCAATTTATTAAGCACTATGTGCCAGGTACTGTGCTAACTATGGAGGATACAAATAAGAAAATGAAAGACAGCCTCTACGTTCAAGAGCTTATAATCTAATGGAGAAGGATAACACACAAAAAGAAGCTGGAAAGCAATTGGGAGGAGGAAGAGCACTAAGGACTACTCGGTAATGGAGTATCTTGTGCTAAGAAGAGCTGCAGATAAAAACTGAAGAGGAATAACTTTCTATTGTAAACAAAGAAGTAAAACCTTGATTAAAAGTGATCTCCTTGAAAAATGGGGACATCTCCACTGGCCATTAGATGTAGCATAGACCTTGGAATGTAGAAGGCATGCTTTTTCTTTCAACTACCAGAGCAGTTGAGGACAAAATGAAGATTCTAACGAAAAGAAAGACTAGGAATTAATGACTTGATTAGGTCCAAAGCACAGAGTAAGTCTAAAAAGCATCAGTCTCCTGAACAGCTTATTTTTTCCCTCCCTTCTCCTGGGGGACAGAGCAACAGCTCTCATGCTGACTTGCTCTCTTATTTTCTGCAAGATGGAGCAGCAAGGCAGCAGCTCTGTTCTTCATCTTTGTGTCAGGTGGTCCTCTATAGTGTCCCAAGGTCTTCTCCCCATTTTTCCTTTAGATTTTTTCTGGAGGGAAGAAATACAAATGTCACCTCCTTCTTCTCCTCTTTTCCTTTCTATCTCTCCTAGAAGCTGGGGAGTCTATTGGTCTCATGCGAATATAGGGTCATCCTGGCTCAGGAGAGATAATCAAATTTCATTCATTTATAATGGTGTTCATCTTGTTTGTTAAGAATACTTGCTATTTATAGAAATCATTTTAATGTATTTTTACATTGCACTAGCAATTTCCCTGAAAATAACATTAACTCTGACATTAAATAAGAGGCATTAATATCTGCTTTCCTGCTCTACTGTAAGAACCATGGGTCTGTGCCAACAGATTTGGAGCTGAGACCTTTTTATGTATTATCTTCCCCATTGGAATGTGACCTCCTTGAGAGCTAGGACTCTTTTGCTTTCCTTCATGTAACCTTAACACAATGCTTTGCATGTGGTAAATGCTTTTAAATGCTTCATTTGTTCATTCATTCATTCATGTACCTGATAGTTCTTGTTAAATATATTTCCAAGTTAGCAAATTTATTTGTCATTCCATGGGATTTTTAAATTGACAACTGTATTACAGCTCATTGTTGAAAAGATCCCAAGATAAAGAGAGTACTGACTTGTAACAGATTTGGTAGGAGTACTTGGGCAGTCCTCATGCCCTTAAGCTTTATATTTCTAGTAGAAAAACTTGATCAGTGTTCTTAACAGTTTCTGATAGATGAAACACCAGCAGGAAGGATTTTTTCTCCTTTAGTTTTAGATTTTTGTTTTTATTGTAAAGAACCTAACAAACATTACCAATACAAATATTTCTACAAAGTGGAAAAAGAAGATTGCATGTGAAACGATGAATCTCTTATTAGGAATGAGTTATTTTAAAGCATGTTATGTTATTTTTAATATGTTAAATTTAATATAGAAATTCTAACACTACACTATTGGTCTGTATCCCTTCTGAAATGATTTGTTATTTCTTTGTAATTTTAAAAAATCTAATGTTGTCACTCTTTGTTCCCTTGCTTTCCTTTATCATCATCATCACTATCATAAGTCTGTAACTTTCTTTCCTCTCCTCTGTAACAATGAGTATATAGTAAAAAAAGATATATGGGAGAGACCAGAATGGATAGTGGTAGTTTCCACTTTGGGATTTCCCTGAATACCCAGCAGTAACCTCCAGGTATTCTAACCTCTGGTTAGTGAGAGTGAAACAGAATCACTTTCTCTCATTGGGCCAGTTGCTCTAATGCTTTAAAGACAATTGATTTATAAAATCAGTATCTCTTTTATTATGAGGGGACACAAACTAAGGATCAGAACAAGGGGTCCCTAACTCTAAGAGATCTAGCTATTCACCCAACAACCCTCAACGTCCCTCGCAAGAGGGAGCCTTCAGTCTTCTGGCTAATTTACCAGCTCCCTATTTCGTTTTTTTTTAATTTTTTTAATTTTTTTAAACATTTATTAATAATCATTTTTAACTTGGTTACATGATTCATGCTCCTATTTTCCCCTTCACCCCCCGCACCCCTCCCACCCATGGCCGATGCACATTTCCACTGGTTTTATCATGTGTCATTGATCAAAATCTATTTCCAAATTGTTGATAGTTGCATTGGTGTTGTAGTTTCGAGTCTACATCCCCAATCACGTCCGCCTCAACCCATGCGTTCAAGCAGTTGTTTTTCTTATATGTTTCCTCTCCTGCAGTTCTTCCTCTGAAAGTGGGTAGCGTTCTTTACCATAAATCCCTCAGAGCGGTCCTGTGTCATTGCTTTCTGCTGGTACAGAAGTCCATTACATTAGATTTTACCATAGTATATCAGTCTCTGTGTACAATGTTCTTCTGGCTCTGCTCCTATCGCTCTGCATCAGTTTCTGGAGGTCTCTCCAGTTCACCTGGAACTCCTCTAGTTTATTATTCCTTTTAGCACAATAGTATTCCATCACCAGCATATACCACAATTTGTTCAGCCATTCCCCAATTGAAGGACATACCCTCCTTTTCCAGTTTTTTCCCACCACAAAAAGCACAGCTATAAATATTTTCGTACAAGTCTGTTTGTCTATGATCTCTTTGGGGTACAAACCCAACAATGGTATGGCTGGATCAAAGGGCAGGCATTCTTTTATAGCCCCTTGAGCATGATTCCAAATTGCCAGCCAGAATGGCTGGATCAGTTCACAACTCCACCAGCAATGTATTAATGTCCCAATTTTGCCACATCCCCTCCAGCATTCATTACTCTCTCCTTCTTTCATTTTAGCCAATCTGCTAGGTATGAGGTGATACCTCAGAGTTGTTTTGATTTGCATTTCTCTAATTATTAGAGATTTAGAACACTTTCTCATGTGCTTATTTATACTTTTGATTTCTTTACCTGAAAATTGCCTATTCATGTCTCTTGCCCATTTATCAATTGGGGAATGGTTTGATTTTTTATACAATTGATTTAACTCCTTGTATATTTGAGTAATTAGAACCCTGTCAGAGTTTTTTTTGTTATAAAGATTTTTTCCCAATTTGTTGTTTCCCTTCTGATTTTGACTACATTGTTTTTGTTTGTACAAAAACTTTTTAGCTTAATATAATCAAAACCATTTAATTTACATTTTGTAATTTTCTCTAACTCTTGCTTGGTTTTAAAATCTTTCCTTTCCCAGAGATCTGACAGGTATACTATTTTGTGTTCACTTAACTTATTTATAGTTTCTCTCTTTTTATTCAAGTCATTCACCCATTCTGAATTTATCTTGGTGTAGTGTGTGAGATGTTGATCTGAACCTAATCTTTCCCATATTGTTTTCCAAATTTCCCAGCAGTTTTTGTCAAATAGCGGATTCATGTCCCAAAAGTTGGGCTCTTTGGGTTTATTCATACACTGTCTTGCTGATGTCATTAGCCCCAGTCTATTCCACTGATCCTCCCTTCTGTCTCTTAGCCAGTACCATATTGATTTGATGACTATTGCTTTATAGTATAGTTTAATATCTGGTACTGCTAGGCCCCCTTCCTTCACATTTTTTTCATCATTTCCCTTGATATTCTTGATCTTTTATTATTCCAAATGAAATTTGTTATAGTTTTTCCTAATTCAGTAAAGAAGTTTTTTGGTAATTTGATAGGTATGGCACTAAATAGGTAAATTAATTTGGGTAGAATGGTCATTTTTATTATGTTAGCTTGTCCTACCCATGAACAATTAATGGCTTTCCAATTGTTGAGATCCAGTTTTATTTGTTTTGAAAGTGTTTTGTAGTTGTTTTCATATAATTGCTGTGTTTGTTTTGGTAGATAGATTCCCAAGTATTTTATATTGTCTAGGGTGATTTTAAATGGTGTTTCTCTTTCTACCTCTTGCTGCTCTAGTGTGTTTGAAATGTATAGAAATGCAGATGATTTATGTGCATTTATTTTGTATCCTGCAACTTTGCTAAAGTTGTTGATTATTTCTACCAACTTCTTAGTTGATTCTCTAGGATTTTTTAAGTATACCATCATATCATCTGCAAAGAGTGATAGCTTAGTCTCCTCTTTGCCTATTTTGATACCTTCAATTTCTTTTTCTTCTCTAATTGCTACTGCTAGTGTTTCTATTACTATGTTGAATAATAGAGGTGATAATGGGCATCCTTATTTCACTCCTGATCTTATTGGGAAGGCTTCTAATTTATCCCCATTGCATATGATGCTTGTTGATGGTTTTAGGTATATACTGTTTATTATTTTTAGGAAAGTTCCTTCTATTCCTATATTTTTCAGTGTTTTCAATAGGAATGGATGCTGTATTTTGTCAAAGGCTTTTTCAGCATCTATTGAGATAATCATGTGATTTTTGTTTGTTAGACTGTTGATATGGTCAATTATGTGGATGGTTTTCCTAATGTTGAACCAACCTTGCATTCCTGGTATAAATCCCACCTGATCATGGTGGATGATCTTCTTAATTACTTGCTGGAGTCTCTTTGCTAGTATTCTATTTAAGATTTTTGCATCTAACTTCATTAGGGAGATTGGCCTATAGTTTTCCTTCTCTGTTTTTGGTCTACCTGGCTTTGGAATCACAGCTCCCTATTTCTATCTAGGTGTTCCCCCAAAACTGACTAAACTACCTATATTTGACCCTCAGTAGTTAATTTGATATACTTCAAAAGCTGTCTCCAGAACCCATTGTGATTGCTCTCAAATGGCTAAGTCCACCCCAGGGGTCTGACCTCTAAGGCAAAAACCTCAAAGCTGATCTGAAAAATTTTTAGATAAAAACATTCTGGAAAGCCCAGCAAGTATGATCCTTTTCTAGATATTCCCAGTCACACAGCATATCTCCAAAGATGATTTAGGGGTTTCTCCTTCTCCACAGTCATTTTAAGGTAGCTAAGCTCCAACAATTCACCTTTCCTCCAACCTTCCAGACAGGAAGAGTCGAAACTTCTCCTCCAGGAAGTCACTGATTCTAGCAGTTGTCCCTTCCAAACTATTCCTCCTCTGCCTTCTGCCTGCTAAAATCCTTTCCCTTGAGTTCCTAGTATGTGCCTTAAAGATAGCCTTCCATTTCTCTTAAATCTTATCCTTTCCCAATTCTTTTCCCAATAGTCAAGCCATACCAATTCCCCAATTGGCAATGTCCAAAAATTTTGTCTCGTTTTCCACCTATCATTCACCAATCACTATGTCAAACGGTTGAAAATGATTCATCATCAGTCTTATGGAGTCATTGCTTTGGTCAGATTTCTGATGTATTTCATCATTGTTTTATTTTACGTTGTAAATTAAATAAATTGTTCTCTTGGTTCTTCATTTTTTTTCTCACTTCATTTTGCATCACATACTAGTCCTAACAATTACTTTCCAAGACCATTCCTTTCATCATTTCTCACAGAGAAAAAAATTCTATTAAATTCAAGCACCATAATTTATTCTGTCTCTAGCCAGTTGATGAGCACCTACTGTTTTTCCAGTTCTTTGTTGCAATAAAAAGTAATATTACAAATATCTTTGGACATATGGGTTCTGCCATATTACTTTAAATCAGTGGTTCCCAAACTTTTTTGGCCTACCACCCCCTTTCCAGAAAAAATATTACTTAGCACCCCCTGGAAATTAATTTTTTTAAATTTTAATAGCAATTAATAAGAAAGATATACTTAACGTTTCTACCTTTTTCCTAAAATAGAGTAAAGAAAGGTGTAAATTAGAAACATTGAACTTTGAAATTATGAAAATATTTATTGAACTCAGAAATGCACCTGTGGCCATCACCATTCCCCTGGATCACTGCAGCGCCCACTAGGAGGCGGTGGCGCCCACTTTGGGAACCACTGCTTTAAAGCCTTCACAGAAAATTTTTGTAGAATAATGTGTCTTTACCAGTAACTTGGCAGCTAAGTGGCACAGTTGATAGAGTGCCAGGGCACTTGGGATTTTCCTGAATTCAAATCCAGTATCAGACCTTTATTAGCACTGTGACCCTGGGCAAGTCACTTAACACTGTTGGCCTCAATTTCTTCATCTACAAAATGAGCTGGAGAAGGAAACGGCAAACTTCTTTGGCAATTTTGCCAAGAAAACCCCAAATGGAGTCACAACGAATCAGGCATAACTGAAAAAAGACTGAATAACCACAACAACAATAGCAACCAGTAATTTACATTCTTGACCTTATCAAATACAATGCTATTGGATTAATTTACTTCATTATGTTGTATAGCTTATCTGTTTCACAGATCTCCATTTCTATTTTTTTATCAAAATAATTTTTATGACTATTTTGTGATGTTGTTTGTGATTTGTCACTAACAGGCCTTCTTTTCTTCTTGTTTTCATTATTTCCCCTAAGATCCTTGACTTTTGTTCCTTTTGATTTATTTTGTTATTATTTTTCTAGTCTTATAATGTACTTTCTTGATAGTTTAGTTGGTATTACACTAAGTTAAATAATAGGGAGTATTATCACTTTTATTAAATTGGCCCAGCTTCCAAAATGGGCCATTGATATCTTTGTAATTATTCATGTCTATCTTTACTTCATGTTTTATAATTGTGTTAATATAGTTAGTTCGTTTGTGTGTTTTGGTAGTTAGATTGCCAGCATTTGATGGACTCTATAGTTATTTTGACACTTACTAGCTATGTGGCCCTGGCCAAGTCACTTAATCTTATTTGCCTCAATTTCCTCATATGTAAAATGAACTAGAGAAAGAAATGGCAAATCACTCCAGTGTCTTTGCCAAGAAAATCCAAATGGGAGTCACAAAGGATCAGGTACAATTGTAACAAGTGAATAATATATTATTTTGAAAGAAATATCTCTTTCTGTGTCTTCAGGAAGAATTTTAATGATGGTATGCAGAAAATCTGGAGACTTACATGAATTTATTTTTCCTACTGCTTCTTTGCTGCAGTTATTATTTCAATATGTGAGCTAACTATGATTCTTTAAGTAAACTATCATAACATCTGCAAAAAGTGATAGATTTGTTTTCTCTTTGCCTGTAATTATTTCCTTAATTCCATTTTTTGTCTTATTGCTTTAGCTAGCATTTCTAGTACTATATAAAATAGTAGTGGTTATAAAAAACTTCCTTATTTTACTCTAGATCTTATCAGAAAGTGCTCTAGCTTATCACTATTATGTATAATGCTGACTCTTTTTAAAATTATTATTTATTTTATTATTTTTTTAAAACCCTTAACTTCTGTGTATTGGCTCCTAGGTAGAAGAGTGGTAAGGGTGGGCAATGGGGGTCAAGTGACTTGCCCAGAGTCACACAGCTGGGAAGTGTCTGAGGCCCGATTTGAACCTATGACCTCCCATCTCTAGGCTTGACTCTCAATCCACTGAGCTACCCAGCTGCCCTACAATGCTGACTCTTGATTTCAAATAGGTATCATTTTTCATATTATGGAAAGGTCCATATTATCCTTATACTTCCTTGTGTTGTTTTTTGTTTTGTTTTATAAAATAGGGTGTTGAATTTTGTCAAAAACCTTTTCTATACCTATTGGTATGATTGTGTATTTTTATTGTTTTTATTATTAATACAGTCTATTATGTTTATAGTTTTTCTAATGAACCAACTTTGAATTCTTGTTACAAAAACAATTTGGGCACAAAGTGTGTATATATATGTGTGTGTGTGTGTGTGTGTGTGTGCGCGCGCGTAGATATATATATATACACACACTCTATAAGTATACAGATTTGATAGATAGATAGATGGATAGATGGATATGTAAAAAAGAATTTTTTAATTTCTTTAATTTAATGGGGGACCTGGAGATCCTCTTACCAAAGAGATGTGTAGGGATTAACTAGCCCAAAGTGACAGGAAGTAGAAACCAGGGAGCCCCCTGCTGTGTGAGTGTCATTTGCAGGGTGTCAGTTGCTGACAGTTAGCAGAGTCAGTTGCTGACAGTTGGTTGGGCAGTTGTTGACAGTTAGGACTGGCAGTTAGGGGGAAGATGGCTGCTGGGCATGAGTTGGTCATTGGGTATTGGTTGCTGGTAATGTGAGTTGGCATTTAGTTGCAGAAATATAAAGGTGGGCCTGAGTTAACTGGGAGGGCTTCTAGCTTTAGCCTTTAAAGAGTTTTTTGCCTCTGGGATCTCTAGAGAGCAGGAGGTCTGTCTCCTAGGCAAGGATGTGCTGTCAGTTGGCTACTGACAGTTGGGATGCTAAAGAAAACTGATTGAAGGAGTGAGTGAGTGGTAGCTATCATTTATAGATAGTGTAGGTTAGATAGGCCTGGTATTTGCCAGGCAAGAAGAAACTGTCCTCAGAAGACAGTTAGAGTTAATTATTAGGAATTTTAGGTAGTATTAGGAATTTTAGGTATATTTATAGAGTATAAAATTAGTAATCTCTCTTTCCTATTTTCTATCTTTCCCTCCTTTACTATTTCTATTTTAATTAAACTAAATTGTTAATTGTTAAAGCTACTAGAAGTTTTCTTTTCTCTGTCTTAAAGGGATAATATTAATTTACAACTCTACTATATTCTCATTAAAACTGAAATGATTAAAAGTTGCTCTCTTATTTTGTCAAAATTCCTATTTTAACCCTATAGACATAGATAGATGGATGGATAGATAGAAAATGGATAGATGGATAGATGGATGGGTAGATGGATGGGTGGATATTACTGCAGTTCTTTGATAGAATTTTATTTGAAATTTTTGCATTTATATTCATCAGGCAAGTTCTTATTAGTCTATAGCAAGTTCTTAATCTGGTGTCCAGGGATCTACAAGAAATCTGCAGATAGATTTCAGGGTATCCATGAAAATAGATGGGAAACAATAATATCTTTATTTTCACTAACCTCTAACTGAAATTAAGCATTTCCTTCAATTATAGATATAGACACCAATTCACAGTAGTATTAGGTTTCCCTGGTTTGTCAGAGGGGACCATCACAAAAGATTGATTAAGAACCCCTACTCTATAATTTCCTTTCTGTGTTTTGTCTCTCACTAGCTTAGGAATTAAGGTCATATTTGTATGTTAAAAGGAATTTTGTAGGATCTTTCTTTTCCTATTTTTGTAAATAGTTTTTGTAATATTAAATTGTTCTTTGATAGAATTAGCTTTTTTTTTTTAAACCCTTAACTTCGGTGTATTGTCTCATAGGTGGAAGGGTAGCAAGGGTGGGCAATGGGGGTCAAGTGACCTGCCCAGGGTCACACAGCTGGGAAGTGGCTGAGGCCGGGTTTGAACCCAGGACCTCCCGTCTCTAGGCCTGACTCTCACTCCACTGAGCTACCCAGCTGCCCCTAGAATTAGCTTTTAAATCCTTCTTGTCCTCAGTTTTTTTCTTCTTCTTAGAGTTCATTAATGGCTTGTTCAATTTCTCTTTCTAAGATTATATAATATAAATTCTATATTTCTTATTCTATTCACCTGAACATTTTATATTTTTTGTAAATATTTTATCATTTCATTTAAGTTGTTTAATATTTGGCAAATAATTGGGTAAAATCATTTCTCTAATTTCCTTTATTTCTTCTTCATTTGTTTTTAAGTATTAGACTTTATTTTTTACATTTTTAAACCCTTAACTTCTGTGTATTGGCTCCTAGGTGGAAGAGTGGTAAGGGTGGGTAATGGGGGTCAAGTGACTTGCCCAGGGTCACACAGCTGGAAAGCGTCTGAGGCCAGATTTGAACCTAGGTCCTCCCATCTCTAGGCCTGACTCTCAATCCACTGAGCTACCCAGATGCCCCCTAGACTTTTTATTTTTGATCTCAGCAATTTGGTTTTCATTTTTCATTTTTCTTTTTTCTTAAATTATATTAGCAAATGGCTTATCTCTTGTACTCTTGATTTTCTTTTATTTTTAAGCCCAGCTTGGTTTTTTTAATTAATTCATTTTTTTCTTACTTTCAATTTTGTTATTCATTTTATTGTCAGTTTCTATGCATGTTTATATGAGGTTTTGCTTTTGGTTACTTTTATTATATTTTTAGTTGAATACAAACTTCATTTATTAGTTCTTTCTTTTATTGAAAAGTGGGTAAGCATATAACATTTCCAGTAAGGATTGCTTTTACTTCATTCCATAAATTTTGGTATATGATTTTATTTTCATTATCTTTAATGAAATAATTATTTTTATAAGTTCTGTGACTCACCAATTCTTTAAGATAAAATTATTTAGTCTCCAATTAATTTTAATCTTTTGGGCAGTGGCCCTTTATTAAATATAATTTTTCTACCATTGTGGTCATTGAGTAAATGTGTTTGTAATTTCTTTATTTCTATAATTTAGTAATGTTTTAGGTCTTCATATAGAGTTGATTTTTTTAAAGGTGTCTTGAACTACTGAAAAAAGAAGTAATAATACCACCTAGCATTTAGAGAGCTTTACAAATTGCTTTACATATTGTCTCGTTTGGGATCTCATTCCAATTTCCATTTATTAATAACCAAAGATTTATCCAATTTAATTTTCTAAAATTCTATTCAGTCTTTAACTTCTTTTTTGCTTAACTTTTGGTTAGATTTTGGTCAGTTCTGAAAGGGATACACTAAAGTTCCCCATGCTGATAGCTTTATCATTTATTTCTCCCTCTACATTGTTTATTTTTTCTATTAAAAATTTAGATGCCATGCTAATTGGTGCCTATATATTTTATTTTGAATTGATATTTATTCAGGGTCTATGGTACCATTAAATACAATGTATTTTTCCCATTTTTTTCTTTGTCTATTCTTTTTGCTGTAGTTTTATCTGACACTGTGATTGCTTATCCTGCTTTTATAACTTACCTGAAGCATAGTAGATTTTACTTCAGCCTCTTATTTTAATTTTGTATGAGCTTAAATGTTTCAAGTACTGTGATTCTTCTAAATAACAGGTTTTGGAGTTCTGCCTTCTAATTCATTCTATTGTTTTCTGCTTCATGGGTGTTCATCCTATTAGTTAGGTTATACTTATGAATTTTATATTTCTTTCTATGCTATGTTCTTGTTCTTTTCCCTTTCTTTACAACTCCCTCAATCCTTCTTTACAAAGAGGAAGAGGATGGTAAGGACCAAGAAATTTTCTCTGCACTAGTGATTTATGTTGGATGTTATCTGCTTCTAATTCCCAGCTTCTCTTCTCTTCCCTTCTCCAAAACATGATCACGGGTTCATACTCTTTCTTTCCTTTGCCATTTTTAAGTTCCCCATCCCCTTCATACTTGATTCTTTCAGATGAGAATTTATTTTGTTTATGATTCATGATCATTATAGGTCAAGTTTTAGTTAACTCTTTCCACAAAATAAAAATTAAAGAAATTAAAAATGATGTTGATTTCCTTATGCTCAGAATGTTGTACAGTTTCATTCATAGTGTTTCAAGGTCTGTTCCTCCACCATTACTTTTATTTAAATTCTGTATTCACTCTTGACTCCTTGTGTACTTTTAGAAAGAAATATCTCAATGGTCCTTCTGTTGTTATTCTGTCATTGTTACTTTTGCTGCTGCTGCTACCTCTGTTGTTTTTAACCATGCAGGTATCATTTTCTTTCTAATTTTTAAATCTTCTTTTTTCTGAATAAATTTAGTTACTTATACCTCCTTGGCTGCTCTATTTCCTCATGTTTCTACTGTCTGAAGTGTTTGCAAAGTCTTTTACCAAATGTTTATCTATTTTCTATAATGATTAAGTAGCATTTCACAGGGTATATAATATTGGGCTGTATTTCAAGCTCCTTTGCTCTAACGAGCACATTATTCCATTCCCTTCTGTGTTTTCTGGTGGGTACAGAATAGCTTTATGTTATTCAAATTTCATTTCCTTTATATTTGAATTTCTTTCTCCTGATTACTTGCAGAATCTGTTGTTTATCACTGGAACTGGTAAATTTAACCACATAGGGCTTTTTTTCAAGAGATGATAGGGCAATTCTTTTGACTGGCACTTTGTTTTCTGTGTTCTGCAGTTCTGAGCTGTTTTATTGTGTTATTTCTTGTATTATAATGTTCAAGTTTTTTGACTTATCATGTTCTTCTGGGAGACTCATAATCTTTCTATTGTCTCCATGCATTCTGTCTTTGAGATCAATATGTTTTACTTTTATAGAGATTGTGTTTTCTTTTAATGGTATTCCTCTGTGCTTCTCTTCTTCCAGATTATCCTTCAGTTCTGTACATTTACAGTCCAAGTCAGTTGTTCTCTCTTCTGTTTCTTTGGAGAGAATTGCCACTGTGGATTCAAGTTTTTCTGCTCTGCCAATCATTTATGCTGTGTCGATCTTAAATTCTGCTTTTACAATTCTCATTTCTCTTTTAAACCATTCTGAAACATCCTGCTGTGGTTCTGTTCCCCTGGGAATCCACAGGTTTCTCTGCCTCAGCAGGTGTTGATTTATTTTCTCTTGTCTTATAATGTTTATTCAGTGACATAAGGATTCATTTAGATGTTCTGAAGGACATATTCCCTTCTGTTATTAATATCTTCCCTGTTGATTTATCTGCTTGTGCTCAGGGTTTTTAACTGTTTTCTTCATCCTGAAATCTCTGGTACTTTGTCTTTTTTTCCCCCTTTTAAACCCTTCTTGCAAAATTTCTAACTTCTTGACCTTCAACCACAGATTCCACCAAGGGCCAGACCTTAAAACTGTTTCAGCCTCTTCCCAACCTGTAGAATTCACTTTTTGCTGGCCTCAGTTTCTTCCTAAGAGGCATCCAAGGAGACAGAACAAACCTTAGCTGAATGCTAGCCCATTTTCCTTTAGGCCTGAAGGGGACCATAGACCACAGAACTAGCAACCTGACTCAATTCCCTCTGTTCTTTAGTGCTGTGCCACGGCCATTGCCCAGCATCTCATGTGCTGCCATCCCAGACAGAGTGTCCCTCACTTTTCCCATCTCCAGGACTGAGCTTATTTATTCTCCTTCAAAGTCTTTCCTCGAGGGCTCTCATTTTATTTATGACAACATTTAAAACTTTGATTCATTTCTTCTAGGAATCCTAGTTGACCTTGCAAGCAAGCCACATTTTAGGTTGAGGATTAATTGTAGAAACTGAGAAATTATTCTCTTCTTTGGGATATCCTTGGACCCATAATACTTCTTTATGATTGCTGTCTTCTTTGTTTATTTATTTTTCTCATCTTTACTTAACAAATTGGAACTTTATGTCAGGACCAAGCTAAGTATAATTCTGGAAGAAATAGTGGTACTTGTTTGATCCTTATTTGTATTATAGAGGATCTTGCTGCTGCTTCCTTAAAATAATGGGCATTGAACCTCAGAGACGGCTGCTACAAACCTTTAGTGCTCTAAATAGTCTGGTCCAGGAAGAAGACTTATTGTTGCTCCTCTATACCTGTTCTGGGATTTTCTGGCTTGCAACCCTGATTTTTAGTCTGAGTGGCATAGCTGAAGGCCCATAAATGCCTTAGAATGTTCCACTTGTCAGAGCAGCCAAGCTGCAGGCTTACTCCTGGTCTGCAGTTCCTTCCCAGTACACAGCTGTCCTCACCCCGTATTCACCTGTTGGAAAGCTCTGAAAGTAGAGCAGCAGAGCTCCAGACTTGACCCTGGTCTTTACTCTCTGCACAGACATGTAACTCTAGGCTCTAGTCACATGCCTTACTTGAAGACTCTGCTACACCTGTCTATGATCAGAGAAGCATCCCCTCACATCTACCCCTAACCACAATATAGACCCCTATTCTCTACTGAAAGGATTCCACATGAATTTTCCTGACTAGAATCCTACCCTAGTACCCAAAGACCCCTGTCTATCTCCCTGTGTTTACCTAGGCTGGAAAAAAGGGAACCACTATCATTTTTCTTTCTTAAAAATATATTTAATTCTGAACATGTACACACACAAAAGTGACCACTTCCATATACAAATAGAACAGAGAAAGAGGACTACAAATAAAACCAAAAATTATAAATTTCCATCACTTACGGACTGAAAAAGAGGACTACAAAAAAGTGAATTTTAAAAAATTTTAAATCTAATTTTCTTTAATTTAAAATTTTTATTTAAATTTAAATTTTCATCACTTACAGATTGTTCTTTCTTCTAAGTTTATAATAAATTCAACGTGTAAATTTCTTTCTTTTTCTTTTTTTTTTAAATCCTTAACTTCTGTGTATTGGCTCATAGGTGGAAGAGTGGTAAGAGTGGGCAATGGGGGTCAAGTGACTTGCCCAGGGTCACACAGCTGGGAAGTGTCTGAGGCCAGCTTTGAACCTAGGACCTCCTGTCTCTAGGCCTGGCTCTCAATCCACTGAGTTACCCAGCTGCCCCGCTCAACATGGAACTTTCAAAGTGTTATATTGAAACTCTGGGAGCTGGGAGTCTCACCCTTGATTGACAGGTGAAGACTGTTGGACATCAGAATGTTCCCAGAGGCCATGAGGACAGGGGAGAAAGTGGTTGGCCAGGGGGGTATAAATACCCTGGCAGCCCTGGCTTTTGGAGTCCTTTCATTTCCCTTGAACCTGAGATCTGTAGACCCTGGTCTATTGGGATTTGAGACTTGCTTGGTTCAACCTTGCAAGAATCCTGTCTTGTACCTCATTAACATTGCCAACCTGTATCCAGACCATGAATCCTCTTATTCTTCTGTCTCTAGATATTTAGGAATTTAAACCATCTTTAGATATCTAGGAATCCCGGGGCCCGGGAGGAATCTGGGAAGTGGGCAGAAGAAGAAGAAGAGGGTGGAAAAGGGGTGGTTCCTGAAGGCTGTAAAGGCATAACATCTAGCAGGAAGAAGAAGCTGAAAAACATCAAACAACAGCTTGCTTGCTCTGGTTTGGCTGTGGCCAGGCTGAGCCGGAGGAGCTAATAACAAGCCAGAATCACTTACCTGCCTATAGCTCTGAGGGATTACTATTATCAAAATTAGTTTAGGGTTTCCCTATTCCTCTTCCCATTTCCTAATACTCCTTCTTTGCTAAATATAGATAAAGCTATTCAAGTACCTTCCTAGAGTGGTTGTTTCATCATTTCTCTGGGAAGGGAGCAACACAGTCAGATAAACGTGTCCAAGGCTAATAGAGCCCAATATCCATCATTAATCAACCCCAGGTGGGACCTGAAGGGATACCATTTACTGACCTGAAGGATCCTGCCTGGGTACTGTTATAAAGGAGGGAGGTGGTACAACATCTAGCTAGGTGGCAAGACTCAGGTGATCTTGCTCTAGCCACATGTCTGAACTACCATTGCTGTCACCCAATTAACAGTGGTAGCATCCAGTTTACCCTTTTCTCTATCTACCCCATTTATTTATAGCAAAAGCTGCCCAGCTTGTGTGTATGATTCCTTGTAAGCTTCTTTTTGTTCTCTTTTGTGCTTTTGTTTTCTTCTTTCTATAGGTGAGCAAATTCTACCAGACAAGTCAACCCTGAGTACGATGGGAAACTTTTGAACAATAAATTTGAAAGACCCAAAGAAAAATTATTCTGATGAAGAGGAAACAGAGTTGTTTGTCTATAGAGAGCAATCATTTATTAAAAATCACTGTGGAGGGAAGGAAACTACTAATAAAATACATCCAGAATATTTGGACATGTGGGGTTAATGAGAGTGAGTAGTTTAAGGAAAACATGAGTGCGAGCCTGGATGACTGGGAGATAATAAAGAAATAATATGGAAGTTAAGAAGAGGAAAGAACATTTGGAGAAAGAGATAATGAGTCCTGTTTAAAATATACTGTGTTTGAGGCATCTAGGTGACTCAGTAGATAGAGCATCGGGCCTAGAGTTGAGAGGACCTGGGTTCAAATTTGACCTCGGACACTTCCTGGCTGTGTGACAATGGGCAAGTCATTTAACCACAGTTGCCTCGTCCTTACCATTCCACTGCCTATTGATTCCAAGATAGAATGTAATGGTTTGGGGGGGCGGGGAGGCATAATGTGTTTGAGACACTCATTGTCTCTCACTCACCCCACATATTCAAATCACTAGTAAGATTTACAAGTTCTATTTTCATGTCTCTCATGTAGCTCTCCTAATTTCTAAACTCACTTAATCACCATTCTAGATTGGGCTCTCATTTCCTCTTTCCTGGAATACAAGCACATTCTGATTAGTGCAAAAAATGAATCCTGTAAAATGGTCATATATGTTCTAATTTATATTATTTGAAGTTATAATTATGTAAAATATGATCATTGGTCCCAGACTACTAGAAATACCCAGTGCAAATTCCAAAAGATCCTCATATGATTTATTATTTGCACTAATTGGAATCTAGCTGTACTACAATCTTCTTATAATTGGCTTCCTTGCCAAGTTTTACTCCATTCCCTTTCACCTTCCAAAGCAATTTTCCTAAATTGCATGTCTATCCATGTTATTCCTCTACTCAATAAACTCCAAAGGCTCTCGATTGTCTCCATACTTAAATATAAAATCAGCAGTTTGACATTTAAAAGTATTTTCCATGTCACCCCTTCCTGCGTCTTTCCAATATTCATATATATTTATTTCCCTCTGCTGCCCACTCTCCAATCATGGTCTACTTACTATTTCTCACACAGGATACTCTACTTCCCATCTCCTTACTTTTTTCCTGGCTCTCCTCATCCCCAGTGTTCTGCCCCATCAGCTCCATGTCTTTGCTTCCTCAACTTCTTTCAAGCCTCAGCTCAAATCCCATAGAAGGAGTCTATTCGTTTTTCTTCTTTCCCTTCCCTCCCCCTAATTCTGTATCTTCCACTCTGAGATTAATCTCCATTTACTCTGTATATAACTTATATGTACCTAGTTATTGACATATTGTTTACTCCATTCATTTGTAAACTTCTTGAAGACAGGCACTGTTTCTCTTTAATACCAATCATGGCACATAGAAAACATTTAATCAATTATTTTTGACTATTGTTATGCATTATCATTATTTGTGTTAATTCCGTATTACCCCCCTTAGAGCAGCTAAGTTGCACAGTGGATAGAACACCTGGCCTGAATCAAAAAAGACATCCTGAATTCAAATCTAGCCTCAGACACTTACTAGCTGTGCAGTCCTGGGCAAGTCAATTTCCCTATTTGCCTCAGTTTCTTCAACTGTAAAATGAACTAGAGGAGGAAATGGCAAACTACTCCAGTATCTTTGCCAAGAAAACCCCAAAGGGGTCACAAAGAGGCAGATACAACTGAAAAATGAATGAAAAACAATATATTACTCCGCTAGATTCTGAGCTCAGGAGAGCATACACCCTGTCTTATGTAAGTTTTGTATATCCTCAGTCACTTAGCACAATGTTCTGCATACAGTAGACACTTGGGTCCAATTAAATAAACCTTTATTATTGAGCATCCTCTGTATAAAATTCTGTGCTCAAACATAGAATTCTGAAAAGAGAAAGAACACAAGCAGATCCAACTTTTGAAAAGGAACTTATACTCAAATAGCAGGCATAAGGAGGGCAGGTGTGTAAAATTAACTATTTACAAAGATGAGAAGTGCAAAGGAAAGAGCAAGGGAAAGTATGCAAGAGAAAGGGGCAAATCAGAGAAGGCTTTGTGGAAGTGGCACCCAAGTTGGCTATTAAAGGAAGAGGAAGACTTCATCAGAGATTGATGGGATTAGAGAATCCATTCCAGGTATGGACAATAAATAAGTCAGGATGAAAACAGGGGAAGTGAGTCATCCACTTACACAAAGGAAAGTACTGTGAGAATGGGCTGACTTCAGCTAGGGGAGAGAGTAGCACTGAAGTCAGGATATCCTAAATAGATGACTGACTCTTGATCTGAAGCAAACACAAACACAGACTCTGGGTGGGAAGGAGTCATTCATATCTGATGCATCTAAACCCCTAGAGGTTCATAAGGATGGAGACAAGTCAATTTGGGGGAAGGAAAAGCCACTAAAGTATTTATTTACAGAGAGAGACATTTTGGGCACAGCTCATCAGGCATCAGGAGCTTGGAGGCATCATTGAAGACAGAGAGCTTCATCTTTAGCACTTTCAGGGACAGTTTTGTTTTCCCTCATTTTACATGCCTTTTTCTTTTAGCTAGAAACCGCCTCTGATGCTGTAAAAGAAACACACTGAACTCTAATTATGTCTCTTCCACTTATATTTTGCTTTTATGGGTTCAAGGATTTTTAGGTTGTTTTTGTTCATTTTGAAGGCTCCTTCCTCTGTTTTGTCAGTGTCAGTGGAATGGGAGGAGGGAAGGGCAGAGCTCACTGTCAGGGAGTAAAGAATATTAGAGTAGGAATCTAAAGACCCGAATTAGAGTCCAAGTTCTGCCAAGTTATCTGTAGGAAATTTCAAAAAATCTTCTCTCCTCTATGAACCTCAGTTTTCTTTCCTAGAAAACAGAAAAAGTTTGTCTCTGAAGAAGAGATTCTTAAAAATGTATCTTCCTGGGCAGCTGGGTAGCTTAGTGGAGTGAGAGTCAGGCCTAGAGACAGGAGGTCCTAGGTTCAAACCCGGCCTCCGCCACTTCCCAGCTGTGTGACCCTGGGCAAGTCACTTGACCCCCAATGCCCACCCTTACCAATCTTCCACCTATGAGACAATATACCGAAGTATAAGGGTTTAAAAAAAATGTAAAAAAAAAATGTATCTTCCTATGTTCCTACCTTCTTTGCAAGAATGGGTAACATTCTCTATACCATCAAAGTCTCTTCATATTTTTTACTCTTGCTGGATGCACTCTCTCTTTCTCTCTCTCTGTCTCTCTCTGTCTCTCTCTGTCTCTCTATCTCTGTCTCTCTCTCTCTTTCTGTCTCTCTGTCTCTTTCTCTGTCTCTCTGTCTCTCTGTCTCTCTGTCTCTCTCTGTCTCTGTCTCTCTGTCTCTCTCTCTGTCTGTCTCTCTGTCTCTCTCTGTCTGTCTCTCTGTCTGTCTCTCTGTCTCTCTCTCTGTCTGTCTCTCTGTCTCTCTCTCTCTGTCTGTCTCTCTGTCTCTCTCTCTCTGTCTCTTTCTCTGTCTCTCTCTCTGTCTCTCTGTCTCTCTCTCTGTCTCTCTCTCTGTCTCTCTCTGTCTCTGTCTCTGTGTGTGTGTGTGTGTGTGTGTGTGTGTGTGTGTGTGTGTGTCCTTCTCCCTCTCCCTCTCCCTCTCTTTCTGTCTGTCTCTCTGGAATGACTTACTAGGAGAGGGATGAAAGGATAAATTATGAAAGGAAAAGAATGCAAGATATGAGGGCACATAACTAGGGTTGTTCTGGTAAATATTTAACAACTAACTAGCTCTCTGGAAAAAATTGTACAGGACACTTTTAAATGTAATCTCCATTGTTAACACTTTCTTCATCACTTTCTTAAGTTTAGATATTCAATAAAACATTAATCAACCCCTGATGTGTACTACTGGCAGGTTTTAAGGGTACAAATACTCACACTGAAAATTTAACTATTGACTCTTGGTGTCACTAACTCAGCTCTACTGGAAGTTGGCTCTAGCACAACCCTGTGATCCTTACTATTGGGGAAGTCAAGGCTGGTGGATCAGTTGAATACAGGAATTCTGAATCACAACAGGTATTGAGTTGATCCAGTGTTCAAGCTAAGTCCAGTGCCAATATTATGAGCCCTCAGGAAAGAAAGACCACCAAGCTGCCTAAGGAGGAGTTGAAACAACCCTGGCTGGAAAAATGGAGCAGGGAAAAGCTTCCGTAGCAATCAGTATTAAGATTGACCTGTGAGGGATCATTGCACTCCTAGCCTAGGCAAAATAGAGACTTGATCTCAAAAAAAAAAATTTAATAGAAAAAAGTAAACTCAAAAGATATAAACATTTAAATTATTTTGAAAATAGGGAAGATGGACATAATAATATGCCTTCCAAATCAAGCACTGAGTCTGGAGACAACTAGACTACAAACTCCTTGAACCCAGGAATTACCTTAGTCAGCTTCCAGTGTGTGGTCAGCACTCATTTATTTTTAAAGGAATGAAAGAATGTTTCTGGGTTTTCAAAAATGGTCTCTAGGAATACCTTGGTTTGAATTCTGACACTGCCACTTATCAATTATGCAGCCTTGAGAAATATCAAGTAACATCAGTTTCCCCATTTGTAAATGAGACTCTTGTACTAGATGATCTCTAAAGTTTCCCCCAGGTTTAAATTCAAGTAATCTGTGATTTGAGAAATGATAAAATCAGACAATACCACATTTCTGGGTGTTTGTTGATCCTACTTTAGCCATCAGGGACAACATTTAGTCCCCAAACAAGTGATTTCCCTAGCTAAGTTTGTATTTGCTTATGTTTTTCTTTTAAATATATTTACTTTTTTTATAACACATAAGACACTTCTCAATGAACATCCAAATAAATATTTTTTTCAAAATACATTCATTAAACAACAGTTTAGTCATTAATAATAGAAAGAAGAGATGTATCCTCTTATTTCAACAATCAAATAACCAACATTGACCTGTATTTGGCAGATTTTTCTTCACACTGCCTTTATTATTGTTCTTGACTTTAAATGACTTCAAACAAATTTTCTCATGTTTCTCTGAATTTGTTCCATTCTCAAACTCTCACTTCCTGTCATCTGCATTTTCTAGTCATTAGCCATCTTGTCTTCTCCACCTCCATAACAGTCATTGCTTTCATCCCCCTTTTTTCACATCCACACCAATCAATCAAATTCAGGACCTATTAGTCTTTTCTAATTATCCTCCTAATTGGTCTCTTGACCTCTAGAGAAGAGGCCTCAAGTATCTCAGTGCTCCAATACCTCCTCCACACAGTTACCAAAGTGTTATTACTAAAGCCAGAGTGTGACCATATCATTCCCTTGCTCAAGAAGCATCACTTGTTCACCTCAGATGGAATAGATACAAACTCCTCAGTTTGGCGTTTAAAGTCTTTCACAAGTTGGCACTCAATGACCTTTTTAGGCTTATTTCACATTACTTCCCTTCACACACTCTATTGTTCAGTCATATTTCTCTTCTGTTCCACTCTTCATGATGGGATTCATGGTTTCCTTGGCAAAGATACTGAAGTGGTTTGCCATTTTCTTTTCCAGCTCATTTTATATATGAGGAAACTGAGGCAAACAGGGTTAAGTGACTTGCCCAGGACGTAGCTAGTAAGAGTCTAAGACCAGAATTGAACTCACAAACATGAGTCACACGCTCTAAGGTTCAGCCAAAACTGGCCTTTTTACTACTTCTTCATACATAATGTTCCATTTCTATACCTTTGCCATTTCCATACCTTTGTGCTTTATGCTTAGAATGTATTCCCTCTTCACAGCTACTTCTTAAAATCATTAGTTTTCTTTAAAACTAAGCTCAAATGCTACTTCCTACACAAAGCCTTTTCAAATCTCTCTTAGCTGTTATTAAGTGCCTCCATGCCATCCCAAATTAAATTCACATTTATTTGGTTTTATTTTAAAATATTTATATTGTACACATTAGAATTTGAGAAATAAGATATTCACTTTTTTATTTTTAAAAAATTTTCAGTTACATACAGAAATAAATTTGACAATTTTTTTGATATTTTAGAATTTAAGTTTTCCCCTCTCTATCCTCCTCCCCTTCCCAAAGCAATGAATAGTCTGATATAGGTTATATCCATATTTTCATGTGATATTTAATTCCATATTGCTCTTGTCATGATAGAAGTTACCTATCACATATACAACAGAAATCTGATGAAGGAAAGATAGTGAAAGATGACACTAAAATTCCTCTGTTTCATTAAATGTCCATTTCTTCTCCTGGATATTTTGCTCAGTTTTACTGGATAAGTGATTTTTGGTTGTAGGCCTTAATCTTTGCCTTACAGCATATGATATTCCATATTTTCTGAGTCTTTAATGTAGAAGCTGCTAGGTCACGTGTAATCCTTATTGTGGTTCCACAATATTTGAATTGTTGGTGTATTTTTCTAGATGCCTGTATATTTTTCTTGTTGGCCTGAGAGTTCCAGAATTTAGCAATAATAATAGTCCTGGAACTTTTCAATTTGAAATTTCTTTCAGGAGGTGATCAGTGGATTTTTTCAATTTCTATTTCTCCCTCTTATTCAAGAACATCAAGGTAGTTTTTCTTGATCATTTCTTTCAATATAGTTTCCAATTTCTTTTTTTATTTAATCTTGGGTTTCAGGCTATCCAAAATTCTTAGATTCTCTCTCTAGAACTATTTTCCAGGTCAGTTGTTTTTCCAATGAGATATTTCAAACTTTCTTCTATTTTTTCTGTCTTTTTAATTTGTTTTATTGTTTTCTGCTGTCTCATGAAGTCATTAGTTTCCATTTGTCCAATTCTAATTTATAGGGAGCCATTTTCCTCTTTGAAGCTTCATACTTCCTTTCTTTGTTTTTTTTTTCTATGTAGGGAAAAAAGATAGATATTTTCATTTTTAATTAATTTTTATTTAATTTAGCTACTCTGATCAATACAATGATCCAAGGTAATTCCAAAGACTTGTAATGAAAAATTCTATCCACTCCCAAATAAAGAACTGATGAATACTGAGAACATAATAAAGCATACTTTATTTTTCCTGCTTTTTTTTGCAATGTGAATAATATGGAGATTTGCTTTCCATTATTTCACTTGTATATGTGACATATTGTTTTTCTCCTCAATCTGTAGAGGAGGAACTAGAAGAAGGGAGAAAATTTGGAAATCAAAAAAATGTTTTAAAAAGTTAAAAATAAATAAATAAAATTTAATTTTTATTGATATCCTTTGTTCTTATATTGGATGTTATTTACCAAAGCATTTCTCTTCCCTCTCCCAGAATGACATCCCTTATAAGAAAAGATAAACAGAGGAAGGAAAAAAGAGTTTAGCAAAATGAATCAGTACATTAAAAAAACTAAAATCATATACAATGGTCCAGAGCCATAATCCTCCAGTTTTGGGGGCAGGAGGAGGTGTCATGGAAGGTGCCTTCTTTTCATAGTTTTTCTTTGGCCTTCATAACTTTGAAGGATACAGTTTCAATTTGGGGGTAGTGATATTTCTAATTATTTTGCTGTTATCATTGCAAATAAAATTTTCCTGGTTCTACTTACTTCATTTGGTATCAGCTCATCTACATCTTCCCATGCTTCTATACATTCATTATACATCATTTCTTAGAGTGAAGTAATATTTCATTTTATTCATGAGCCACTGTTGGTTTAGCTTCTTCCCAGTCAATGGACACCTATTTTATTTTTACTTTGTTTTGCTACTACAAAAACTGTTGCTATAAATATTTTAATATATATAGGGCCCTTCTTTTTGTCATTGACTGATGGGCTTTTCTCTAGTAACTCCACCTATCTACTAAGCAATATTTCACTCTGTTGGCCTTCATTCACATATCTTGTGCTCCAGGCAAGTTGGAGTAATTGTTATTTGCTGAACTTTTAATAGGTACCTCTCCTGTCTCTAGGTTTTTCATATGTCATTTTTTTATGCCTGGGGTTTCACTTCCCCTTTAGCTCCACCTTTCATTTGACTTTCTATTATCCTTCGAAGTTCAGCTTAGTTGTATAATCATTAAATTGGGATTTTGATTAAATAAGAGAGTTATAAAAAAAGTGGTTGCAGATTATTATCTCTTAAGTCAGGAAAATCATCAGCAACTTTATTTATAATAAATTAAAATATTAATATTGTAAAATGCAATATTAAAGTAAATGTAGGAAGAAGGTAGAGAATTATCTAACCTACCACCCTAAGTGCTAATCCATTGAAATGAAGCTCGCTCCCTGGCAGAGTTTCAATCTCCACATGAGAACCCTAGTCACTCACCAGCAAGCCAGGCAGGATCCAGGCAAGGTCTCAATGCAGAAAAATCCTCAGGAGTTAAGCTCACTGACGCAACAGTGAAACCAACAAGAAAGTCCCCAACTCCAAGAAGCTCCAAAGCCAAAAGTCGAAGTCCCGAAACCAAACACTTCAGTCAAAAGGTCCAAAGCTCCAAGTCAAAGTTGAAGTCCAAAAGCTCCAAGGAGCCATCCTCCAAAGAAGAAGTCAAAGGAGAAGATCCAAAGGGCAGAGACTCCAAGGAAGAACTCCAAAGGAGAAGCCTGAAGGAGAAGTCCCTTGGTTAGAAAGTTCAGGACTTTATATAGTCCTTTTCCCACATCACTTCCTGTCCCTTCCCCACTTTATGGGGGAGGGGGGTGCAGTGACCTCTGGAGTTGTCACCCACTCTAACAAGTGACTTGTGAACTCTCATACTTAGTGACTGGTAAAGTACTAACTATGGGTACTTAAGTTTTTGATTGATTAACTTAAAAGTTGATGATTGATAGATAAAGAGAATTTGATTCACTCTTCACAGTTATTATCAATTCCCTGAAGCTTTTCTAGTTTTCCCTAACTGTTAATATTCTCCCTTAAAGTATTTTTAAATTACATGTTGAATTTAGTAATTTTTTAAAACCCTTAATTTCTGTGTATTGGCCCCTTGGTAGAAGAGTGGTAAGGGTGGACAATAGGGGTCAAGTGACTTGCCCAGGGTCACACAGCTTAGAAGTGTCTGAGGCTGGATTTGAACCTAGGCCCTCCCATCTCTAGGCCTGACTCTCAATCCACTGAGCTACCCAGCTGCCCCCTTTAGTAATTATTTTTATTTTTAACTTTTAAAATTTGTTACATTAAAATTACAGAAAATCATGAAATAAAGTCATTAGCATGGTAAATTAGGAGGCACAAAAAATGATGAATAACAACTTAGACAATAGAAAAGGCCAAATGTTAAAAGAGGCACATAAATTCCCTGAAAACAAGAACTTCTTAAAAAGTAGAGTTGGCCAAATAGGAAAAGATATACAAAAATTTACTAAAGAATTCTTCAAAAGAAGAATTAGCCAATTGGAAAAAAGGTACAAAACTTCATTGAAGAAAAGAAGTCCTTGAAAAGGCCAAGTGGAAAAAAGATACCAAAGCTGCCTAAAGAAAACAATTCCTTAAAAATTTAAATGGTTCCCCAATTGACAAATGGTGAAAGGATGTGAACAAGTAGTTTTTAGATGAAGAAATCAAAGCCGTCAATAATCATATGGGAAAATGTTCTAAATCATTCTGAATTAGAGAAATGCAAATTAAAGCAATGCTGAGGTACCACTGTTATGCCCGGAGAAGTATCCCAATAAATGAGTCTTGAGCCAACAATGCAAGATGCAAAGGGACTTTATTGTCTAGCTCCAGCTAGGGTCTCTCACAAAAAGTTAGTGAGGGACCCCGAGCTGTGCCTGAGCTAGAGTTTTTATGGAGTAGTAGTCAGAATTGAACTGGGTAGAGGAATGTCCTTAGGTTAGGAAATCTTGTAGATAAGGGGAATGTCCTAAGGCAGATAAGGTGAATTTCTGAAGGGAAGAGATCCTGGGGGGGAAGGGGAAGGTCTTCAGGGTAGATAAGGTCAGTAAGGTCCTGGAGGTAGATAAGGTCAGTCCCTGGAGACTGGAGGTCTGCAAAGTTGGGATTCCAGTGGATAATTCTATTTCACCATAATGTCATATAAGGGTCGGGCCCATAATGTCATACAGGGGTCAGGATTTTTAATTCTGACTCTTTCTAAGTTCCACACCACCTCACACTTATCATCCAGATATACTCCAATGATGCCTATCTCAAAGAGGCAAAAAAGAGGGAAAGTATCTATATGTACAAAAATATTTATGGCAGCTCTTTTTGTGATGGCAAAGAATTGGAAACTGAGGGGATGCCTATCATCTGGGGAATGACTAAACAAATTGTAGTATGCAATTGTGACAGAATACTATTGTGCTCTAAGAAATGAGTAGGATGTTTTCAGAAAAACCTGGAAATACTTACCTGAATTGAGGCAAAGTGAAATGAGCAGGACCAGAACAGAGTGCACCATAATGGCAATATCTTAGTAGCTATTTTAAGAAATAGAGTGATCCAAGACAATTCCAAAGGATTTATGAGGGAAAATGTTATCCACCTCCAGAGAAAGAACTGATGGAGTCTGAATGCAAATTGAAGCATACTTTTTTTAAGCTTTCTTTTCTTTGGGGAGGGTAGAGAGGGGGAGCAAGTCTGTGTTTTCTTTCACAACATAACTATTATGGAAGTATGTTTTGCATGACTGCACATGTATAACATATCAAATTACTTGCCTTCTCAATGAAGTGGGAGAAAAAAGAGGGAAGGAAAGAACTGAGAACTTAAATTTTTTTAAATGGATGTTAAAATTGTTTTTTACACATAAGTAGAAATATAAATTATTTATAAAAACTTTTAAAAGCAAACAGCTGCCATTTGTATTGGACATGCTAGTGGTAGCCAACACTGCAGTGTTTTCTATAGCCTGTGGCTGAGAGGAATTATGAATAAAGGATGAATTCAGAGACAGCTCCTCTATCCCAGCCCTCCTTTATCTCACCTCCCCATTCCCTCCATAGCAACACACCACTCAGAAATAGCAGCACTGTATTTGTCCCCTACAGAATTCTGGACTTGCCCATAAGGCAGCCAAAGAGGGATGATGAAGAAAACCTTTGCAATACCAGCCTGCCCCACTAACTGTAAAGCCTGCTGAACTTCCAGGCAGCACCCAGCTGCTTGGAAGAATGAAATCCATGTTTGCTTCCATAGTTCATCCACCAGAACTGCATCTTACAATGAGAGGCTAAAGGGCTGGCAGGGTTGAGTTATGTGTTGGTGATTTTAGGGTAAAGCACTGGTCATGGTATCCCCAAACCCAGCTATGTCTGGGAACTCCAAACTAATGAACACTGGAAGTCCTGCTGGCCTAGAAACCATCTGTCTGTCTGATTAAAATATACTCTTGTCTCAGGTTTCTGTGGCCAGATGAGTTTTCTATAAATGAAGCCTTTTGAGTGAATTTGTACTATCTTTTTAAACTTTTCAGCTGATCATGCTGGTTACACACACCTCTGTTCTATGCTTTATTCTTTTTGAAAAGATTAACATGTATTTTTAAAATGTTCTGTTCCTGCATACTCTACCTGCCTAAAACCTAGATATTTTTATTATTTATATAATACCATATCATGGAAAGGACATTAGATGTGACCCTTTGACCAATTTTTCTACTACTGTTGAGGGAACCCCCTGTCCCTCCAATCATCAAAATAACTACCTTTGTGTCATTCTCAAATCCTTATTAACATTCATCCCACATATCAGATCTCTTGCTAAACCTTGTTTCTACCTTCACAACATTTTTCTTATAGATTCCCTTCTCTCTATTCATATAGTCGCCTTCTTTGTATGAGCTCTCATCATCTTTCCTTTGAAATAAGGTAGTAGCTGCCTCAAGTTTCTCTCTACTTCCAGTTATGTGCCAAAGTGATTTTTCTTAAAATGCAGGTTTAGCCATATCATCCCTCAAATCCAAAAATTCCAGTGGAACCCAATAACCTCAGGAATCAAAGATCTTTTATTTGATATTTAAAGCCCTTCACTACTGTTATAGGGAAATCATGGGAAAGCAGAAATGCTAGCAAAGCAGAGACAGGGAGATTCCAGAACCCTGGAGAGAGAGTGACTCCTGGGGGCAGTTGGACTTTCTCTCTTGAGGGAGACAGTGTGTGGACTTCTTTTGTAAGCAGCTTATCTCCTTGGAAGTGGTTGAGTGTGTGTGTCAGGACTCCTCAGGTGGACCATTACTCCCCTTCCTTCTGCATTTACATCTGGTTCCTGTTTGTTTCCTGTTTGTTCCTGATCCTTCTGTTTCTGCTGGGACTCTTGCCAAACCTTGAAGTCAACTGTCAGTGAGAATCTCTCCCTTTTGACCTTTTGGATCTGCTTACCATCCAGCCTGTTTCCCTACTCTAGTTATCAGCAAAGCGGGGGGGGGGAATTTTGGTTAGTGAGGTGCTGGGATCTTTAGGTAGAGAGAGAGAGGGCAGTTTGGGCAGTTACAGACTGGTATAACAACTACTGAGTTTTGGTGGGAGGTATTAGTTATATAAAGTAGTTAGATTGTCCCAATCCCCTTCCCTTCCTGTCCTTCTTTAATAAACCCTGGTTTACATCATTGTGGGTATCTTGTCAGTCTCTCTGTAAGCCTTCCCAAGCCTGTGGACTTCTGATATTGGCTCTAACAGTTTAGTTAAATCTATACCACCAAACTACCCAATACACTTTATTTTTTATTTCAGCACCTGACTCCTTAACTTCCCAGCCTTCTTACACTTAACTCATTTCCATGCATTCTGTACTCCAGTGACATGGATCCATTTGCTGTTTCTCATACACTATTTCCCATTTCCTGACTCTGTGCTCATGCACTGACTATCCCCCTTGCCTCCAACATTCTTCCCTTGTTCTTCTCAGCTTCCTTCAAGACTGGTTTATTGGCTGATTGATTCTATCATTACCCAGTTATAGAACTTCCAATAATTTAAAATGAATTATCACACAGAATGTGGTAGAAAGGTCCATAGTTGGTATGAATAGGCCACAAGGCATAAAAAAGGAACTATGAAGAAGAAGTGGAAGAAAAGATGTAATCAAAGAAGTGTATATTTGAGTGACATTGGATAGGTTACTCCTCTCACTCGGTTTCTAAATCTAATAATTCAGTGCAGAAGATCCTGGGCTAGAATTAGAAGATGTGGGGATTTGTGTCCTGGCTCAAGCCCTTGCTGAGCAGCTAGGTGATACAGTGAAAAGAGCACCAGGCCTCAAGTCTGGAAGACCCAAGTTCAAACCTGGCTTCAGACACTAAGTAGCTTTGTGACTCTGGGCAAGTCACTTAACCCCATTTGCCTCAGTTTCCTCATCTGTAAAATGAGCTGGAGAAGGAAATAGTAAACCATTACAGTATTTTTGCTGAGAAAATGCCAAATAGGGCCATAAAGATTCAGATATGACAAAACAACTGAACAGGTCCTTTCTGACTGTGTGATCTTCCTTAGCAAGTGTCATCACCCCATAGAGGATCAAACTCCTCCTCGGTAATATGAGGACGAGAATTCAGGAATATGGTTGTGAGAAGAATTTGTGCTACATAAGTGCTAATTATTATTATTACCTGTATCACCTACTGCATAGGATTGTACTGAATAAGACAAAGGATATGAAAGTGCTTTGAGAACTAAAATTCTGTACAAATATAAGGGGTGTTTTAGAATCCACAAACATTTATCTGCTTTTTCTCTATATTCTAAAGAGTACTTCAAGGTTTCTTTCAGCTCTAGAGTTATAATCCAATGAGTTTAAACTCAAAATGGTTAAAACCAACATTAATTTCCTGCTAAATCTGATTCTCTAGCAAACTTCCTTATTTACTACCCTTCTGCCAGACTCAGAATCTTGGAGTGATCCTCCACATTCTCCTTACCCTCACTTCTCATCCAATTAGTTGTCAAGGTCTGTCAATTTGACTTCTTTACTTCTCCAATTTATCCCTTTCTCTCTACCCATATTTTTCTTATATTTGTTCAGTCTGGACTATTGTAATTATCCCCTAACTGATCTCCATGTCTCTAGTTTCTCATCTGTAATTCATCCTTCAAATGGTTGACACAGCAATCTTCAAAACACAGAAGATGAACCATGTAACCATTGGATGACTAGATGGCACAGTGGATAAAATACCAGTCCTAGCATCAAGAAGACTCACCTTCCTGATATCAAATCTGACCTCAGACAGTTAGTATCTGGGTAATCCTGGGCAATTCGCTTAACTCTATTTGCCTCAGTTTCCTCATCTGTAAAATGAGCTGGAGAAGGAAAAGGAAAATCACTTCAATATTTTTGCCAAGAAAACTCCAAATGGGGTCACAAAGTATCAGACAGGGCTGAAATGGCTCAATAACAACAAACTCAACTGTTAGTCTTTTCTCCCGAAAGAAAGTGTAAGTAAGCTCCATAAAGGTGGACCCTAGATCTTATCAAAGTATCAAAACCATAGGGCTTTAAGGAACTTTAGACATTAGAATCCTATGGATTTCCATTTGAAGGAATTTTTAGATCATCTAACTTAGTCTCTTCATTTTCGACAATAAGAAACCAAGGCTTAGAGAGTTGAATAATTTGTACAAGATAAAAATAGATATTAAATGTCAAGGCATTTGCACTCAGCACTTTCATCTATACTGTACTGTGTAGCCTCACACTCAATGGCCCCTTTTTGTCTTTATGATAAAATACAAACTCCTCTATTTGCATTTATGCTTTTGACAATCAGTCTCTGCTTTATCTTGCCAAGGGATTTCACATTTCTCCCCCTCCTGAAGTCTTGTTAGTTCTTTCTTTTGAAGTGGACCAGTGACTTCATGGGTTTTGTATTGACTTGAGAGTAAATTGGATTTAAGTGAGGCAGAGTTACACAAAGTCATCAGCTTCTCCAGGTCTTCTAGTCATCAAAATCCAGAGGCAAGCAAGAAGACAGGGCAACTGGTGGAATCCAAGATGCAGTGGAGGACATTGACATGTTTGAAGTCTGACCAAGCTTCACGTGTTCTGTAGAGTCCACTTCAGCTGCCTTCATGACTACTGAAACAAATTTTTCTCATCCTCCCATTTCACTGGGGAAACTCTTCACATGCTTGGAGTAGACACACACACACACACACACACACACACACACACACACACATTCCACCCCAATTCATCCATAGGTTTAAATCCTGTTGCTTACCTTTATCCTGGTTTAGTCAGTCTGCCTAGATGCTATAGCTTCTTAGAGCCACAGAAGAGAGTTGGGTGAAAGGTGGACTCTGAAGGCAGAATGTGGGGGCTGTTCAGAGGGGACTAATACCTCTGGTGTGAGGGTTTTCTGAATCCTTTTCTGGGCTACTCAGCCACCTTTGGTGTCCACCTTTGACCTAACTCTCATGCATTCTGCATTCCAACCAAACCACCCCTTTGCTCTTCCCTGAACACCACATTCCAGCTCCTTTCTCTGTATTGCTGAGTAGACTGTCATTGTTCATCCTTCCTACTAGAAGATGACCAATGACATCGTAATGTTGGGGTCAGGATAGAGTGTGTTCAGCGTTGACTAATAAGTCCAGTACAAGCTCAGAGGGCTCTACCACAGACACAAATAGTCCATTTAGACATTTAGAATGGAAATGTCTCTAGATTTGCTTGGCTCATGTTTCCTTTGCACCACTGCTATTGTGTTTTGCTCCTAGAGCCCAGCACCTTCTTTGATGCAGGCAAGTCATGTCAGCATCTCCCATGTCTCCCAATCAATTCTAAAGTTCTTTGGAGGGACCTTGAAAGTGTCCTTGTACCACTTCTGGTCTCTGTGACCTCCTTTCTGTATACTCTTCGCCCTCACCTCTGTCTCCAGAAACCACTTATTTCCTTCAAGGCTCAGCTCAAAGACTATCTCCAACAGACCTTTCCTGGTTTTCCCAGTTATTAAATCATTCTCTGCCTCTCCCCCCACCATGTAGTTATTTTGTTTTTATTTTGTATTCACTCATCTGTGTATGTACCATTTCCCACCAGTAGACTCTAAGTGCTTTGAAGGCAAAGCGTCTTTCAATATCATATATCACCAGTACCCAGCACAGTGACTGACACAGTGGTCAGTGCTTATTAGACTAGTAGCTAACCCAGTGGTCTACATATAGTTCTTGTTATTCAGTTGTTTCAATTATATCTGAATCTTTATGACTCCATAAGGGATTTTTCTTGGCAAAGACCTGGAGTGGTTTGCTATTTCCTTCTCCAGATCATTTCACAAATGAGGAAATCAAGGCAAATAGGGTCAAGTGACCCAGGGTGACCCCTCTACTAAAGCCAGATTTGAATTTAGATCTTCCTGATTCCAGTTCTGGTACTCTAGTCACTGTGCCATCTTGCTGCATAGAGTTTAATAAATATTTTCTGGATGAGTGTTGGTATAAGCAGTTGAAAATGATCCCAGATTGACCATAATCCACATGTCTGATAATGGCTCCCAATGGCCACAAAGTTTGAAAGGAAAAAACGAGGACTTTTCTGGGGTCAATATATTCATTTGCAAAATTTTGTTGAGGTACTCAGAGACACGATATGGAGATAGGCCTTGCTTCTGAGCTCTTGGCTTGTCTTCTAAAACAAGGAAATTCCAAAGCAACAAACCTTTAAGTTCCCACTGAAATGAGCCTCTCCATGTGCAGGAGTGACTGCAGGAGGCTGAGGTTAAGTGACTCAGCCGGGTCTCACATTGAGTTAATTTCACAAGCTACCGAAAACTTTAATAAAAATAAAAATTGTGACCCGAGGGGGAAAAGTTCCGTTGCTGATTCTCTCCCTTTGAAAGAGAGGAGGAGGCAACCTCTCTAAGAACTATTCCCTGGAGAAGGCAGAAAAACAGAACAGCGTGGTGTCATGATAAGAGGCTTGGGCTCTTCTCCTGGCACTGGCACTAACTGACATTATGACTTTGGGAAAATCACTTAGTTTCCCAGGGCCTCAGTTTCCTCATCTGAAAAAAAGATGCCATTGGACCCCCTCCATCCTTAATATTCTGTAATTTTATGGATTAAATTATTCTCTCTGGTCCTCAATTTCCTCATTAGTTAAAAATCTCTTCGCTCTCAAATTTCCTCACCACCAACAACTATTTATCAGAATCTCTAGAATTTTACAGTTAGAAATCTATTCCTTTGGGTATATCAGATCTTCCAGGATATGACGATGCTCCATATATCCTCCCAAAGAAGAATCACTAGCCCTTGTTACCTAATATCAGAGGGCATTGTTTGAAGGTTATCTAAAATCAAGGCTGTGGAGGAATGGGTCAAATTCTATGTCCCGGATAGAAGGGAAAGACAACAAAGATACATATATGGGCTTAATCTTATCCTACAAGCCATGACTATTTAAGAAGTCTTGTCATAACTTGTCAAAATCTTCACCTTTCTCAAATATTTTTGTGTTCTTAGGGGTATAGCTCAAATCTATCTCCCAGATAAACTACAGTATTTATCCTGAGCTTCCCTAAACTTTGCTGCTTCAAGTGGAAGGTTTTTCTTTCTGAGTAACCAGGTCAAGAGACATTACAGTCTCAGGAACCCAGATGGGAAATCAAGTCCCACTTATCAGACTGAAATCTGAAAAAAGAATGGGACACAGCAAAGTGACTCAGTGGATTAAGAAACAGGTCTAGAGATAGGAAATTGTGGATTCAAATCTAACCTCAGACATTTCCTAGCTGTGACCCAATTACCTACCTCTTATGCTCTTCTGCATTGGAACCAATATACATTACTGATTCTAGGATGGAAGATAAGGAGGAAGGGAGAAACAAATAAACAAAGAACTATCCAACAAAAGGCAAATCTCTTCATCTATATGGGTCTCAGTTTCCTTATCTATAAATAAGAGGTTTAAACCTCTTATAACCTCTAAGGTTCCTTCTATCTCTAAAGCTGTGATCTTATAAGTTAGGATCCCAAGATACTAAATATAAAGAATTGGGGGTAGGAACAAAGGAAAACATTCTCTTCTCTCCCTACATTGCCTACCTTGGTGAGCACATTTGCTCTATGGATTTAGTTTATATCTCACTGTACATAATCTCTAGATGTATACATCTAGCCATAATTTCTTCCCTAAACTCCATTTGCACATCTCCAGCTCTGTATGGCTGTTTTATTAGTGGTTCACTCAGTTTGTCATCTTCCCCTCTAAATTCATCCCACATCTCAGATAGTGATATCTGTCAAAAATATAGATAATAAAGTAATACCCAAATGGACCTCAATTACTTTAAATCATCAGGAGTAGCTGGATTATATCCTATGATAGTGAACAAAATCTTAATCTCCCTTAATGCTAAATTTATCCCATATATGGTTTGTTTGTCAATAGTTGTTTTCATGTTGTCTCTCCCATTAGGCTTTGAAAAATTTGAAATCACTGAATATTTTTGCTTTTCTTTGTCTCTCCATGCTTGGCACATGGTAGGACTTTAATAATTACTATCTAACTGGCTGATTGACCAATGTTATTCATAAGCCACTATTACTTATCTTTGGAAGACTGGACAATAGGAGAAGGGCCACAGAGTTGGAGAAGGGCAAAAATATTTTTCAAAGTAGAGAGGACACTAGCATCTGTAAATTATTTTTTACTATTTATTTTACTTCAATTGCTATCAAAATTGTGAAACATTTTTAAATGGATGATCCATGATTAAGTATTTTTTTAAAAAGCAACAATTTTACAGGGCCAACATAACTTCTTCCAAGGGCAAATCATGACAGGTTGATTATATTCCTTTTTTTAATAACATTACCAGACTGATTACTTAGGGAATGTATACGTATAGGTCGCCTGATGTAAACTAAATATTTACAATGTCTTTCATAGAAAGCTGTGAGCTAAGTAATGAAACAGTATTATAGATTCAGAACTGGTAAACTGTAAGACTCAGAGAATAATTATCAGATGTCTAGTTGAAAGTTCTTTCAACAGAATGTCCTACTAGATCTATCCTAAGTCCTATATTTTTATAACACTTATATCAGTGAGTGGGATAAAAGCATAGCTTAAGAATAAAAATGATTGTTATGTTTTTAGATGACACAAAGCAAAAGAAGGAAGAGTGAACAGGCTGGATGACAGAATTGAGATCCAAAAAGTTAAACATTGATCTCAGTCAAATAAGATAAAATTTAATTGGGCTATATAATAAAATGCTATGTTTAAGTTCAATGAATGAATTTCACAAGTACAAGACAAGAGATATGTGATAGAGAGCAATTTGCAAAAAAAAAAAAATCTGAGAATTTTGGTGAATTTAAAATATATTATGAGCCAAGATAATATGGCTGCCAAAAAAATTCATTGATATGAGACTTTAATTAGAGAGACAGAGTTTCCAAAACAAAATATCCATGGCCCATTCAGAGCACATCTGGATTCCTGGATACCACATTGATCATCTGGTAAATGACCAGAAAAGGGCAACAAGGATGGGGAAGGGCTTCAAATTCATGACAATTAAGAATCAGCTGAAATGAACTGAGTATTTAGCCTGAAGCAGAGAAAAACTAGGTGGTTAGGACACATTAGATGCCATCAAGTATTTGAAGAGTTGTCCTAAAAAGGAACTTTTATTCTACTTGATCCTTTTAAAAACTAAGGAAACATATTGTAAAAGTAACAAATAATTCTTCAGTTTTCTGCCTTAATAGTCTGCTGGAAGACATTTGTGTTTCTGCATCAATTTCCTTCGTACAATGCTGCAACTCCATCTGCCTACTCTTGCTGAGAATCCATAATGCTCTGCTGATGATACCAGCCTGTTACCATGGGAATGATTGTGTCAATATCATTTCAGCATTATAACTTCTGGGTAAGTGAGAGGAGAAGATGAGTGACAGAGGTGAAAAAACTTTTTTTCACATAAACACATTTGTTGTTATTCTGATAATTCACAGCAATAGAATGGATGGTACCGAAATAGAAAAGATGGGATCCAAGACAATTCCTGCTAAATGCTGGAATAATTCTTCTCCACTGCTGAAATTGATACTGAATCCTCAAACCTTTTTTTTTACTTCTATTTTATTTTAAGTTTAAGGAAATTTTCCAATGAGAAGAAAAATTATACAGGATTGCCAGTGATCACAATGGCTAAATCTAATATTCTGTTCTTGGTTGGCACTTTTCTTGATCTCTCTACAATGTTTGAAACTGTTGGCCATCTCTTCTTCCCAGATTCTCTCTCCTCCCTAGGTTTTCTTGACACTACTCTCTCTCCTAGTTATTTTCCAACTAGTCTGACTACTTCTCAATCTCTGTTACTAGGTCTCCATCCATATCCTGCCTATTAAGCATTAATATTCCCCAAGTTTCTGTCCTACGCCCTCTTCCTTTCTTTTCAATGATCTCATCAACTCCCAAAGGTTCAAAGATTATCTCCTTACAGATGTCACCTCCATCAATGTATTTGTTCTAAATCTCTTTGGCTCCTAGAGGTCTGCATCACCAGCTACTTGTTGCACACCTCCATTTTGATGTCCAAAGACATCTGAAACAGAACATGCCTAAAATGGAACTCATAATCTCCCCTTCTAAAATACTCCTCCTTTCAACTCACTTGTTTCACCATCATCCTTCCAATCATTCAGGTTTTTTTTTACTTTAGAGTCATCCTTAGTAAATGCTTATTAAATGAGTTGAATAAATGAACCCTCAATTCTTCCCTCTCCATCATTCCCTCCACCTCTCCAATAAATTGCCATCTTGTAAATTCTGTCTCCATATCTTTTGCATCTCATCTCTTCCCTCTTCTCACATAGATACCACCCAGGTTCAGGCCTTTGTTACTCCTTGCCTAGAGCATTTTAAGTCTCTAATATTGACTCATAACTACCACTGAGGTGTTTTGCTTCTAATCCATCAGAGGATGCCAAAACTATCTTCCTAAAAGAATAGGGCACATCTTGATGTGCCCTTGTGTCAGTCATTCCCTCTAGAGGTATCCTGAAATCTATGAGCTCTTCAGAATAATCTTCTTTAAATGTATAAATCAAAATATTTAAGGTTATAAAGCAAATCAATAATATATATTAGGATTGAGGATTCATTTATTCAGTTCATTTAATTATGCATATATGTATATATATATATATATATATATATTTCCCCCTAAACTCTTACCTTCCATCTTAGAATCAATAGTGGGTATTGGTTCCAAGGCTAGGCAATGGGGGTCAAGCGACTTGCCCAGGGTCATACAGCGAGGAAGTGTCTGAATTCAGATTTGAACCCAAGACCTCCTGTCTCTAGGCCTGGCTCTCAATCTACTAAGCCACCAAGCTGCCCCTACAAATCACTTATACTGAAATATAATTTTCTAAAAATTTTTAAAAGAATAAATTCACAGATTCTAGGTTAAGAACTTCTGGTCTAGAAAAAATTAAAACTATTCATTCTGACCTTTAAGGTCCTTCACAATCTGACTCCAATCTACTTTTCCAGGCTTATTAATATCTACATTTGTAGATCACTTTACATATGCAATCCCATCTGATTCTATTATTGAACATAATTTCTGTTTTTGTACTCTACATTCCAGCCTATCTGGTCTGTTTGCTGTATGCTGAACTCAACACTCCATTTTTGGTCTAGGCAATGCATTGGATAGAGTGATGGAGTGATAGAGTGATGGAGTCAGGAATATATACCTAAGTTTATAGTCAGTCTCAAATACTTACTGTCCAAGCAAAACTTGCTCACAGTAGACATTTTATATATATATATATATATATATA
>NC_058131.1:302298755-302320252 GCF_016433145.1 Gracilinanus agilis
AAGAAAGAAAGAAAGAAAGAAAGAAAGAAAGAAAGGAAGGAAGAAAGAAAGGAAGAAAGAAAGAAAGAAAGAAAAAGAAAGAAAGAAAGAAAGAAAGAAAGAAAGAAAGAAAGAAAGAAAGAAAGAGAAAATCTATTGAAAATATATAACTTAAGGGGCAGCTGGGTGGCTTAGAGGCTTATGAGCCAGGACTAGAGATGGGAGGTCCTAAGTTCAAATTTGGCCTCAGACATTCCCTAGCTGTGTGACCCTGGGCAAATCACCTAATCCTCCATTACATAGCCCTTACCACTCTTCTGCCTTACAATCACAGTAGTGATTCTAAGACAAAAGGTAAGGGGTTTAAAAGGAAAATATATAACATAAACAAAAAGTAAATGTGAGCTTATTTGAGGAAGTAGAGATTATTTATCCAGAGATCAAGGAAAATTTCTCAGAGGAAGTGACATTTATTTGTAAATGGAAATCGTGTGAGCTTTTTTGTAATGTTTCATCAATCAATCAACAAGCATTTTTAAAATGCCTGTTTTTCAAGCACTGTGCTCTATGTTGGAGAATACGGAGACAAAAATGAAATAGTCCTTTAATAAGCTTTCATTTTATCATATCAAGTGACATTTCTTCCCTTCCTTAAATGGGGTTTCCATTGAACCAAAAAGCATAGCATCTTCTATTAGTTTAATACTATTCTGATGGGCAAGCTTCACTTCCACTCTATTGGCAAATACTAAAGTCCAAGTATAAAATTCTTTCAGAAATTTTCCTAGGGGAAAAAAATGTCACATCAGTATTAATAGGCACTTTTAGCACTGCATAATAAAGTAAAAGCAACCTATTTCAGTGTCTGTAACTCCCTAATTACTTAAAAATAAACTTTAAAACATTCATTGCCTCTGGAATGAAAGGGAAATTAAGGTTTGCAGTTGATTTAAGAAGTCATTAAATAATTGACCTATGAACAAAATTGCTGTCACTATTATTTCGCAATAATTCCATTCTAGGGGAGTCACTCTTACCAGACTTGGAGACAATCAGAATCCACCAGGCATTAAGGGAAATATTAGAACCTGCCTGGGCCTGAAACAATCTAGAGGTTTTCCATGTAAAAGCTGATGGAACTGGAATTTGAAAAGGCAGCCTAGAGCATTGAAGAAGTGGGTATTTGTGAGAAACCTTGAGTCCTGGTCAGAACAAATAAATAAGATAGGTCCCACAGCTTTTGCTTTTCTATTCATCATTTGAATACTAGATGCACCAATCTCAAGTTGAGATCAGGGAACAATGGCTACAATGGCTTTCCTATCAGAATATCCTATATTTCTTATTACCCTCCATTGGATCAGTAATCTCATCAATGTGGGCTTTCTCTACTTGGCTGTAGATTGCAATCCATTCACAACTTCTCATTCGATATCTTTCTTGTTCATTTTGCCCCATAAATCCTCCACAGAGAATCCCATTATACACAAATAAATTGGCTTTCTGATAAAGCTCAGGTTTTTGTGTATCATTTTTCCCCCAGGACTGATTGCTCTTAGATAACTGCAGACCAGCAGGACAGAGAAATCGAACTCTAGAGAAGCAGAAGAGAGGAGAGGCAGATATTTGGGGGAATGGGAGGGAAAGAATAAAAAGTTTGAGATTTTTTAAAAAAATAAGTAAGAGAATCTTAAAAATGAAGGGGACCATAGATAGCCATTATCAAACCAAACTCCTTTGGGATTAGTGAAGAAAATGAGACTTCAATGATGAGAAGAAACTTTTTTGGGATTCTGATTGTGTGTCTACTAACAGAATTCAATCCAAAAATGTCTATGAATTTAAGATTTCAGGGTACCAGACTGGTGTATTACTTACAGAACAGCCATAGTGTTTTCCTTAGTTAATAAATTAGGTCTACAAAGAACACACCATATTCCTGTAAGATTTTTACCCTCCACATTCCTCTAAGGCAAGAAAATTTCTTAACTTTTTTGTGTCATGAACCTCTTTGGTTGTCTAGTAAAGGCTTTGGCTCCCACACATTCAATTATCTTTATGCTAATGATTCTCAAACCTAGTTATCCAGCCCTAACCTCCCTACTGACCTCTAGTCTACCATCTTTAACTACCTGTTGGACATACCTTATCAGATATCCTGTAGAAACCTCAATCTCAACACATCCAAAACTGAACTCTATCTCTCTCCCCCACAAATTGTTCCTAACGTTTCCATTACTATTAAGTGTATCACCATCCTTCCAGTCACTCAGGCTTACAAATTTGGTGTCATTTTTGATACTTCTTTACTTTCCTGTATCCCCCCTATCCGATATGTTTACAAGACCTGCCAATTTTACCTTCAAACTCTTTCTTGTATACAGCCATTCTCTCTAATATCACCATCTCCTCCATGCTCACTCTCACCACCTCCTGACTATACTATCATAATAGCTTTGTGGGTCAGTCTTCCTGCCACATGTCTTTCCCTACTTGAGTCTATCCTCCATTCAAGTGTCAAAGTGGTCTTCCTGAAGGAGTTCTGACAATGCCACTCCCCTATACAATAAACTCCAGGAGCTCCTTATCACCTTCAGGATCCAATATCAAATCCTGTATTTACGTTCCAATTTGACCCCCTCCTGCCATTCCAATTTTCTTACACGTGTTGAAACATTATTTTGTGTTACCATTAGACTTTGTAAGGATTAGATCCTGGGCAGTATCTCAGCCTACTGAGGGGAAATAGGGAAGTTGTCCTAAAAATCCATTGGCTAAGATCTTTTTAAATCAATTTTAGGGAAAGATATCACCAATAACCTGGACAGGCAAGCAGATCTCCTGGAGAAGCTGTAGACTGTCATGGTTCCAGACCGACTAAAAAGATAACAGCAATAGAGGATGTCCTCAGAAATCAAAAGCTACATCATAAGACTCTGAGTGGGCCTTTGATTATAATGAACTGAACTGTGCAGAATTAGGCCCACATCTATTCTTCCTATGTGCCATTATTCCGTCTTGACTGTGAAATCCTTGTGACAAAAAAAAAAAGGGAATGTCCTCCAATGGCTTCATGTCAATGTATCTGTCAAACATTTTTTATATGTTAAAAAATAGCCAAAATGTAGTTAGATCCTCCATGAAATGTACAATGTTTTTAGGCCCTTGTGTACCCTGGCAAGACAATCCTGAGATATATAGATATTATACATGGGATAATTCATTGGGGAGACTAACATGTCAATCTCCTAAAAAATCAGAATGGGGAAGCTAACATGTTAATCTCCCAAAGAATCAGAGGGAGAATGTGAGTTTGTAAAAATTATACCCCTCCTTCCTTTTGAAAAGCCCTTTGACCAGGTGCACATAAGTACAATGGGAGTACACCAAAGGCCTCATGGCTCCCTGGCATCCCAGAAGAGGCTGGCCTCTTGTCCCTGTGATTCCTGGCATCTGGAAGATTTGCCTCTGACCCAGAATGAAGTCGTCTGTCCAGGCAAAAAAAGCCAGGAATGGCATCAATGGCCTTAGAAGAGAGAGGACTGAGGAAGCAAGAATGTCTTTTTAGCTTGTCAGCTCTTGGCTGGCTTTTGGTCTGAAAACTTTCCTGGTGAAGCTGCTTTTGGCTAGCAAATGGGGACAAGTATGGTAAACTCAGATTAGTTAGGTGTGGCCAGGTGATGATGTGACTATCTTTCTCTCTCTTACTCCAACTTTTACTAATAAATAATTATTAATTGATGTTGTCTCCAGAGAATTTTCAACATAACACACCTTACACCCTCCATGTGCTCTTCAATCTAATGATGGTGGCCTCCTTGCTGTTATGTTACACTATTCTCCATCTCTTGATTTGGGGAATTTTTACTGCATCTCCTTCATGCTAGAAATGCTCTTCCTCCTAATCTCTACTTCTTGGCTTCCCTGGCTTCCTCCAAGTCCGAGTCAAAATCTCATCTTCTATAGGAAACCTCTTCCATTCCCTCTTAATTTGAGTGCCTTCCCTCTGTTCATGACTTCAAATTCCTCCTGTATGTAGCTTCTTTGTATATAGCTGTTTTCATGTTATCTCCCTTATTTGACTCTGAGCTCTTTAAAAGCAAGGCTGTCTTTTGCCTTTCTTTGTATTCATAGCCCTTTAGCATAAGGTCTGGTATATGGAAGGTACTTAGAGAATGTTTATGGGCTAACTTCTCAGAATAATGTTTATACATACATTATACATAGATACACACAAATACAAGATTATAAAAGAAAAACTATTGAAATACTTATGAAAAAAATTCAAATAAATTCACAAGAGTCCAAGAAATCTATTAAGTCAGTCCTTCAGGGTCTCTGGACCCCAGATTAAGAACTCCTGCTCTAAGAGGAGGAAAATACCATTGCTCATTACCAGGATAGGAATGAGCAATTTTTCTATGATCTTTGCAAATCAAAAACAAAGCTGTTTACTCTGGTATTAAGATGGAAGTTATCTTAGACTACCCTCCTGGTCTTTCCATTTAATCTGCAAGTCAAATAGATTGACTCATTATCTCTCCAGTAGGGCCATCATTTCCTTTCCTTCGCGGTTTTTTTTTTTTTGTTCACACTTAATTCCCTCTGCCTGGAGAAATGACCATATTATGAAATTCCTGTCCATTCTTTAAAATTCCACATCAGTGCTACCTCTTCTAGAAAGCTGTCTCTGATCCTGGTTGGTAGTGACCTCTTGGCTCTTCAGAACTCCTGTAGAACCTTGACTATATATTTCTTGGGTGCTTACCATTCATAATTATGGTCTATTCTTCTCTGACTCCATCATATCCTCTCTACTAGCCTATAAACTTCTTGACATCAACTTTTATATGTCCTTCATCACCTAAGCAGAGTGGGCTTACGTACAATAGTAGCTTAATAACCTGTCCTCAAGACCTTTCAAGAGTTTTGATGTTGACCTTTCTACAAAATCACTTTCTTTCCATTGCTCTGTCATGAATTTTCTTCTCAATGAGGAGCAATGAAAACTCACTGGACTCTACATTAGAACACAGTAATATGTAAGTAATGACCATCATCCTAATAATAATAATCAGTGACAATTCAAGTATTTGTCAACTCCACAGCAAACCTGCACAATAAAATAGGGGAGTTATTTATTACCAACCCCATTTTACAAATAAGTATGCTAATGCGCAGAAGTAACTTGCCTCAGCTCACAAAACTAGTAAAACATATAGTCAGAAGAGCTAAGTTCAAGTCTTGATGTCAAGAACAGTGAATACTTTTTGTAATACTATGGAAACTAACTGTCCCCATATTTCCCCAGTCAATGAGAGTCATTTTATTGGCTAGCTCCAACTGGTTCAGGCTTCCGTTAGAGAACATGAAGTTTCTAATTCAAATTAATAATAATGATGTCTAAACACATATGTAGTACTTACTATGTCCCAGACTCTGTCCTAAGCATTTATAGTTATTTCTTCATTTGATCCTCACAATAATTTTGGGAAGAAGGTGCTATTATTATCTCCATTTTACCGATGAGAAAACTGAGACAAACAGGTTAAATAATTTGCCCAGAGTCACATAACTATGATATGAGTCACATCAGTATGTGAAGCAGATTTCAAATTCCCATCTTCCTGACTCCAGACCACTGTGCCAAAAACTTCATATCTGGCTATGGTCAATTAAATTCTATGTGAATTAATTAAGTGCCTACTAAGTGCCAGATCCCTGCTAAGCACAGGTAGTAATAAGGATGAAAAGAAAAGCAGTCTTGATAATCAAGGAGTTTATATTCTCCTGGAGAAAGAATATCTGCAGACAAATGAATATAAAATATATGCAAATAAAATGCAGTAATATTTTGGGGAGAACATTAACAATTGGGCGGATTGGGAAGTCTTGATGGGCATTTATACCATGACTTCTGTGGAGCCGGGGAGATGAAGGAGAGCCTGTGTAAACACACAGCTGGGACATGACAAGTTACGCATGAGGAGTAGCAAAAAGGCCAGTCTGACTAGAGCACGGAGTATGTGGAAGGGTGTCATCTAAAATATCTGGAAGTGTAGATTGGTGTCCTTTTGGGAAGGGTTAGAGGCATCATCGAACACCTTGACCAGAGCTGGGGAGGTCAGGATGAAGATTCTATTGGGCTTAACTGAGAGCATGTTCTTCTTAGCCTTACATTGTTCTTACTTCTTTATCATTTCTTCATAACATCTGTGTGGTCTTTTTCTATTGCATTCTCCAAAAGGAAGCTATTTAACTTGATCACTTATATATTGTGTTTCTTTTTCTTTAGAATTACTTAACAATGAGGGGAAAAAAATCACACTCTTGGGGGCTGTATGTGGAGACAATTTCCCCCCCTTCTTTTAAAAACAATCAGGGCTAAATGTTCTTTCTGATGCTTTATGGATTCGTGACAGAAAAGTAAACACACTCCACTTTTCTGAATTTTCTTCAAGTATTAGATAACCTCTGCACATTTAGAATGGCTTCTTTCACAGGTGAAATGTGACTAAAGCACATCTCAGAATCTGACAAGAGGGTTGGACACCCTCTCCTTGTGGGGCTTGTGGAGTTTTACGACTCAGATAAGATTAATGTAGCTTATTTGCTTAGTATTTCCATCAAAGCCTTACAAAGCATGCCAAGTCCCAAAGATGGAGATGTTTTGTTGCAGCAGGCTGTCACGAGTTGGCATCTTTATGTACTCTTCATGCTTAGCCCGATACCAAGAAGGGAGTGGGAGAAATCAATCCTTCTAGTCCCTTTTTCTCTTTGCTCAGCCCTGGTAAGTGACTTTTGTCTTTATTGTTCTGTAAACGGTCAAGTCTACAATTTGGAAAGAGCTTTCTGCCACGATTGCTCAAAATGGCATAAAATCCTCATGTCAGGAATGACTCACGGAGGTCATCCAATTCTTCTGCCTGCCTACAAAAAGGACTGATATTATGAACAGATGCATGTTTCTGGATGAATATGTTTTACAGCTCTCTTTGGATTAATTTCTTATATTTGAGCAGGAGGAGAGAGACCCTTAAGGAACACATAGTCTAATCCTCTCATTTTGCCAAAAATGAAATTGAAGCCAAAAGTCATTTAAATGACTTACCAAAGGTCACACAGGTTTTAAGTTATAAGACAAAGATTAAAGCCTACTGAATCCAAATCCAGGATTTTTTACATTATGCTACACTATATATCTTGTAATGCAGGATTGCTGCAAGAATCTCTTGCATTTGCAAAATCACCGGAAGCAATTCTGGCAGTTAGGGAAATGAAATGTTGACCCAGCCAGTCACTGATCTCACGGCCAAACCGTTGGAGCTGGCACTATAAATATCCCTGGAGAACCATCTGTGGGGTTCTGATTTTCCTTGACTTGACCCAGACATCCAGCTATCCCCTTGGACTCCCCTTGAGCCCTGGGAGGAAGGGAGATGGAACGTGGGAAATTAGTTTACTTAGGCAGGCAGGGACACCCCTAAACCAAGCCATTATCCTCATTTGTTAACCTGCTAGACCTTTCCACATCGGGGCAGTGGAATTTATCCCTGGCTGAGGGGCTGGTTCCCTCAGCCTGACCCTACCTTCTGAGACCCTCTGCCAGCACTGGCCTTCGCTCTTAGCAACAGTCTCCCAGACCTTAACCCTCTTCCCTCAGCTTACCCTTGCATTTAATAAACCCCTTGGCTTTATTCAGAGAGCTTCAGTGTTTCATTTATATCACCAATTATGGCCAGGGACTGGGAAGAAGGAAGATAATTATCACTAGTTTCCTGAGGGGCTAGACCAGGCATCCATCTTGCTCAGGAAGTTGGTTTCAGTTTCTCACTAGGAGGGAGGGGTTCCCAATCCTCACCTTAAGGGAGCTTAGAGACAACAGGGAGACTGACTGAAACATCTCAGCCCAGACCCACATACCCTTGGCTGACCCAAATCAACTTATACTGAAGTTACAGTCTCCTTGCCTAGAAGACTCAGTTGGTACCACCCAGGCCCCTTCTATTATAAGCCTCTCTGGCCCTATTATTTTTTTATTACAATCTTTTCAACAAATATTTCTTAAGCATCTAGCACGTGCAAGGCTTTATGCTTTATTTAGATCACAAAAGAGATATATACACACCCTCTTCGAAGAGCCCTTAGTCTAGTGGAAGAGATTTTATTTCTTTATATATTATAAAGAATTATAATAAAATTATGATCGTTTTAAATTCATTGAAGTTAAAGCAATCCTAGAAATTTGAGAAAGGAAGAATCACTGATACCTTAAGTTATCATCTGATCTCCATATCTCTCCTCCTTTTCAAAGTCAAAAAAAGGGGGGAAAAATTGCCTCTACTTTGTTACTTATGATCTAAGTGCTAATTCCAGTGGCCTTTTCTTAGTCTTTAAATTTGTCATTTATCACGTTTGTCAACCTTCTTTGTTTTGTGTCACCAACAAATTTGATAGGCATGCTAACCTACTTTAGAATATAGCATACATTACCATGTTGAGAAGCATTATAAAGGGTAGTGTAATGTAGTAAAAAGAACTTCAGAAGTAGCTCAGTGGCTCAGTGGATTGAGAGCCAGAAAAATTGGAGGTCCTGGATTCAAATCTAGCCTCAAACATTTCCCAGCTCTGTGACCTTAGGTAAGTCACTTAACTCTCATTGCCTAGTCTCTGTCACACTTCTGTCTTGGAACAAATCAACACATAGTATTGATTCTAAGATGGAAAGCAAGGGTCTAAATTTTTTTTTTATTTTAAACCCTTAACTTCTGTGTATTGACTTATAGGTGGAAGAGTGGTAAGGGTAGGCAATGGGGGTCAAGTGACTTGCCCAGGATCATACAGTTGGGAAGTGGCTGAGGCCGGATTTGAACCTAGGACCTCCCGTCTCTAGGCCTGGCTCTCAATCCACTGAGCTACCCAGCTGCCCCAAGGGTCTAAATTTTTAAAAGTAAAATAATAATAAATTTTAAAAATGTCAGGCTGGGCATCAGAATACCTGAGGGTAAATTCCATCTTTGATAGTTATTAGCTATATGACCTTGAGAAAGTCATCTAACCCTAAGACTTGATTTGCTCCTCTATAAAATGGTGATATTCATGAATTAACTACTACCTAACTTACCTTGTTGTGATGGAAATGCTTTGTAAATCTTATTACCTCTCCCAAGTCAGATTTGTGATTGAAGTCAATCAAAATACTGTCAAAAAAGAACAAGGACAGATTTTTGGATCTTACTCTAAGTTAATACTGAAGATTTCTTATCTAACTTCTGCTTCTGTCCATGAGTTATGTTATATAATCTTGTAACACTATTGCTTATGTTTCTCCCTCTACTGATGCTCACCTAAATATTCTCCATCATTCTCTACCACCCCTTTCCCTCCAGTTCCTATATTTTGAACAGAGAAGGGGAGGCTAGAGTTCAGAGAAGTGGTCAGTTTGGGAGATGTTGATTTTGAAGTCATTCATTTAGATCAGTGGTTCCCAAACTTTTTTGGCCTACTTCCCCCTTTCCAGAAAAAATATTACTTAGCCTCCTGGAAGTTAATTTTTTAAAAATTTTAATAGCAATTAATAGGAAAGATAAATGCACCTGTGGCCATCACCTCCCCCCTGGATTGCTGCAGCACCCACCAGGGGGCAGTGGCGCCTACTTTGGGAATCACTGATTTAGATGGAAACAATTGATTTTGTAAGAGTGGATAAGATTTCCCTAGAGAAAGAGAAGAAAAAGTAGAAAAAGAGGGCTGAGAGAACTTTGGTAGATTCTAAATTTAGAAGAGAAAAAGAAGAGGAATCAGTAAAGCCTAAGAAGGAGTTGTCAAAGGAATAGGGAGAAAGAAGGAATATCATAAAAGGCAAGAAAAGGCATTTATCAAGATGGAGTAGATGGTCTATAGCACGAAGTTCTAAAGAGAGGTCAAGGAGGGTGAAAAACCTGGCCTATTGGATAAAATCAGTGCAAGGACATGTTGGAGAAGATAATTATAAGGGCACAAGGTGACCTTGGAGAGTGCAATTTCAGTAGAGGAATGAGGATAGAAGTTAGATAGTAAAAAACTGGGAAATTAGTGAGGAGTGAGTAACTTAAGGTAAGAAGGATAGGCTATTCTTTCTATAAGTTTGGCATTAAAGGTGTACAGAAGAAAGCATGATAGCTTACAGGAGTAAAGGGGTCAAGAGAAATTAACATTTAATAAATAATATTTTCTTTTTGTTTTCTTTTTTTAACAATTACACATAATAACAAATTTCCATCTAAGTTTTCCGAAGTTATATGATCCAAATTGTCTCTCTTCTTTTCTTCCCTCTCCACTCCCAGATCTGGTAAGCAATTTGATCTGGGTTATATGTGTATTATCACACAAGACATATTTCCATATCATTCATTTTTATAAATGAATAATCTTTAAAACCAAAACCCCCAATATGCCCACATAAACAAGTGAAAAATCATATGCTTCTATCTGCATTCTGACTCCAACAGTTCTTTCTCTGGAAGTGGAGAGCATTCTTTGTCATAAGTTCTTCAGTATTGTCCTGGATCATTATTTTGCTGATATTAGCTAAGTCTTTCCCATTTGGTCATTCTACAATATTGCTATAATAAACAATATTTTTTAAACCCTAATCTCACATTTTACCTATTAGATTCTTTCTTTTTGTTCTTTCCTCGCTGGAGAGGGAAAAGGTGGTTACAAAATTTTAACATAGTATCATCAAAGTACAACTCTCCATTGAAAATAATTCTAATCCTAGGAACTTCTTTTTACATTATGAGCAAAACCACAGAGACTTCAATCCTTATCTCTTCCTTGATAGCAATGTATAGTGAAACAACAAAACTAATATGCCTGCAAGGGCATAGGATGGGAGGAGAAGAACAGGGAAGGGGAGGAGAGGAGTACTTGTTTTAATTTATAACCTCTCCCACCTTAAGGGTACTGCTATCTGGATTAAAACAGGTTTCATCAGGAATCAAGTCATGCTATAAACAAAATGAAAATGAAAAACTTTATAAAGGCAAGCTACTGCTACTATGAGAAGCCAGGGGGCTGCTTAAATCACTTCTCCATTAGAAAGAAGGTTAAAAGCCAGAGGTTTTCAGAGTAAATACAAGAATTCAGAAATGTGTTGTGCATTCATGCAAAAATTAGGCTCCATGCCAATGACAATATTTTCACTCTCAATTCAATTTTATCTAATACAACTCAATTTAACAACCATTTATTAAGTACCACATATGTGAAAGGCACTCAGACAGGTATAAGGCATAAAGAGTTATAAAAATAACAACTCCTACCTGCAAAAAGCTAACATTCTACAGGGGGAAAAGGGGTGAAGGCCACATGAACAGAGATGAATAGGCATAATACAGGTAATGTGTAATGGGATAAAGTAGAAATCCACAGGAAAATTGAAGAGAAATAGATCACTTATAGAATCAGGAAGAGCTTCATGAAGAAAATAATATCAAAACCAAGTCTTAAAAGTAAATAGGTATTTTGATAGGTTGAGATCATTGGAGAGGGGGAGGTGCATTCCTGGTATGAAGATGACCAATGTGAATACACAGAGATGAGAGATTACAGGTAAAATTTGGGGATCAGCAAGCTTTGGAACAAGGGGTACAAGAAAAGGAGCAGAATGGAATAAAACAAAAAGGAAGGCAGGAACCAGTTTGTGTTGGATCTTAAATGTCAGCCTAAAGACTTTGAATTTTATCCTACAAGTAACAGAGAGCTACCAAAGGCTTTTAAATGGCAGAGTGACATGATTGGACCTGTATATCAAGGAAATGATTTTGCTGTATGAAGGATGGAACGGAGAGGGGAGAGCCTGCAGGTAGAGAGACCACTAAGGAGACTGCTGCTATAGTCCTGGCAAGAATCTGGAACTATCAATATATTTGCAATGTGGAACTGTCCTAGAAAGATGTTAGATGTTACAATCCACCTAGGAACTCCCCAAGACTAGGTAAGCACAAAACCCTTGGCTTATAGAAACACAAAATTTATTTAATAAAGTGAGTAAGGGAAACTGGTAGGTAGGACCCTAGCACTCTTCAAACTAACTCCACCCACCTTCTAAGTCCTTTGCTTAAGGGGAGCCTTCTGTTTTTTCTCTGGGCCCTGCCTAAACCTCCCTGTGCTACCTAAAACCCTCCCGCATGCTATCTGACTTATCCTAATCTTCCCACTAGTGATTAGTAAAGAAAGGGGAAAAGCCTGGGTTTGGCTGCTACACTAAGTAGCCCAAAATTACAGATGGAAAACTTTGGATTACCTTAGCTCAAGAGGAATTCTGGTAGATGGACCACTGGCAGAAGAAGAAATTGGTTTCCTCAAAGTAAATCCTCTACCTAGATGTCAAAGATTTCTTCATGAAATCCTGACTGTCCAGGGAGAATCTCTCAGAGCAAAAACCTTTCTTCAGCTTGCTGGGAATTCAGTCAGAGAGTCAAAACCTCCCTCCAGCTTGGTCAAAATCCAAGAAGGAAGTGAAATCAGTTATTTTCAGTTCAGATTCCCACAATTCCTTCCTTACCCAGAATCCTCTCCCAGGGCTTATCTCAAAATTCCTTTCTGTCAACTAACCCTAGAAATCATACTATCCCTAACTTATTCCTACATATTGTATATATGGACTTTGACATAGCAATGCTGTCATTAGTAATATATATATAGTGTGTGTATCATATGTGTATATAAATATATGTATATGTATACATATATACGAATATATGTACTCCTAACTAGTATAAATAATGAATACTCACTTTATTTTCAGTTCTTTGCTACAATGAAAAGTGATTCTGTAAATAGCTTCATATTTATGGATATATATAGTTCCTTTCCCTAGGTCTTCAATCACAAGGTGAGAGAAAGGATCTATAGGTATAAAAATATTTATAGCAGCACTTTATATTATAACCAAGAACTTAAAACAAAGTCAGTCCTCATCAGGTGGCAGATGGCCAAACAAACTGTGATAACATATAAATGTAATGAAATATTATTGTACCACAAGAAATTATGAATATAACAAATTCAGAGGAACCTAGAAAGAGTTATATGATTTGATACAGAATGAAATGAGCAGAACAAGGAGAAGAATTTACGTGATACACAAAATAAAATAAAGCAAAATGATTGTGAGAGACTTTAGGACTTAAAAAGAATGACAATGAAGCATGCAACCCATCTCTGGGTAAAGAAATGATGACCTAAAGGGACAAACTCTACTTATAAGTTATGGGGATGATGTTATGTTTTCAGCAGAGAGTTAAATAAATATTGATAGAGATGGGGGCGGGGGAATGAAAAAGCATCAATAATATGTTTTAAAACAGAAGAAAATAAAAAAGGTTAGGAGACACAACCAAGGTAATTCTGATAGGAATTTGCTATTAATGTACTTTTAAATACAAACTGTATACAGAAATTCATAATTTCAAATAAAATCCTCATTCTTTTATACTGTATATTTGTGCTTATTACTAAGTGCAGAGTAGAAATAAACCTTTTTTTAAGTTCGTTATCAAAAAAAAATAGCCTAGAGGGTCAGCTGGGTAGCTCAGTGGAGTGAGAGTCAGGCCTAGAGATAGGAGGTCCTAGGTTCAAACCCGGCCTCAGCCACTTCCCAGCTGTGTGACCCTGGGCAAGTCACTTGACCCCCATTGCCCACCCTTACCAATCTTCCACCTATGAGACAATACACCGAAGTACAAGGGTTTAAAAAAAAATAGCCTAGGCAAGAGATGAAGCACACATGAGTCAAAGTATTAGCGGTGGAAATAAAAAGAAGTGGACAGATATTAAAGGTGTTGTAGAGATAGATTGGCAACCAGTTATGCACATTGAAGATCATAGTTCATAGGATCAGAGATTTGGAGTTGAAAGATACCTTAAAAGTTTTCTAGATTAGGAATCTAATCTATAAAATAAAACTAAATAAAGATCAATGAAGAGATTAAAATTATCTCAGAGACTGATTTTCTTAATTTTAAAATAATTTGTTAATTGACCAGTCAAGAAGTCCTAATTGTGGTCAAATGATTCTCTTGATCAGCATAAGACAAATGGAAAACCTGGTCCAGATACATATACACAATTTGGGAGCTCATTATTCAACTCCTCCCTTGAATATACCAAGATATCTTAAATTGGTGATAGCTAATTAAAAGGTGGTCCATCAGACCCTCAGCCTTTCCCCCAAACTGACAGGTGAAGATCCACACATCTGCAGGAAAAATATTATTGTAGAACTTTTCCTGTCAGTCCAAATCTATAAAAGGACCACATTTCTCAGGACAAAGAGAATGCAAAAATCTGTAGACTAAGTGGAGTCAGGTCCTGAAATCTGGCTCAGGAATTTTCCCTAATATAGCATTTATAATCAAGGACCCTGACATAAAAATAATGTAGCATATAAAAATAAACTCTCACGTTAAATAAAAATATTCTATAGTTAATAAGTGTATGAGCTGAGATATTTGAATGTCTGACTTCAGATTCAGCTCTTCCTTCTGCGTCATGCTGCCTTACTACATTTAGGGTTGCAAACATAGTTGTAGAGGGGAACCCTCAGAACTTCAGAAAATATTGAAGCTGAGAGAAGAGACAAATTTATAGGGAAAGATAATGACTTTAGTTTGCAGCTTCTTGGAAATCACCATGTTCTTTTTAACCAAGAGTTTGCCCATGTCATTTGATCTAAATATTCCTTCCCTTTCTTCTTCATAATAAGTTAACACATACAATAGTTTAAGGTTTGCAAAAGTCTTAACTTTTATTTAATTTGATTTTTATGACAATCTGTGAGGTAGATGCTAATATTAACTTCATTGATTATTAACTTTACCTGAGGTTTAGAAAGGTTACATGATTTGCCCAAGATCATACAGATAGTAAGTGTCTGAGCTGGTTTTCTTAAGACCAAATCCAAAGCTCTTTTAATTATTCTAAATGTGTCTTCATCTATAGAAAACCTACTGTTTCTGCCTCTTTAAAAAGCATTACTGAAGTCTATTGTTTTTATATCAAATCCATTTCTTTTTTTAAATAATGTTTTATTTTCCCCCAGTTACATGTAAAAATAACTTTTTAACATCCCTTACCTACTCTTTCCTTTCTCTCTTCCCTGGGATGGTAGGCATTGTAACAGAGATTTTACATGTGCAAATCATGTAAAACATTTTTCAAAACTGGTCATTTTGTGGAAGAGATCTCAAAGAAAAAAGAGAAGAAAGAAAGTGAAATATAGTATATTTTTCTCTGTATTCAGATTACAATTCTTTCTTTGAAGGCATATGGCATTTTTCATCATGAATCATTTGAGATTGTCTTGGATCACTGAATTGCTGAGAATAACTAGGTCATCCACACATGTTAACCAAAAAATATTGCTGTTACTGCATACAATGTTTTTCTGGTTTTGCTCACTTCACTTTGTATCAGTTCACATAAGTTTTTCCAGGTTTTTCCAAAATCATCCTGCTTGTCTTTTTTGTTTAACTCTTTAATTAATTAATTAATTAATTAAAAATATTTTTCCATGGTTACATGATTCATATTCTTTCCCTCCTCTTCTTCCTCCCCACTCCCATAGCAAACACTGCTTGTCTTTTCTTATAGCACAATAGTATTCAATTACAATTAATATACTACAACTTACTCAGCTGTTTCCTATTTGATGGACAATCCCTCAATTCCTAATTCTTTCCTACCATGAAAAAGAGCTGTTATAAATAGTTTTGTACAAATAGGTCTTTTTCTCTTTTTTTGCACCTCTTTGGGATATAGAACAGTATATGAAACTGCTGGATTGAAGGGCATGCACAGTTTTAAAGCCCTTTGGGCATAGTTCCAACTTGCTCTCCAGAATGGTTGGGTCAGATCACAACTAAACCAACAGTGCATTAGCACCCCAATTATTCAAAATTTCCTCCAAGATTTATCATTTTCCTTTCTGAGACACTGATCAATCTGAGGTATGAGTTGGTATCTCTGAGTTGTTTTAATTTGAATTTCTCTAATCAAGAATAATTTAGAGCATTTTTTCATATAAAAATAGAAGACTTTGATTTCATCACAAACCTGCCTGTTTATATCCTTTGACCACTTATGAACTGGAAAATAACTTATATTTTTACAAATTCAACTAAATTCTCCATATATTTGAGAAATGAGACCTTTATCAGAGATAATTTTGTAAAAATCCCACCCCCACTTTTCTGCTCTCCTTCTAATCTTGGTTGCATTGGTTTTGTTTATATAACAACTTCTTAATTTAATATAATCAAAATTATCTATTTTACAACCTATAATGGTCTCTATTTCCCATTTGTCCCAAATCCTTCCTTTATCAATAGATCTGACAGGTAAATTATCCCATGCTTCCCTAACTTCCTCTGGTATCATCCTTTATGAATAAATGATATAAATTATGGGGGTGTTCATCAATTGAGGAATAGCTGAACAAAATGTGGTACATGTTGGTGATGGAATACTACTGTGTTATAAGAAATGATAAGTGAGATGATTTCAGAAAAAAGCTAGAAAGATCTTTAAGAACTGATGCAGAGTGATATAAGAAGAAGTTGGAGAATATTGTAAACAATAAGAGCAATAGTATATGATGATTATCTGTGAAAACTTGGCTACTCTCAGCAAGTCAATGATCTGAGACATAAGTCCCAAGGATCAGGACATAACTCCTAAAAGACTTATGATGGGAAATGCTGTCTACCTCCAGAGAAAGAACTGTTGCATTCATTTTTCACATCAGAGTATTTATGGTTTTAATTTGGGGTTTTGTTTACATGTTAGTGTGCTTTTGCAACAATGACCAATATGGAAATGTGTTTCTCATGACAATAAAAATAAAATTTTAAAAAATGATGTACTCATGTTGACCTTATCTTGGCATATAGTGTGAGATGTTGGTCTATCCTCTCTCTCTGCCATACTACTTTCCAATTTTCCCAACAATGTTTGTTAAATAGTGAATTCTTGTCCCCAAAGCTTAGATCTTTGGGTTTATCAAACACTAAGTAATTTGGTTATTTCCTAGGGTATACTGTGTAGCTAATCTATTCCACTGAGCCACCAGTCTATTTCTTAGCAAGTACTAGATTGTTTTGATGACTACTTCTTTAAATTTCAGTTTCAGATATGGTACTGCTGGTTTCCTTTCTTCATATTTTTTAATTGATTCCCTTAATATTCTTTGCCTTTTGTTCTTCAAGATGTATTTTGTTACTATTTTTACTAGCAGTATAAAATAATTTTGAGCAGTTTGTTATAGTACTGAATAAGTAGATTAATATAGGTAGATTATCATTTTTGTTATATTAACTCAGTCTATCCATAAGCAACTAATATTTTTCCAGTTGCTTAGATCTGACTCTATTTGTGTGAAACATGTTTTGTAATTAAGTGTGTAGTTCCTGGGTTTGTCTTGGCAGTAGACTTTAAGTATTTTATGTTATCCACCATTGATTTAAATGGAATTTTTTTCTATCTTTTGTTGCTGGGCTTCGTTGGTAATATGTAGAAAATAATGATGATTTATATGGGTTTATTTTATAATCCTGAATCTTTGTTATAGTTGTTAATTATTTAAATTAATTTTTAGTTGATTCTCTTGGTCTATTTAAGTATCTCATAATATCATCTGTAAACAGTGACTTTTTTTATTGCCTCTTCCAATTCCTTCAATTTCCTTTTCTCCTCTTATTGCCATAGCTAGCATTTATAGCATAATATTGAATAATAGTGGTAATAATGGACATCCTTTTTCACCCCTGATGATACTGAGAACATTTCTAGCTGGTCCCCATTACAGATAATGTTTCTGATGGTTTTAGACAGATACTATTTATTATTTTAAAGAAAAAAAACTAAAATTTTTAATAGAAATGAGTACTATATTTTGTAAAAAACTTTTTCTGCATCTATTGAGATAATCATGATTTTTGTTTGGTTGTGTTATTTCAATGGTCAATTATACAAATAGTTTTCCTAATATTGGACCAGCCTTGCTTTCCTGGTATAAATCCTAGCTAGCTGGTTTAGTGAATGTTACCTTGATCCCCTTTCTACTATTTTATTTAAAATTTTCCATCAATAGTCATTAGGGAAATGATTCTACAGTTTTATTTCTCTATTTTGGCTCTTCCTGGCTTAGGTATCAGTACAATATCTGTATCACACTCATTTCTGAATATATTCCCTCCTCCTTCCCATTAGCCTTCCCCTGTAACAATGATCAAAAAAAGAGAAAAAACAACAAAACCATTGCCCTCTTCTTATATTTTATGCAATATTGAATGAGTGAATAGATAGAAAAATATTTATTAAGAACAAGTTATCTATTAGGCACTTTGCTAAATACCAGAGGCACATATGCAAAAACATATACAAAAAGCCATTGCACTCAAGGAGTGCATAACTTAATAAGAAGAAATGACATTTATAGAGAGAGCAGCAATGAAATCAGCCCATGGGAGGTTTGGTTTCACTTCTGCATTGAAGAAAAGGAGATGAATTTTCTAAATTCTTTTTGGGGTCAAACTTGGCTATTAAAAGTATACCACATGGATTCTGGGAAGATGGTGGCTTAAACAGAGCAAATATTAAGACCTCTGTACCCTTTCCATATCGAGATAGAAAACAAAGTGCTTTGAGAGAAAGAGGACAAAATCTAACAAAAGGACAGAACAGGGATATCCTACTGCTGGCCAGCTCAAGAGGTACACCAAGAAAAAGGCTTGAATTCTTGAACTGTTGGGCCTGAGGGTATAGAAGGGGAACCCCAGGACCCTTCCCCCATGGGCTGTGCAGAGTCTCCATTGACCCCTAAAATCTCTAGGCAGGTGGGCACAACTGCCTGGAGAGAGGGTCTTGCTGGCCCCAAACTCGGGGAGTTGAACACAAGCACCAGGGAGGTGGCTAGAGGAGAAAGCCAGAGAAACACAGCAACAACACTTGGAAGATGGCAGTTTAGATGGAGCAAAACTTCAGAGCTACTGGCTTTGCCACACCAAGATAGAAAACAGAGCACTCCACGAGGAAAGAAAACCAGGTCTTACAGCAGGACTGAGCAGGGGGACCCTATTGCTGGACAGCTCAGCGAAAATACTCCATCTTGTCCCCCACCCTTTCTTTTCTCTCCAGGTTTTAGCCTCAGGACACACTAAGCAATATGGGCTAATCCAGGCTTAATCCCATCTATTGGACAGACAAGAAGTCTTCAGAGGGCAGGGAAACTCCAACACCCCTCCCCTATAGACTGCACAAAATGTAACTACAAACTTCCATTGCCAGGTGGGGGAAGATCTTTCACCAAAGCTCATTCAATCCATCTGCTTAAACTAACAGAAAAGAGAAGGAAAAAATGTGAGTAAACAACAGAAAAAAGAGAAAAGAAATTACAATTGACAGCTTCTTTCCAGGAAGCTAAAAAAGAGGGAAATGAAATAGAAGAAGATCAGGAAGCTCCAGCAAATTGGACACAGGCTTTGGAAGATCTCAAAATTCAAATAACTCAAGAAATTCAGGAACTTGAAAAGCAATCAAGAGAGGCTGAAGACAATTTGAAAAAGAAAATACATGAACTAAAGCAAGAAAATAAAGTCTTAAAAGCCAAAATTGATCAGCTTGAAAACAAAGCAAAGACAGCAAAAGATGATCTACAAAGAAAATCAGACCAGAAGGAGAAGGATGACCAAAAATCCAGGGATGAAATTCAGTCTTTAAAAAATAGAACTCAACAACTAGAAGCAAATGACTTCAAAAGGCAATAAGAATATATAAAACAATATTTAAAAAATGAAAAATTTGAGAAGAATATGAAACACCTCATTGATTCAACCAAAGATCTGGAAAACAGATCTAGTAGAGATAATTTAGGAATTATTGGTCTACCAGAGAACATCATGACAAAAGAAAAAGTTTGGACACCATCCTACATGAAATTATCCAAGAAAACTGCCCTGACATTCTCAAACAAGAGGGAAAAGTGGAAATTGAAAGAATCCAAAGATCACCTCCTACATTTAATCCACAACTGACAACTTCCAGGAATATTATAGCCAAATTCAAAAACTACCAGATCGAGGAAAAAATATTACAAGCTGCTAAGAAGAAGTCATTCAGATAACAGGGAACCACATTTAGGATAGTAAAGTATCTGGCTACATCTACATTGAAGGCATGGAATACAATATTCTGGAAAGCAAGAGAACTGTATCTACAACCAAGAATCAACTATCCAGCAAAACTGACTATATTTTTACCGGGGAAAGTATGGTCATTCAATAAAATTGAAGACCTCTACGCATTTATAAAGAAAAAACCAGACTTAAACAGAGAGTTTGCTTCCCAAACACAGAACTCAAGAGAATCACCATAAGGTAAGTAAGAGAGTGGGGGGGGGGGGAAGAAAAAAAATCTTTTCTTTAAGGGACCCAATAAGTTCAATCAATGTATATACCTAGAAGAAAAGAAAATATTGGTAAATATTAAAAAATGTTATTATCAACAGGGTAACTAGAAGAAGTTTACTTAGAGGGAACAGTGACAAACTGTATAAGATGTAATGTCAAAATATATATAAATATATATATATATATATATGTATAAAAATATATAAAACTAGAGGGGGTGGAAGGGGGTTTCTTAAAATATTAAGAAAAATGAGAAAACAGACAAAATGGAATGAATTTCTATTCCATAAAGAAGCCTACCATATGTTGTCTACAAAAAACACACATGAGACAGGCAGGCATACATAGAGAAAAATGAAAGGCTGGCGCAAAATCTATTGGGCTTTACCTGAGAAAAAGAAGGCAGAAGTTGCAATCATGATTTCTGACAAAGTCAAAGACAAATAGATCTGGTTAAAAGAGATAGGGAATGTAATGACATCCTGATGAAAGGCAATATAAATAATGAAGAAATATCAGTACTCAACATGTATGCACCAAATGGTATAGCATCTAAGAGAAGCTGGCGGAGCTCAAGGATGAAATAGATAGCAAAACTATACTAGTAGGTGACCTCAACCTTTCCCTATAAGATCTAGATAAATCAAACCAAAATATAAATAAGAAAGAAAAGAGAGATTAATGAAATCTTAAAAAATAGAGTTAATAGACATATGGAGAAAAATAAATAGGGACAAAAAGGAATATACCTTCTTTTCAGCAGCACATGGAACATTCACAAAGACTGACCATGTACTACAGCATAGAAACATGGCAAACAAATACAAAAAAAGCAGAAATGATAAACACAACCTTATCAGATAATAATGCAATAAAAATAGTTATTAGCAAGGATACATGGAGAGGCAAACCAAAAACTAATTCGAAATTAAATATGATTCTCCAAAATAAGTTAGTGAAAGAACAAATCATAGAAACAATTAATAATTTCAATGAAAACAATAACGATGATGAGACTTCTTACCAAAACCTATGGGATAAAGCCAAAGTAGTTCTAAGGGGAAA
>NC_058131.1:302330808-302483468 GCF_016433145.1 Gracilinanus agilis
ATATATATATATATATATTTATATATATGCAAATAGATGATTATTTAGATAAATGTGCAGATGGAATAAAAGGAAAGGCACTACTATAAATGTAGCAAAGAAAACTGTTGACATAACATGATGAGTTTGCAGTCAAGAAAGATGCTATCAGAATGGACAGAGAAAAGTGGAAGTCAACATTGTCATGTCCTATTTATTGTTATAGTCATTCACACACTCCTTCCCTATACCATGACCACAGGCATCCCTGCTAGGTGACCATCTTCATTTTCACACACAAAGAGTTTCATAGTCCTGATGCCACAGACCAGTCTACGGGAAGCAATTTCCCTTTACAGGTTTTTAAATCAAAAGTCTCCCACTCCACATTTCACTCAGCAGACAACCACCTAGCAACACTGCAATCAACATGGAATGTACTATATGTTGTCTCTCTTTCTCTCTGTGCTTTAATTACAGTGCACAATCATCAAATTACACTGTATGACTTCTCAAGCTTCTCCAGGAATGAGTCCAGGAAAACCAAACGGAAAGATCATGTTGGAGAAATGGACATCGGATTTCACTGGAGAGAGCCACACATGCCTATATTTGCTCCCAGGGAAACTATTGAGTGAAAACAAAATTGGGTGTTTATTTAATATTCTTTGTCTTCTACTGTGTGGAGAGATTCAATAAAGGGGAAACGTAAAGAATCCGGAGAACTGAACCATTAAGCTTCACCCAAAATTTTCACTTTTGCTCCAAACCCCAGCCATTTAGATCTGCCCATCTATTGCTGAGGTTATGCCTAAGACCAAGTTCTAACTCTTCAAACCCTTCCACATGGTTACAACCTTCTGTACAAAGTCAGAGTATCCTTGACAGAAAAATAACTTGCCGCATTATTTAAGGTATTGTCAAGTAAGCTAATGAAATCCCTTTGAACCCCTACAACTGAAAAAGTATTCTTCCACCAAAAATCTAAATTCAAATTGCACTTCATTAAGCAGAAATAAATTACTAGTTCATAAGCACTTTAAAAACAGGAACCTAGGACAGGTTAATTCAAGCCTTGAGAATTTGTAGAAATTAGTTTAGGACATTGTAACTATTCTCTACCTCTCCTCTTCCTTGCCTTTCTCTCATGCTGAAGTAATGTAAGAGTTTTGTGTCAGTAGAAATTAGTAGAATTTAAGCTCCTCAAGGGCAAGAACGATCTCATTTTTCTATTTGTAAGTCCACTGACTAGTCCAGTGACTGGTACATAGTAAATATTTAAATAAAGGTTTGTTGAATAAAAAAAATTACAAATAGATAGGCTTAGAGTTAGAAGGAATATCAGAGACAAACTAATCTAATGGCATCATTTTATAGAACTATGACTTCACCAAGGTCATACAGCTTCTCCACACGTGGAAATCCAGGAAGAAATTATTTTAGATAAGAAATAAAAAGCAAGCCTTTGAGCAGAGACCCAATGACAAATCATTAAGGATGTCATGGAGAAAATTCAAGTTTTGTATAGTGACCTCTGATGTCTCCTCCAGCTCTGAAATCCTATGTTTCAATCAAGTTAGAATTACCACCAGAATCATCTGAGCAAAAAATGATCTTGGTTGGGAAATCTGTCATTTCTCTCTGTCAGAGGTGTATACTGATCTGAGGAGAGATCACTGCTTCCCATATCACTGAAGTGCCATGGCAGAGGACCTAGGGAGCTCTCAACAGCAATTCACTTTGATTAAAACTCCCTGCGAGGCCACCACACCCTCCAGAATATTAACTTTGAACAGAGAGTAAGTTAGAAGATTGCCTGTTTCAATTATCCACCCCCCAGGGTTAGCCATCTGCTGTGCCTGATTGGGGAACCAAGGCACGATTAACTCCATGTGACATCACCTTACCATTACTTCAGAAGTCTGTGTGGGGGAACTGCCTGCCTTGCCATAGTGGTTTTAGGAACAAGAATTTGCTCTGTGTTAACTGAATAGAAATCAACGGGCATGTTGAATAAGGAAGGAGACATTCTTCTTTTCTACTTGGAGTTTTCTATAGGGAGCTAATGTGATAGAGTGGTAAAGGCACTGAACCTCGAGTCAAAGGATCTGGGTGTGAGTCTCATCATTGGTACCAAATAGCTATGAGACCTCAGGCAAGTCAGTTCCCCAATCCAAATCTCTGTTTTCTTACCAGGAAAAGGACTAGACATTTCTAAAGGCCCTTCCAGTTTTGCTACCCTTAGGTTGAGACTTGAAGTATCAAAAGGACTTGGAGGTGGTGGAGAGGGACTCAAACAAATGGTATTCATTAAAAACCTATCAAAAACATAAAAGTAGTCTATGATTCTTTAAAAAGCTTGTACTCTATTAAGGAAACAACATGTACTTAAGTAAGGATAGATAAAATATATTTGTGTGTGTGCACAAATATTAATGTATACATGTGTACATACATATGCATACCCTATGTCTATCTATAATCATGTTGATATGTACATGTTTCTCTCGAATATATATCTCTGTGTGTGTACTGCAGGAAAAGTTTGGCACAGAAAGGAGATTTTTAGAATGTTCCAAGCAGGGAAGCTTGAAGAGCAGGAGAGACAGCTGGAAGAGGAAGAGAGGTTTGTGGGAAATAGAACTGGAAAGGAACTTCATCTCTGGACTTGTTGGGAGACAGAGGACTTTGACTTCACCTCAGGATTCAGATTTGGATACCTAAGGATTTCCCTCTCTTTCCCTTTGTGCCTGGAAAATCTGAAAGCATTCCTGTCTTTCCTGAATAACACCAAAGAGACTAATTAGACTCTACAGCAGCTGGAAGAGTCTTGGACCCAGAGGCATGCAGAGCCAGCCTAAAGACATCCTACCCAACTCTGCCAACAGAGAAAGACCTTTGCTTCCCTGTCTATAGATTAGATTAGATGACAGATTAGAGAAAGGAGGAACTAGCATATTTTGGCCAAAACCATTGGCTTGGCCCAAGCCAAAAGGACCCCATACCTATAGTGACTGAATAGGGTTTCCTACCCCACTCTGTACCCATCCTTGAGCCTTTGTTATAATAAACCACCTTGTTAAGATAGCCACAGTCAGATTTGTTTCTTGAGAATTCCTGTTTAGGGTTGTGGGTGTGAGGGGAAATTTGGGGGAGACAACTCTATCAAGCTTTGGTTAAGCTGTCCGTCATTGTTGTTCTCCCTGACAGGGCTGTGTTCAGAAAAGCCTTCTTGGGGTCCAGGCATGATGCTAAGTCCTGGAAAACTGTCTATATCACACCCCAAAGAGGTCCTTCATCTGAAACTGGTTCCTGTCCATCCCTGTATCAATACCATCACAGGGATAATCCCCTTGAACTCACAGTGTTAAAGTGGAGGGTAACTCAGATAAGATAGACTTAGCACACACACAAGTCTGTCAAACAAACACATCTTTGGGGTTCTCTCTATTAATCAATATAACATTTTAACCATCATTTTAACAGAACTCTCTCTATATGTACTATGTGTACTCTGCATGTGTGTGTGTATACATATATATATATCATATATATATATATATATATATATTTGTATCCCTTCCACATCATGACTTTGCCCATTGCAGTTTTGATATATCTCAACTCAACATAAGAAATAAAAAAGGATTTTAGGGGGAGTTCTGCAGAAACTACAGATGATATATGAAGACCAGCTGATGACACAGAAAAAATTTAGAAACTTAAAATGTATTCTTAACCCAAAATTTACAATAAGGTTCTATAAATACCCCATAAAAGAAGAGGAAAAAATTTAGACTTCTCTGGTATGTAAAGGGAGCTAAAAGATTTTATATGGATTTTCCAGACCTCAGCAGTGCCACACCCCTAACCTCTGTGGAGGGGATAATTGTGTATTTATATATACACACTCAAATACTATATATAATACATATTCACATATATGAAATATATATTTAATGCATGTTGTGAGGAAGATTAGATTAGGTATTTATTATGTATTAATTAGGAAGTACCTAGCAGGAAGGAGCTGGAGCTGGGAATTCCAGGTTGGAATGAAGGAAGAGGAAGTCTGTCTGTGCCCTGAGTGTGGACTCCATTAGTGGTGGGCAAAACTGTTGCCAGCCTGGGAGACCTCAGAGCAAAGGACACCCTGCTTCCTGATTTCCCCTGGGATCCTGTGTGGTGTGTCATCTAAGAAAAGGACAAATCTACAGAGCCAAGAGAGGAGGAGGAGTTTGAAAACTGGAGGACAGTGCTTCAAGCAGAACCCTCTCTACCTGGTACCTGAGATCATCTTGACTCCTGGCATCCAGAGATCATCAGTGGATTGCAGTGAGAATCCCAAAGCCACAAAGTCCTAGCTGTACTCAAGCCTGGTAGGTTCCAGGTTTGAGGCAGAAACCCAGAGACTCCATTTACAGCTCTTTGGGCCCTGTTAGTTTAGATCACTTAAATAAGAGTAGAATAAGTCCTTCCATTGCCCTGTGGTTTTATCCCTTAGATTTTAAGTATAGAAATCCTTTCCCACCTTTTAGTCTAACATAATTAAAGCTGTTAAGTCCCTTTTACCTTGTTAGCCTGTTACTATACTCTGGTCTAGTGGAAGCTGGGTGGCAGTTAAGATCAACTGCCATTTCTGGGAAACCCAGTAAACTCTGGTCTCTTCACCCTGATCCAGTCTCTCATAAATCTAGAGTGTGTTCCCACAAACCACTTAGTTTATTGAAATATCCCTGGTGACCCCATTACCTTACTTATATTTTCTTACATGTAATACATATATAGCACACATATAAATAAATCACATGTATGAAATATATAAAACAATACACATATATATAAAATATACATGTAACACCTACATGTGTATATATATATATAAATACAACACACATAAAACACACACACATTATATATAAAACACACAGAAACACATTCCAGAGAAGTGCTTACTGAAAACCCAGGACCTTATTTCAGAAAAGAGGCCAAAAATGAGATATTAACCTAACTAGAAAAAAATGCAGCCAGACCAGCTGATTTTTTATGAAGTATAAATAAGTCCCTTGGGTGAATTAGGAAGTAAATAATGTAAAGAGATAAGCAGTGATAACCCACATTTTCTGTGGGTTCTTTAAAATTTAGTCCAGAAGAGGGTAGCTAGGTGGCTCAGTGGATTGAGAGCCAAACTCAAAGATTCTGGGTTCAAATTTGACATCAGACACTTAGTAACTATTTGACCTTGGGCAAGTCTCTTAATTGGCATTGCCTAGCCCTGTGATGGCAAACCTTTTAGAGACATAGTACCTGGCCCTTCCCCTTAGAGACCTCATGTGGGTGAAGAATGTCCTCAGCAAGTGTAGAGAGGGAGAGGGGGAGTAGCCAAAGCACTCTGCTACCCTCTAGCTCTGCCACCTATGAGCCATCCACCTTAACCCCTGTCCTCTCCCATTGGCTGCTAGGGGAAGGGGCAGGGCATGGGAAAAATGTCATCAGGCAAGGTGGAGAGGGGGAGGGGAGCAGCTCCACCTGAGTCTCTGCCTTTCCAGAAATGAACTGGGTGGGGGGAGGGGCATGCCCAGAGGAAGCACTCTATGTGCCATCTTTGGCCCCCATGCCATAGGTTCACCACCACTGGCCTACCCCTTACCAACTGTCCACCTTAGCAGCAGTACACAGTATGAATGCTAAGACAGAAGATAAGGTGTTTTTTGATGTGATGTTTTCTTTTTTTTTTTTTTACGTCTGCCCAGAGAGAAGTAGCAAGAGAAAAATCAACAATTTGAAATCTATAGATGTGAGAAGCTGGAGAAGAGGAAGCAAACAGAAGAAGACAGAGAAAGATGACTCACTAAACTAGAAATGTAGATATAGGCAGCTGACACTGTAAAGTAAAGTTCCAGGACTCCAGGGGTGAGGTGGTTTGGGCTGATTGGATGAGAACAGGAAGACAGATGCTGCATTGCTGCATGACTATGCCCCTCAACTACAAATGCCAAGGTAATCCTTTCTCTAACTCCTTTCTCTCCTTGAGTTCTTTCACAGAAAATGGAAACCTTTCCCTCTGGGCATAGAGAAAGTCTATTTGCCTTTGTTTTAGATATTTACTTTGTCTTTATAAACAGAATTAGCCAGAGTGGTCTGGATGTACTGAATGTAAATATAGTTGGGCATGGGGGGAACTGAGTAGAGAATGAGAGAGAGATGGAGATAGAAACAGAAGGGAAAAAAAAGACAGAGGCAGAGAAAGACAGAATACTTCTCTAGAGTGCTATCTCTTGTTGGGTGACCTGTGTGTGTGTGTGTGTGTAAGAGAGAGACAGAGACAGAGACAGAGAGAGACACACAAACACACACAAACAGACACACAGATAGAGAGACAGAGTGACAGAGAAAGAGAATGAGAGAATGAGATAGACAAAGACAGAGAGAGACAGAGACTGAGTGAGAGAGAGAGAGAAAGAGAGGGAGAAAGAGAGAGAGAAAGAGAGAGAGAAAGAGAGAGAGACAGAAAGAGAGAGACAGAGAGAGACAGAGAGAGAGTCAGAATCAGAGAGAAAGAGAATTACAGATAGATTCTTTGGTACAACTACAAAAAGCAGAGAAAAGGATGAGTTAAATGAGTCAATAGCAGGGTCAGGTAGATCAGAAAGGAATAAATGTATAATCCTGCTCATTACTCCTCTGTTACAAATGAGAGCTTGTTTAGGGATACTTTTTTTTTCTTTCAAATTTTGCTTTTCTTTGCTTTGGAAGTTTGAGAACTACTTTTACTTGAATTCTTCCTTTCTGTTTCCTTTGAGCAGGGTTTACCAGTATTATGGCTCCATTTATAGTGTATTTGTTTCTCTGATCTCTCATGTGCCCTAGCTTCCATTATACCCACTCCATCATATTCCTATGTCAAATTTACATATGAAAGGCGCATTTAAAGGTGTTAATTATTACAGGAAGCATTACATCCTTACCAGTAGGTATCTCAATGGAATTCTGTTGCTGTTATTGTTTATAATTTGCTCATTTTTTGTTTTCTCTATTTAATATGTGTCAATTGCTTTAGGTCACTGTTATAGTATCATAGTTTACAACTGCATGGTTAGTTCATTTTTATTGTGGTGAGCCAAATATTGACAATATAGATCAAAGTGTGACTGTTGCATGTGAAAAGCATTGTCTGTAGTGGCATTAATTTCCATAGAAGGAATTACTAACATTTGAATGATCTGCTTTCTTAAATACACATACACACACACACACACATTATTTATTTGTTTGTTTGTTTATTTATAAGCTTATCTGTATTTACTTGTGTACATGTTGTCTCCCTAGTTGAACCTAAGCTCTTTGAGGTCATGAGATTGAGGATATCACAAAAGTATTGATGGCTACAGAAAAATAGTCAGAAGAGTGAAGAAGAATAGAATAAATTCAGGAGAACATACTAAGGACACAGTCTATAAATTAAAAGACTTTTTTGATCACTCAAAAATTCCTGACCCCCCCCCCAAATGTAGAGGACAATAATTATAGCTAAGAATAATAGCTAACATTAATATAGCATTTACTGTCCACCAGGCACTGTGCTAAGCCCTTTACAGTTATCTCATTTAATCACCACAACAACCTGGAGAGATAAGTAGATACTATTATTAACTCTGTTTTACAATTGAGGAAAAAGTTAAATGATTTTGCCCAGGATCACACAGCTAGTCAGTTTGTGAAGATGGACTTGAACTCTGGTCTTCCTGACTCCAAGCCAGACAGACTGTATGTACACCCAGGCACCTAGCTGGGAACTGGTTTGCAGTCCTTATTCAAACTGGAGGAGTTTTTGTTTAATAAAAATTGCATAACTAATGAGTTAAGGAGCTGACAAAATAGCACAGCAGTTGGGGATGTAGACTCAAATCTACACTATGGACCTCATCTATAAAAGAAGCAGAGGCAAGATTCTTGCCTTCAGAAACAGAGATAATTCATTTATTCTCTATGCCAGAAATCAAAGTATGAGAAGATTGAAATTGATCCTGTATCATTTTCTTATTGATCCTAATTACAGTTAATTGATGTTTTCCTGTAACTGCTTAAGTCATGGTTCTCTTTCTCTGAACTTAGTCCAGAAATTCAGCTAGCCTATAATTGGTTAAGTTTCGAAATCCAATTTTCTTGCTAATCACTCTTCTGCTCTTGCCCTGAGGAATTCTAGGAATTTTGAGGGATACAGTTTGCCAGAAGCGATTTGACCCAGTATCTTTATGCCATCAAACTATACTCCAATGATATCTGGCTTGATAGCCAAAGAAGTCTGGGCCCCTATCTTGTAGGTGGGCTCAAGCAATGAATACACTTTAGAGTGAACTAGGGGGTTGTTATTGACCCCGTTCCCAGCTTCCAACCAATGATATTGTTCCCCATGCCTCAGATATAAAACCAATTATGTTGCCCTGAACTCCATAATGTGACCCATCCAATTCTGTTCTTTGCTCTATACTCCTCATAAACTTATAAAAGAGGAACTAGGTCTTCTAATGGAAACTGAGGCAGTCATTGACCCTTTTATTGATGGGTAGCATGTCCCTGTAAATAAAACATCTTATTCATAGTACCTCAGTTTACCTGTTTTGTTAAATTTCACTTGCAGCAAGTGTTATTTGTGTATAGAAAGAGGGTTAGCTCCTCCCAGCCATGAAGAGGAATAGAGCCTAAGAATAAGACCAAAGCAAGGATTCCTTATGGCAGAAAAAAATACAGCTCACCTGTGTGTAAGATATGGGCCAGGTGATACAGTAGATATAGAGTCATAAATACTCATCTTCCTGAATTCAAATCTGACCGTAGTCACTTAACAGCTGTGTAACGCGGGGCAAGTTACTCTGTTTGTCTCAGTTTCCTCATTTACAAAATGGGCTAGAGAAAGAAAAGGCAAAGCATTCCAGTACCTTTGCCAAGAAAACCCCAAAGTGGGTCACAAAGAGTCAGGAACAAAGAGACAGAAACAACTGTATAACATGTTCCTCTGAAGCAGACAGAAGAGCACCATTTGTGCATGATTTGAGAGCTAGATCACCTGGTTGCCACAGAGAAAACTTACCTGTGGATATCCCTAAAACTAGATACTTCATTGCAAAGAGAGATAATATGCTCAGGAGAGAATGGTTCTTTAGAATCAACCCTTGCTGTTCTGGGAAAGACTTAATAAAGATCTGAGCACTGCATGCTCGGTATCCCAGGGACAGCAGGCATCTGATAGTGGCAAAATGGATAGTTTGTTGGAAAGCACCAGAAGCTCTGTGGTTAAATGTTTGCAACCAGCAAGAGTGACCCTGGTGTCCCATATTACAACTAAGCAGTTTATTGGTCAGAGCACTGGACCTGGAATCAGGAGGACCTGAGTTCAAACCCTCTCACAGATACTTTTCAGCTATGTGATCCTGGGCAAGTTACTTAATCTCTTCACTTTACTTTCTTCATCTATAAAATGAGGACAATAATAGCACTTATCTTTCACAGTTATGAAGATAAAGAGAATTAACCGTAAAAGTGTTTGGCAAACCAAACCTTGAAGCTCCATATAAGTGCTAGCAAGCACCATCATTGTTGTCATTTTCCTCCTCCTTTTATTCCTCCTCCTCCTCCTCCTCCTCATCCCAGCTGAAATACTTAATCCCCTGGTTCTATGGTCCTCACTTAATGGTTGAGATGTTTCCCAAGTCTGGTAATACAATCCAGCATTAAGTAGAGCCATCATCCACATCTGCCACATGGGTAGATAGCCACCTGTTTAGGCTGGTAGGAAGAGGAATAGTAACCCTTGAAAGAGCAGAAATGGCCAGAATAACCTAGTATCCAAAAGACTATGAGGTTTGGTTGATCTAAGGATATTCCTAAAAATTGTAATAGCAAAGAAATGGCCAATGCCTTGGAATGAATTAGTAGACTAGGCATCATCACTGGAATAATTCAGAGAGGATATCTCTCACAAAAACTCAATTTCAACTACCTAAGGAACATGCCGTTAAATATGGGCCAAAGCACTGGCCAGTGAAGCTATACTGTGGGTAAAGGTAGGATGAAGAAACTCATAGGGAATCTAGTGAGAGAAGGAATCCTGGGAGATGTTGCCTGGAAAGGTAAAGGCACTAGGGAATGGTGGTCATGAAGGAAGTATACACAATGTTGTCAGCAAACACCCAGAAAAGCAAATATACTTTCAATTAGAACTCTAGAGAAAATGGACATGTGCAGCTTGAATGAACTTGAGAAGAAACTACAGCATTTGTGCTCCAGAGGCTGGCGCCTTTAAGACCAGCACTGGCAACAAGATCGGGCCAGGGAAGGGTGTCATGATGTCGCCATTATTAATTAATGATTCTATCCCACCTAGACCACCCATAAAGTTGATGGTGAAGACTGAGGATATGGAATGAATGTTGCCTTTGATGGTAGCACAAATGACCTTCATCTGCCACTCATTTCATTAGAGATGTTTAAGAAAGTTACCAATACATTCTTAGGAAAGACTTGAATTTAAAGAACTGGGTGACAAATACGATCCACATCTGGGAAAATCAGAATGACCCAGGAGGTCGCCATGGAAATTGTTAGTGTCAGCAGAAACACAAACATCTTAGCTCGTGCATGTCCAGACTCAGAGATTATCTTTAGCCTGTCAGCACTTGTTGGAATCAATTCCAAACTGTTTAAGAAACTAGCAGGATATGACAAAGAGAAGTCAGGACTTAATACCAGCACATTTTGAACATGCAGCCCATGCAGAGGTGTATAGAGAATAAAGGGGGAGGGAAGGGAATAAACATTTATAATAGCACCTATTATGTACCAGGAACCATGTTAAATGCTTTTTACAAATATTATCCTATTTGATCCTCACAACAACCCTATGAGGCAGGTGCCATTTTCAGTTCTGGAAACTGAGGCAAGCCAATTAAGTGACTTTTCCACAATTACATCACTGCTGAGTGTCTGAGGCTAGATTTGAAATCAGGTCTGCCATATTCCAAGCTCAGCACTCTACCCACTGCACCTAGAGCTGTTTCTAATACATCACAAGATTTCTGGCGCTTCAACTTCGGAAGTGCAGCCTCAGATCTTTGACTTTAGTGATTCTCCAGTACCAGAAGAATGAAAGGACTGGGTAAGGTAGAAGGTCAGCAAGAGGACAGGAATGTTCACATCTTCTGCATCGAATGTGCCCCAGGAACTATCCACCAGACCCAGCTTGATGAGTCTGGACATTTCTGGGAATAATCTGGGATGATTCCTTTATCTGTAATGGATGACTTCAGAAACCATCCAGCAGCTTGTCAACTTCTGAAGTGGGGAGGGAAGAAGAGAGGGAGACACTATGTATGGATCATATAACTTCGGAAAACTTATGCGGAAATTTGTTATTAAAATTTAAAAATCTAAATTGAAAAAAAGCAACTATCCAGAAAGATCTGCTGGGGAATTATATTATCATAGAATCAAACAGTCCAGGTGGTCCAGGTGTGTCACCTAGAGTAGTGGTACCAAAGAAAGATGGAAATATGTGAGTAGGTGAAGATTACCACACTTTGAATAAAAGAACTCCAAAAAAGACTCAATACCAAATGTTCAACATTCCTTGATTTTTTTTATGTAGTTCTCAGTATCAAACTTATACCAGATTGCTGTGACAGAGGAAGATAAGGATAAAATGGTTTTCAATTCTGGTGGGATTTTACCAAGTGAAGTATATACCATAAGGCATATTGGGAGTACTTGACACTTCTAATAATGATGGAGGAAGTAGTTACAAATGGGATGAAATAAGGCTCAGAGATTTCGAAATGGAAGGGGATCTTAGAAGTTCTCAAATCCATCACTCACATTTTACAGATTAGGAAATTAATGCACATTGAGGAAACTGAAAGGTTAATGAAATACTTGGAAGCATTGGTGTACCATGCTTACAAATTAAATCAAAAATAAACTAAGTGCCTAATATTTGCCAGGGACTGTGCTAAGCCCTAGGAGATTTCCTCACCTCACCCCACCCCCCAAAAAAGGCAAAAGAAGTCACTGCTCTCAAATTGCTTATAGTCTAATGAGGGAGACAATATGTAAACAAACATGTATGAATAGCTATATGAGGAATAAATTGGATATAGTCAAGAGAGGGAAGGAATAGTATTAAGGGGTATCAAGAAAGGCTTCTTATAAAAGTTGAAATTTTAGTTGAGTCTTAATGGAAGCCAGGGAGTCTAAGAGGAAGAGATAAGGAGGGAGATAATTCCAGACCTGGAGGAAAGCCATTGAAAATGCAGAGGTGAGGGATCAAATGTTTCATTTGAAAAACAGTAAGGAAGCCAATGCCAATAGATTATAGAGTGTGTGGAGAGGAATAAGGTGTAATAATACTGGAATGGTAGGGAGGGACAAGCTTTAAAAGTCAAGCAGAGGATTGTACATTCCATCAGGGAAGTAATTTATAGGGAATCAATGAAGTTTACTTAGTAGGAGAGTTGATCAGGTGTGCACCATAGGAAGAATGATTTGACAGTTAAGTGGAGAATGGAATAGAAAGGGATCTTGGCAGGAAGACCAACCAGCAAATTATTGCTCTAGTCCAGGAGTGATGACATCGTTTTCTTTGGGATGACCCTAGAAGAACTTGAGAAGAGACTGATGAAAGTGTTAGATTGGCTGGGGAGAAAAGCATCTGAAGTTTTCAAATGATCAATTTCAGTTTTTAAGAGCTTATGCGGAGTTTGTGCGTTACTACCTCAAATAAGCTGTGATCCCTTACTCAAAGAAGATAGAAGTGTTCTTGACTTGGACATATCCACACAGACTTTGAGATCTAAGAACTTTTCCAGGATTTGACAGTTTTTAATCACAGTTGTTAAAAAAAAAAACTATGCTTCAATTGTGAAATTACTGAATGACCTTACATGTTTGAAGAGAAGTAGGAAAAAACGGATTTGTCTTAAAATCCACAAAACCCTTTGGAGACCAGTAAATGTACAAAGATGAACAAACTTGCATTCACTTGTTCAAATGCTTCATATATGCACCAATATTGACCTAGATCCAAATAAGTCTTTTGTCCTGCACACAGACATCAGCTTGTAGGGCTTGGAAGCAATCCTGTTCTAAGAAAATGGTAGTCACCAGGAACCAGCTGTATTTGCCAACAGAAGACTGAAACAGTACAATTTACTCCATATCAAAGTAGAGTTCTTGGTTTAAAAGTGGACTATCAGGGGCAGCCAGGTAGCTCAGTGGATTGAGAGCCAGGCCTAGAGACAGGAGGTCCTAGGTTCAAATCTGGCCTCAGACACTTCCCTGCCGTGTGACCCTGGGCAAGTCACTTGACCCCCATTGCCCACCCTTACCACTCTTCCACCTACAAGCCAATACACAGAAGTTAATGGTTTAAAAAAAAGTGGACTATCATCAAGAAGTTCAAAGATCTTGTGTACGGAATGAAGTTTTTGAGTGTGAATGGACAACAATCCACTAATAGGCTCACCCCTGCAAAGTTAGATGCTGCTTTTCAGAAATGAGCAGGTACACTACAGGTAAAGGAAAACTAATATGGATGCAGATGATCTGTTCCAAAGGCCACAGAGTAATAATAAAAGCTAGCATTTCCAGACACTTTAAGAATTAAAAAATACTTTCCAAATATTATCTCCTTTTTTTCTTCACTACATTGTGAGGTGAGTACTTTTATTATTCTCATTTTGCAGATGAGAAAATTGAGGCAGACAGAAGTTAATTGACATGATCAGAAACACACAGCTAATAAGTATCAGAAGTAGAATTTGAACTTGGATTTCCCTGACTCCAAGTCCACACTCTATTTACTGTGCCACAGTATACTGAAAAAATAGTAATAACCAAGTAGTGTAATCTACCAGTAATATCTAGAGATCTGCCCTATTAGAAAATGGTAGTATAGCTGAGAGTTTGAGACTTCTACCTGAATGGAAGGGCTTTCCTCTGAGAATCTGAGTATGCCAAGAACATATGAGAACCTTGTTTCCTTGGATCAACCTCTGTCTCAATTGTCTTGAGCTGTCTGACGGTGAGAACAAATGATTCATGGGTGACTGTGAGAAATAATACAAGCCAAGAAACATGAGGCAATGAGGCTAAAGAAGTCTAGCTCCCATCTCCCCTAAATAATTCTACTGTTAAAATGATGGAAAAAGTTAGAATTGGGCGATTGGGTGCTTACTCTACTGGACAGTAACTGATCTCACACATGGTACCAGGAAATAGTAGACTCTACCCAGAGCAAACCATACTAGGTCCATGAAGGTTTCTATGATGACCTTGGCTATACAGGTCTAGACAGAAGAATCTAGAGTCAGTAAGGAATAGATTCTACTGACCCAGGGTAATTTCAGACATCACTAAGAAGAGCAACCTTTTGCTCCTTGTGTACAAATGACTACTCTCTCCTGACACATACTTGGAGAATATAAGCTCTAGAAAACCACTGGAATTTATCTATCTACCTTTCTTACACCAGAAGGAAATATCAAGAACAAAAATTATGCTCTGGTGATGACAGATGATTTCACAAGATATAAATAGGAATATCCAAGCAGGAACCAGAAAGCTTCCAGAATTGCCGAAGTATTGTGGAAGACATATTTATCTGTGTTTTGGTTCCTGTCAAGATCCTTTCAGCTCAAGACAGAGACTTTGAAAGCCCACTATTCAATGGCATGTTAGATTAGGCTTGCATTGAAAAGTCTGTATTTTACCTATATTTTACCACCCTCAAGTGGTACCATACCCACAATATGGGCATTTCAACCACACTTTACAGAACATGTTAGGGACAATGGGACCTGAACCAGTGTCTCATTGGGGTCAAGATGGGGTATTCTTAGTACATGGTTACAATCTGTGTTATTGAAATTTTGGGGTCTCTGAACTAAATTTCCTATGAGTCCACTGGCTTCCTGTGGAAGTTTAGGGGTCTTTGAACTACATTTCCCATGAGGTCACTGGTTTCCTGTCTTGCGTAATGATGTAGATAGTTACATAATGACTTAAACAGGATAAAATCAAGTGCCAGGACTGGCATTGCCTCTTGTCCTCCTGAAGCAGCATGGTGGCTGCAGGTAATGGCAGGTCTTTCAAACAGCCTAAGCTAGCAAGGCACATGGCTTCATTTTTCTAATGGATACCAATAAATCTTTTAATATCATAATATTTTTAAAACTAACCTTTTTTATTCATTTTATTTCTTACAAATCCTACCAGAGATCATACCACAGACTTTAACCAAGACTTGCTGATCCGTTGATCAGAAGCACATCTACCTATTGACTTGTGTTTTGAGTCTCTAAAGATAGAAAGACTACAAACATAACCAATACATCTCAGCTGAGAAAGGAACTGAAAGAAGCTTAGCACCTGACTACAACTTCAGCTCAGAAGAGTGCTGACAGAAACAAATGATAGTGTGATGCCTAAGTTTATTGTCAAGAGTATGAAGGCGACAGTTTTGCTAAAGAAATGTTGGTGTTCATGGGACCCACAAGATAGAAAATCAATGGAAAACAAGCCCATATGTAGTTATGAAGAGACTGGGCAACTTGCCCATTTTCAGAACAGCCCCAGAAACTGGCAGGGGCACTCTAAAGACAATTCACTGAAGTCACTTATTACCTATGGGACAGTAGTGAGGACTTCCTGAAGAGCAGGAAGAAACTGATAGTCACTTACCTCAGTGGATTCCAGGCAAAAGAGACTACCTACAAATTTTTCAGACTGTCAGAACAAGATAGGTTAGAAACAGGCTCAGAATATTGTACCTCGACAATCAGTCCAAAATGAGATGAGAGAACCAAACAGAGAGACAGAACCTGACTTGCTTAATGCTTCAGCAAAAGAGATGTTTAGTCAGGGGTGTGTTGGTAAATGTTTAACAACTAGCACTCAAAAAAAAAAAGTATGTAGGACACATGTTAAAGTTTAATCTGGATTACCATTTTCTCCATCACTTTTTTAAGTTTTAACAAAAAACAAAACAACAAATCAAGCCTTGTTTTGTAGCATTTGTTGAGTCTCAAAGTGTAAATGCTCACATTGAAAATTTAGCAATTGCCTAATGCCAATATGATCTAGTTCCAGAGCTCCTTTCTCTCAGGGTAGAGGGATATTCCCTCTTCTCCAGAATGCAGTTAACACTGCTGGGAAGCCTGTTCCAGTTTATAGATGCAGGACTATAGCTCTTTTGACCAACAAGCCACAGGAGACCCTAGATCTATATGACCTATGACCAGATTAACCCATATTATTATAGGGTAAAGAAGTAGTTATATATGCGGCCAGACAACACCACTAATATGAGATACCTTGCATATAACTGCATATTTTCATTGATACACATTGTAATTACTACATATTTTATGTCATAGATATATTTGTATGTTTTCTGTGAATAATTCTCTTATTTCTCTTTCTGCATATGTGTTGCTATTCCAATGTTTTCTTTTATTATGAAGACCTACTGATGTTCTTACTGAATTTCTTTGTTTTGCTTGTGGGGATTTGCAGGTAATATTGTAAAATGTACCTATAATACATCCTGCATGTGATTTAAACCTGTAAGTCACTAGAGTCATTCAGAATTTGAGATAATGGACAAATATTTCCCCAAATACTCCAGTTGATTTTCTGGGTCCAGCAAATGTTTAAGTGTGTATTGGTAAAAGTCTTTTGAAAGCCAAGAACCTATTCACAGAAAAAAAGATCTGATAATGAAGTGTTAGACTAACTTTAAAATGCTGCCATGCCCACTAATCCCTTTATGTGATGGAAACAAATCCCCTGAATAAATTAGAAAGGAAACAATGTGAGCTCTGATAGACCATGTGACCCAGGTGATCTTTAAAACTCAATTAGCATTCAGGTAGGAAGAAGGGGAAAAGCTAATTCCAAATGAGATCCATAAATACTAGAAAAAGGAAGGCCCCAGAACAGTCCCAGAAATAGGCAGGGGCACTCTAAAGACAATTCTTCGAAAATACTTATTGCCTATATATAAGAGGAAGGAAGACTCTGAAGAGCAAGAAGAAATGATGATTACTTACCTCAGGGGATTGCAAGCAAGAGACAGCCTACACATTTTTAAAAGACTGTCAGAACAAGATAATGGGTCAGAAAGAGACATTTCCAAAAAAGAAGACTCAGAATAGCGTAGCCCAACAATCAGTCCAAATAGGATGAGAGAACTAAACAGACACCTATGGTTCTGGACATGATTCTTAGAGGGAAAGTGGGAGAAGAGGAAGCTGATAAAAAGAAAAAGGTCCAGGACTCCAGGATGAGGGCTATTTGGGCTGGTTGGGCAGGATAAGTGTCAGGACAGGTACTGTGTTACTGAAACTTCCCCAACTATGGACCCCAAGGCAGTAAATCTATCATCCTTGTACTTTCTTGTAAAAGCTTAGAACTTTTCCCTCTGGGCACCAGGAAACACTATTTGCCTTTGTTTTCCATGTTTATTTTGTCCAGATAAATAGCATTACCCACTAGACTTTGCTATTCTAGATGTATATACATCTGGGAAGAGGCAATTAAGTAGGAAGCAATCTCAAGTCAGAGAGATTTAGAGCCAAAGACAGACAGAGGCAGAGAAACAAAGAGAAAGATAGACAGAGGCATAAAGAGACAAAGATTGGGCATGTGTGTGCGGAGAGAGAAAGAGAGAGGGTGGGGAGAGAGAGAGGGAGAAGGAGAGGGAGAGGGAGGGAAAAGCAAGAAAGAGACACTAGAAAACTAGAAGTAGGGGTGGGGAAATAGATGGGAGTGGGAGAGAAAACTATAGATCTTAACACAATTTCCCAAAGCTGAGAAGGAGCATTTAAACTAAGAAACTCATCTAGGCAAAGAGCCAGTAGTAGGATGAAGTAGAGCAGATAAATGCTCACCACCTTTTCTCACTACTGCTATTTAAAAATAAATAAAAGGTATAGGCATACCTCAGAGATATTGCAAGTTCAGTTCTATACCATAACAGTACGGCAAATATGGCAGTAGAGTCACATTAATTTTTTTGTTTCCCAGTGCATATGAAAGTTATGTTTACACTCTATTGTAATCTATTTAGTATTATGTCTATAAAAAGTATATGCCTTAATTAAAAAATATTTTATTTCTAAAAGTTGCTAACCATCATCTGTGTCATAGCAAGTCAAAATCTTTTTGCTGGTAAAGGGTCTCGCCTTGGTTTTAATGGCTGTGATCAGTCTGATGGCTGCTGAAAGTTAAGGTGGGGGCCTCAGGCATTATTTCCTAAAATAAAGAAGTTTGCTGCATTGATGGACTCTTCCTTTCATGAAAGATTTTTCTGTAGCACATGATGCTGTTTGATAACATTTTACCAATAGTAAGTCTTCTTTCGAAATTGGAGTAAATCCTTTCAGATCCTGCCACTGCTTTATCAACCAAGTTGAGGTAATAATCTTCAGTACTGTGCCTCGGGGAATAGGGAAGCCCAAGGAGAGGGAGAGAGCCTAGAGAATTACTGGTCAGTAGAGGCATCATAACACTCATAACCTTTATCAGTCATTGACTATCATATGAATACAGTTCATGATACCCCCAAACAAATGCAATAGTAATAGCAAAGATCACTGATAATAGATCAACATAACAGAAATAATAATAATGAAAAAGACTGAAATATTATGAAAATTACCAAACTATGACTCAGAGACTTGATGTGAGCACATGCCGTTGGAAAAAATAGTACCAATAAATTTACTCACTGACAAAGGGTTGCCACAAACCATTGCAAAAAAAACCTCAAAACCACAAATATCTACAAAGTACAATGAAGGAAGAACAATAAAATGAGATATGCCTATAATTTTGTTGGGGAGACACTAGGAGGTAGGGGGATAAGTAAAAGCTTTATGAAGAAAGTAATGTTTAAGTGCAGATTTAAAGAGGAAAGGGGACTGAGGCAAAAGTGAGAAGGAAGAATGCATTCCTGACAGCCTCCACTCTCTAGCTTAAGTAGCAAGGTGCCTTGAGGGGGAGATTGGAGGTGGCATGTGCCAGGCAAGTCAATCTTCAACTCCAACCACCTTGACCACCATCTTCCCTTGGAAAGACGGTCTAGAATTCTGAACACAAGAGCTTAGGGAATAGCAGTGCATTCCAAACCACCACTTCCTTCTACTAGACCCCCACTCCCATCAATAAGGTGAGAGTTCAATGTAGAGAAGGGGCCAACCTTCCTCATCACCAATGGCAATAATTGCTGAGCACCTACTACCAAAATACAAACAGTCACAAGAGCCCTGGGAGTGATAGCAACCATCCTGGAACAACAACCATCCTGTTTCTATCTCAGCCCTCACAACCATCATCCAGGGAAGCAACACCTATGGAGAAGGGACCAGTAATCCCTACTTGCTGACTACCAACTACCACCCAAAGGGCAGGCAAGCCAGTCCAGCAGAGTTAATAGATTACCCTTTGGGGGTGGGGGTGTGCAGGGAAGATGGAAGCACATACCAGGAAAATCTAGCCACCACTATCACCCTAAACACCATGTCCCCTCAGAATCCTATGGAAAGAGCCCAGTACTCTGAATCCAAGAGCCTTGGGAGGGTCAATGTTCTCTTTCCCCACCCCTTTGACCCCCTGGATCTGCGTCCAGCCAAATCCATGTAGCCATCATTAAGGAGAGAAGTCATGCCTTTCTTCCTTAGATCATCTCTAACATTCCCTCTAGCTCTGACATTCTGCTCCTATGATGTGATTCTACTCACAAGGAGCCCCCAGAGAATCTTTTTCACACGTAGAAGTCCAAAATGATTGGAAAATGAAGATGAGTGATGTGGTTAACCATCTTATTAGCCAAACATATTCTTTTCTCCTCATGGAGCCTTCTTAGCCTAAAGAGATTATCTTATGCCTTTAAAAACACTGTTCTGAGAAAGCGTCCATAGAGTTCATACACATGACACAAATAAAGGTGAGAATCCCCTGAGCTGGCCTTTCCCCAGTGGTTTCTCTAACAAAAATAGGCAAAACTTTTTCTTGCTTCCTAGGGCTCAGGAACAAAACACCATTGGGGGCATTTGTCCCCACAGGATATTCTTACCCTGAATGGTTTATGTTTTATACATTCCATAATGATTTCTAGAGTCCCATTAGCACAAAATTCTTATATATGGCCTGCTGGGACCACCAAGATATTTCTTAGCTTACAAATTCTACTCTGAACATTTTTTTTGTTATCATAATTGCTAATCTTGTCACACAACTCTATCCCTGGACCTCACTCAAACTTCACCTCCCACCCCATTTTCTCCATCTATCACAAACACAAAAGCCATTTTGCAAGCTCTCCTAAAACATTGATTTTCCTTTTTTTCTCCATGATTACAACCCAAGTTCAAATTGTCACAAGCTCTTGTTAATGGAAAGAATGTTGCCATTCAGTATTGATGTGGCAGAAAAGACTAGTGGGGATTGAAATCACAAATGTACAGAGGATAAGGTAGAATACTCTGTTAATTAACAAATCCTTTTGGCTTCACTGCTTCTCCTCAAAGATCACCCCCACCCCAAGCCAAACAATAATTATCTTTGTGAAGTGCACCAAGCCTCTTAAGCAATAAATAAATAAATAAATAAACCTTGCCAGCCACTAAGGGAGCAAAACATTTGGGTGATGGTTCTCTGCTCCTCTTTCAAGTTCTAGTTTTTTCTTTGTACACATGAAAAGAAGAATATGTTTAGTAATACTCTGACTCTTTGTCTGCACCTGGCTGGAGAGAGTTTGCGTTTTGACTGTTTTAGTTAATGACCTTCAGACTAAATTCCAAAAAAGGTGATAAATATTCAAGTGAAAAACACGATCTTATCAATTAGGATGGTTCCTCCAACAAAGCAGGTCACTACTCATCCATTCTGTATTCATGTTCTCCCAGAAGATCACCGCAGAGCATTTATCCAAATTTCTGGAGGCTTTCTTCACTTTCTCCTGGTGTGTTGAAAGTCAGAGGCCATCTGTCTTTCTGTGTACCATCCTTGACCTATAACTAACCTATGTTCTCTTACTATCACACCTTTTTTAATTAACGACATCTCTTTTGTTCTTCTTTGAAGTTCCTCATTGACCATATATTATGGACTATTTACATTCACCCTACATCTTTCCATTGCCTTTGTATAATATTCATTCTTGATTCTTTGGATTATTGCATTCTGTACATCCCTGGCATTCTACAACATTGGTAGAATGTAAATTGCCACAACAAAAAGACCAAAGAGCATCTTAGTCAGCAAACTTCTGATTTACTTGCCAAATTGGAAAAAATGGCTGCCAAAGGCAATACTTGTTTAGAATATAAACTCATTGGTAAAATCTTTATGAAGAAGAATAAGAGAAAATTATGAGCAGTATCATCTCGTAAAAGAGAGAAAAGTAGTGGAAGGTAAATCCAGATTTTTAGAAAAGCTTGGCAATATGTCTGATTAAGCAAAATCATCACAAGGGCGTTTAAAAATGAAAATGGAAGGAAAGTAACAGAAGAAAAATGAAAATGATCTGTTAAAATTATTATAGCACACTATATTCCTACTACACTTGGAACCTGACATTACAGCACCAGATGTGTTTATAGGAGAAGTAAAAATGGCACTAAAGAGAACCAAGAGAGGAACAGCAGCTGGATTCGAGCAAATGAATATGCTTGAGTTGACACAATTGTGAGAGCATTAAGAGATTGCAAGGTATCAAAAGGAGGGGAAGAAATCAAAGGCATAGAAAAAAGAGATGATAGTATAGATAATTCAATTAGAATCCTTCTGCAGTTCCTTCTAACACTGATATTCTATGATCATATCCTTCAGGTAAGATATTACAAAAGAGCACTGACCAATGAATGCTTTAACAAAGAGAACCCTGAAAGTCACTTCTTGACTTATGGCAGCCACACATCAATACTTTGATTTCTCATGATTCCATCTGTGTGGATTTAAGCCCTTCCATATTTTACTACTGAGGCATCAAACACACTGCTGAGATCCCAAATATGACCCAAACCAGCTTTAAAGGTAATTGGAAAATATTTAACAAAACAAATAAAAATTGATTAAAAAAAACATAGAGGATATCAAGTTTTAAAATAAGTCATGGGTAGCCAGGTGACTCAGTGGACTAAGAGTTAGGCTTAGAAACAGAGGTCCTGGGTTCAAGTCTGACCTCAAGACACTTCCTGGCTGTGTGACCCTGGGCAAGTCACTCAGCCCCCATTGCCTATCCCTTACCATTCTGCCTTGGAACCAATATACGGTATTGATTCTAAGACAGAAGGTAAAAGTTTAAAAATAATTGATTAATTTTAAAAAAAGAAGTAAGTATGAGGCCTTCAGGGATCCTTATATATGTTTTAGTGCCCCACCATTTCCATTTGAGTTTGACACCCTGTTTTAGTAGACAGTTTAATGAGTTCCCCCTCCCAAATACATCACCTGGTAGTGAATTCTCTGGTGATAAAAGTCTCCTGAAATTTAGCAAGTTGGGCTCTTTCGGAGCTTGGGCTCCAGGGCTACTATGCCTTCCAGGGGCCATAATATAATGAGGCATCAGAAGACTTTGATAGAGAGTTATAAGCCTGATGAAAGCTAAACAGCCGATTCTGTTTTGGAAGAGTTGCTGGCTGGTTTCAGTCTTCGAGCCCTTCAGTCCTGACAGTTACAAAAGGTAGAAAGCTGAACTTTGTAAATGTGCCTGAGTCACCTTAATTAAGGCCAGAGCCTCTTCATTAAAAAGAAATGGCACTTTGCTTCTGAAAAGCAACATGAACTCCTACAGTAAATCAGAGCGTGGAGAGAACTTGCTAAAAGTGCCGAGAATGTAGATTTGAAAGCACACAGGTAGCTTACAATTTGAGCTACCTTTTCCTAAACCCCACCTTGAAAATTAAAGACTTGTGACCAACTGAGACAATTGTGTGAGTTGATAAGCTGTCAATTATTCTGACATTTGGCTGAGATCCGCCTCAGAAACTCCAATTTACCTTGAGTCAGTCTTTCCATAGTCAGTCCACTGACTTAAAAAGCATTTACGAATCTCTCTGTGCCATGCACTGTGTTAAGTGCTGGGGACACAAAGGAAGCTAAAAACACAAAATTTATTTTCTAATGGGGGAAGATAATGTGCAAACTACTCTATTTATATACACAGAGTAGAAGAAAGGTTACTTTAGTTGGAAGGCTCTAGCAGTTGGTATCTCTACCTGGACTGGAAAAAGTCTTCTGCAGAAGGTGTGACTTGAGATGGATCTTGAAAGAAGCCAGAGAAGTCAAGAGGTAGAGGTGATGAGAGAGTATTCTAGGCATGGAGTACAGATGTGAAAAGGTATAGTCAGAGGGGCAGCTAGGTGGTTCAGTGGATAGAAAGCCAGACCTGGTGATGGAAAGTCCTGGGTTCAAATATAGCCTTAGACAATTCCTAGCTGTGTGACCTTGGGCAAGTCACTTAACCCCAATTGCCAGGCCCTTACCACTCTTCTGTCTTGGAGCTGATACTTAGTATTATTTCTAAGACAGAAGTAAGGGTTTAAAAAGAAAAAAGTTAGAATATATAGTCAGAATTTCAAGTGTCCTGTTTGAGGAATGTCAATAAGATCATGAAGGGACTTTAAATGCCAAAGCATTTTTTATTTGATCAAGGAGGTAAATTGAGGTTTATCAAATAGAAATAAGGGGGCTGACATGGTCAGGCCTGTCCTTGAGAAAGATCACTTTGGAAGCTGAATGGAGCATGGACTGACATGGGGGAGAAAGTTGAAACTGGGAGACCCACCAGAAGCCAACTAAAATAGTACAGGCAGAAGGTGATGAGGCTGCATGAGCATGGTGGCTATGTAAATGAAGAAAAGGGAATACAGATGAGAGATGTTTTTAAGGTAAAAATGGTAAGATCTAGCACACATTTGGATAAGTGGAATGAACTTGAAAGAGAAGTTGAGGATGATACTGAGTTGTAAGTTTTCCCTTACGAGAAAGAGGAAAAGGCCAGATGTTATCCTCTATCTATCCATTTATTCATCAAATATTTTTAAAGTACCTCCTCCATGCAGAGAATTGTGGTAAGTACTGAGAAGTGCAAAATTTATGCATAACCTTCATTGAACTTATAGTTTAGTGGAGGGAGAAGATAAATAGATAACTAAAAGATATAGGTAGGACCAGATCTGTGATTTCATTGATTTTCTTCCTGTGAATGTGGGGAAACTCCCTCTACCCAAGCAGGTAGGCATCTTCTTGGTAGATCATTTCAGAGAGTTGCCTAGAAGATAGCGAAGTTAAGTTGTGTGCCCTGGCCTACACAGCCAGTGTATATCAGAGGCAAGACTTAACTACAGAGCTTTCTGACTTGATCTTTATCTATACCATTATTTAACTATCTTGCAGATGACCAAAATATGCAGTATTACATAATAAGTACTTGGGAGTATGTGTGAAGGGGCTATTAACCAGAGGAGTTGACTAGGAGTAGTATTTGAGTTGGGCTTTAAAGGAAATGTAGGAAGAATGGAAAGGAAGAGAGTCCAACTCTAAGAGATGCTAGAACATTCCTCTTCTCCAGCTCTTCTGAACAAAAATTACTTCCAACACATTCCTCCTTTTACACCAGTCCATGCTAAGAAAATCTCTACCTTTAATGAATGAATGAAATGGATATGAAAATCTAGAAAAGTCTTGACTTTCTTCTCAACAATGAAACTAGTACTCAGGTAGGCATATGCCAGACTGGCAACACTTTACCCAAACACTCTAAGCAGACATCTGGCAGATCACAGCACTTATCTATGCTTCCTCTATTCATAGAATGCCCCCTGGCTAGCTCCCAACTGGATAGAAGGGACAGAAGGAATTGTGTGGGAAGCCACTTCATACAGAACAAGTCTACAAAATTCAGAGATTCTATTTCTCATCCCCCAAAGCCATTTACATCAACTAGTGGGTGTTTTTGCCCAGAGAAAGAGCTCTGCGGCAGCACCATTAATATCTTATGTAAACAAGCCACAAGGGGAATGAGTTGGAAAGTTGTACAAAAACCATTTCATGCAGTCTATGTGTAGACTGTAATTTAAGAGTTGCAGTGAGGTTGTTGCTGCTACTGCTCAGACAAACAGGCATTGGAAGAACCTGAAGGAGAAAGGGAGAAATGGGCCCTGCCTTTCCTGTTGCATTTACATCAGGGATGAAAATCAGACACAATAGACTTTTCTTCTTAATCACGAGCTTTGACATAGTCTAGGCCTGGGCCCAGGCACCAAGGAAAGAAAAATAAGGCAGCATTTCCAGTTTGAAGGGAAATTGGCACAATTTGATTCCTTCTCTTTCTCCCTTTGTTTTTGGATCACTAAAACCAAACTAGACAGATTATGCTCCAGTTGGAACCCACATAATTTATTTTGTTGTTGTTTTTTTAATGTAGATGGAAAATTTAAGCCTACTAGCACAGTTCTCAGATATAAGGGTTAATGCTTTTTAGAGAGCATAGGGTTATAGTAAGACTGAATTAGAGAAGACCCATGCTTCTCACCATGATTAATTGATCACTGCCAGTCACCAAGTCATTTAGAATAATATGGATGCATAGGGCTCCCTCAATGGGACTGATGCTCAGAAACAAAGACATTGATTTTAATATTGAAGAGATGGAATAGTCACACAGTGTACTAGTTATCTTTCATTTGCTTTCCCCAGGAAAGCAACAGAGTCAACTGTGCCCAGTTCTTTGCTATCTCTGTTGAATGCTGTCTTATTTAAATGGATTATTGGCCTTCATACTGCCAGGTCACTGCTTTCCATCTTTCTCAGGGCAGTGGCAATCCATAGTCATTATCTTAAGGAGAAGGCACACCATTTGAGATGAAATTGAAACTCACTAAGTTTTCCACCCAAACTTGAAATGAAATGAAACTTTTCTGGGGCCAAAGTCATCTAGGTGAGCCAGCCCTTCATGGTTATTAAATAAGCCTTTGTTTCAGTCACAATAGGAAATAGGCATTTAGAAACCAAATCAGTGAAATGTGAAGGATTTTGTGGGTACTATTTCCTGTTCAAGATGGCACACAGATTTGGACAAAATTTCTCTCTTTTCTCTAGTGAAGATTTTTCTTAAGCACAGAACATAGCATATCTAATTTTAGCCACTGACCACAGGAAGTGGTTTTTGTTGCTTCCCACCTATGGGTTGTTCTTTTATCAGCATGGATATCAGTTTAGTTTCCCATAGGCATGTGCATTCATCACAGGGCATAATACTTTTGTCCCTTCTTCAGTTCCACAAATAAAGTTGAACCTTCTTTTGATATGCTTGGAACTGTGAGAATGTCTGGTCTGCTATCTAGTACCTTCTTAGAGTATCTAAATATACAACCATGCTTCACTAGAGAAACATACTATGACAGCACAAATATATAATGAGAGATGAAGGAAAAACTCTTCAGATCAGGGTAGAGGCAAAATCATCCTTCTAGTCCCTCAGGCTCCCAAACTAGGAATAATCTTGGATTCTTCATTTTCTCTCTCACTCCCCATATCCAATCTGTTTCCAAAGCCTGCCAAATTCACTTCTACATTTCTTGATTATAACTCCTCTAACCCTGCCACCATTCTAGTGGCTCTCATCTCCTCACATGTGGACCACGGTATTAACCCACTAGTGGGATTGCCTGCTTTAAGTCTCTCCTCACTCCAATCCATGTCAGCCACCAAAGTGATATTCCTAAAGCTCAAGTCCAATTATGTCAACCCTCTACTCACTAAACTTTAGAGCAGCTTTGGAGAAACTTTTAGAGATGGTGTGCCCAAACTGTACCTTCAATCTTCCTGGGAGCCTCCCATATTACCCCAGAGAGTAGAGGGAGAAAGTGCTTGCATTGGGCAGCTGGACAGAGGGGTAGAGCATGGAAAAATTTTTCTCAGGGGCAGTGGAGAGGGGGAATAGAGAAGACCCTCTCCATGTCACCCCAGCACCCATGCCACGTCTTCACCAACACAGTTCTAGGGGATCTCTATTGCCTCCAGGATCAAATACAAAATCCTCTGGCATTAAAGTCCTTTAGAGCCTAGCGCCCTCCTACCTTTCCAGTCTTCTTATGTTTTACTCTTTGATATCTACACTTCACTCCAATGACACTGGCCTTCTGGCTGTTCCCCAAACAAGACATTTCATCTCTCAGCTCTGGAAATTTAATTGTAATTTCTTTTAAGCCCCAATTGAAACCTCATCTTTTACAGAAAGCTCTTCCAATCCCTCTTAATTCTAGTGCCTCCCTTCTGTTAATTTTTTCCTCTTTTTTTGTATAGCTTGTTTGTATATGTTTGCTTGCATGTTTTCTTCCTATTACATATTAGATTAGTGAGCTCCTTGAGGTCAAGGTCGGTTGTTTGCTTCTTTTGGAGGGCTTAGCATAGTGCATGGCACATAGTAGGTTTCTAATAAATTTTTACTGATTTATCATTGTACTTTAGGAACATAGATACACAGAGAAACCAGAATAAGTACTAGAAAGAGGCAAAATTGGATTCTTTAGACTATAATCTTGGAGAAGAATATTTTTCTTTCTAAGAGCCAAGTCCCTCCTTGACCGAGGACTATTCTGCCTTACAAGTTATTTTGTATGTCCTATGTATTCCTTCCCCACTTTCCCTCACTCTGGCATCAGAGCTGTGGGGCAATAGAGGGAGGATGTCCTATCAAGCATACCTATACAAAAGTACAACTTAGGCATGCAAAGCTTCTAAATATAATGGGGGAGAGTAGAGTAGGGTGGAAGAGTAGTTCATCAAGAATGCCTGCAAATGATTGGCTTGCAAGACATCCAACTATTCACTGATACCATCCTGGGCTATAACTTCCTTATCTGTAAACAGAAGATGAGGATATCAGTCCTTACTCGCCTCATAGGAAATCGTGAGTACAAGATGAACCAATGAATGTTAAAAAAAAAAAAACCCTCTGGAAAAGGAAAAGAATCACTGCACAAATTAAAAATGTTATTATTTTAAGTAATTATGACATTTTTCAGCAGGGGTTGGCTAGCCAAGACTCATTAAAAACTTATGTAATTGTGCAGTTTGGGGATGATATATTTTATTATTATTGTACTAATATGAATAATGACATATGAAATCAATGTGCATTATATAAAAACAAAAAGACAATATCTTCACATAAATGCTATTTATTGGAGAGGCAAGAAGGCATGGTGGATAGAAGACTCACCCAAGAGCCCAGATACCTTGGAGTAACTCTTACCTCTGACACATTTTAGTTGGCTAATGCCAGAAAGCCACTCTCTCAGTGCCTTAAGAGTTTCTCCTACCAATTAACTTATAGGTTTAATCCTTATTCCACTACTGCTTTATTTTATATTATTATATATAACTGAACATATCACAAAATAACACATAGAACTACATTATAGTAATTTTACCGTACTATATAAAATGATATTTCATTCATCAACAAATACTTTTTTCCAAGTCTTTTCACAGTTAAAACTTAAATATATCCTCACAACAATCTTATGACTTACATAGAGGTAAGTTGTAGCCAACAACTAGAGAGGATAAGTAACTATCCCTTAACTAAAGGATGAAAGGGGTGACAACATGATGGAATATAAAGAATGATGGATCTGGAGTAAGATCTGGGTTTGAGGTCCAATCTGTTTCTGTCAAGTTCTGTGATTGAAGGTACTTTTTTGACTCTAATTTCTTCAAGTCCATAATGGAGGTAATGATGAAAGAATTATCTATCTTACAGCATTCCTGTGAGGGAAATGCCTTGCAAACTGTGAATTGCTATAGAAATATGATCAATTTGTTCACTTAATCTTAGGGGAACCAGACCTAAAGAGATTAAGCAAATTGTCCTAGGTCATACAGCTAATGTGTAATGGACTAGAACCCAGTGCTCCTGCCTCTCAGTCACGCTTTTTATTAGCTCTCATTGCTTTAATCTTTCCATTGGGAAGACTCTGAAGAATATTTCATTGGTTAAAATGTTGTTTTGCTGAAATAACTGCCAACTTCATTCCTTTTGAGGATATAGGGCGCTGGGCCAAAAGCAGAAGGAATCGTGTCAGGATCCTCCTCCACAGCTGAGAAAATTAATGGCACCATCCTTGATGCATCTCAGAGAACCACTTAACCAACTGCTGACTTTGCTACTTTCAGATATTTACTTCCCTGTTCTGTTGAAGTTGAAAAATCACTTGTATTATTAATTTGTGTAAAGCCTTCAGTCTACAATATGTGCCTACCAAGCTAATTTTACCAAGTTAGAATTTGGAGCTTTATGCTTTCAAAAAGCTATAATCATTCATTAGTTACTTTCATAAATACCATTTGCATTTTTGCTCCCATTTTCCAGATTAAAAAATGTGAAAAAATTTTACTTACTTTGATTTAGATCTGAACTCATCAATATAGGTATGTCCTCTTCTGAAAAGATTATTAGACTGGAGTCCATAAATTTGTTTATGAAAATATTTTAATAACTACATTTCAATATATTCAGTTTTCTCTGTAATCCTATGTACTTTATTTTGTACATTTAAAAATAGTATTGTGAAGTCTCCATAAGGTTTCCTAGACTTTTCGGATCCCATGACATAAAAAAGATTAAGAACTCCTATGAGCATAGATCTTTTAAGAATGTTTCAAACTCTTCTTTATTAACAGATGCCCATCTTTTGTCCTATATAGTTAAGTTCAGGTTTGCAAGATAGGTCACCCTGGGCTACAATCTAAGCTCCAATGCTATTTGAAATACATTACTCCATTCTCCCCTTCCTTTTCTAGTTGATGTAAAAGAAACTTGGGGGAAGTCTTATTTGAATGTCCTTCCTTTTGTATTTGAAGGTCTTTCACCTTATGGCTTGAAAAACTTGTTGTTTCTGAACTGAATTATTACATTTAACCACTATGTATCTTGGAGTTTGCAACCTTGTTTTTTGTGTTGGTTTTTTTTTCCCCCGGAGGCATTCTGTGAATTCTTTCCATTGAAATTTCATTTTCTTGTTCAGAAGTTCTGAGAAGTTCTTTTCTATTATTTTCTTCATGATAATATAAAATTTTTTGTCCTGTTGTTTTCTTCTGGGCATCTTCTGATTTTTTAGATTGTCTCTATTGTTCCTGTCTTTGAGATCAGTAATTTTGCTTGTATAGCAACATATTTTCTTTTAATATTCTTATGTTTTGCTTCTTTTCTTGAATGTCCTTTACATCTGTGTATTAGCATTTCCAATCTACTGTTCTCCCTTTTGTTTCTTTAGTGAGACATCACAGTTTCAAATTTTTCTATTCTGCTCATTATTTTTGCTACCCTAGATATAAATTCTGCTCTCATAATTCTCTTTACTCTTTTAAGCCACTCAGAAATGGTATGTTGTTGCTTGAACACATAGGTTAATGGGGATATTATTGGGGAGGAAAACGCTAAACAGTAACTCTAGTCCAACTACCAATAATATGGAATTAGGTCTTGATCAATGATACATGTAAAACCCGGTGGAATTGTGCGTTTTTAACAAATGTTAGTTCATTTTCCTTTATTTTGCAGTATTTGTTCATAGAGGTCTGAACTCATTTACTAGATCTGGATTCTACTATTAACTGCCTATTTTTCTTTTTGTTGATCTATTTATGTTTAAGATCTATGAGATTTCTTCTTCCTGTAATCTTTGATACTTTTAGCCTTTTTTCCTTCCTTATTACTCACTTCCTGACTCCTTCTCCCTCCCAGGGGTTGGATCTCAAGGCATCTCATCCTCTTCTCACACTAAGCAAATCACATTTTATCAGCACAGGGCTATGCCCCTGCTGACTTTTTGGATGGTCAAAACTGACCCTAGATGGATGCTATGCTTTCCTTTAGGTTTGGTGTAGTGTGCATAGCTTTCCACATGCCTTATGTCCTGGGCTGGTAATTTGTCCCATTTCCCCTGTTCCTTAGTACCAGCATTATAGAAACTGTTTTCTTAAGTACTGGCACTTTGGAACTTTGCACTACTGGTGCTTCTGGGTTGGAGATCCCCAAAGAACTTTTCTACTGAAGGGCTGGCTATCAAGGCTTAAGCAAACTTCCACAGACTAGATCCTGGGTCTCTATGGCACTGAAAGGAGGTGGGGGCTGTAACAAACAAAATTGATACAAAAGGATACAATTAAAAATATTAGGGTTTTATTGTAATCCATATTGGTAATTAAAAAAACCACGTGCCTGCTAAAATCTCATTCAAATGTCCCGCCATGCTTCCCCCCTGGCTGCTTCATAGGAAAGAGTGCATCCCAATCAAGTTCTGAGTCTTTATACCTCTGTCTACGTAATCACACTTCCTGCCACCCATATTACGTATGAGGAATCATGAGAAATGTAGTTTTCAAGTCCCCTAAATGACCACCAGAAATTTATATCATGGATCTCAATATTAAGACCCCCAAATTTCCAATATCACAGGGCAGGATTCATGGAGAGATATTTGATAAAAGCCTGTATCATGATTTTGTTTCTGCTAATGTAGCTTCTCTGCTGGTAGCAGGAGAGGTAGGTGAGAAGTTCTGGGTAAGCTCAGTGTCAGTGAAATTCAGTACCCAAGTCTCATTTTTCTTTTTCTTCCATTTGGATTCTGACTGTCTTAAGCTATGGAAGTAGCTGAAGTTGGTTTTTCTCTGACACATAATTTCTATTTTGGAGAACTTTGAGAGATTATGAAGTTCAGATATAATTTTTAATATGTCATCTTGTTGCTTACATGACTCAGAAACTACCAGCATAGATCTTCATTCATTTACCCTTCTCATTCTAGGTAATTCTTGCTAATTTTGAAGGCCTCTTGGACTCAAACATTTACTAACTTTTCTAGTGTCCCACAGAAGATTCTGAAGCAGATCCAGAGACAATGGGAATTGAATACTTTCCTCTTTTTTACAGATTGTCAGACATTCCACTCATTATGCTATTTTTCAATCAATCAATAAATATATTTTTTGAGCCCTGAGCCCTTACTATTTGTCAAGTGCAATAACACGGAATAAGGGATAGTGAGTTGGCTTCAGTAGGAAAGATATGGGTTCAAATATTGCCTGTGCCACACATACAGGCTTTGTGATTCTGGACAAATAAGTTAACATATCTGTGCCCCAGGAAAATTACAAAACTATAAATTGCAGAACAGCTCATGATTTTCTTGGGAAAGAGTGGTTCCTAGTTGGGAACTAGAGCTCAGACAAATGTGTCATTTGCTGAGAAGAAATGAATGGAAAAAAATATATAAGACCTTCGCCCTCAAGGGGTTTAAAATTTAACTGACGATACAAAATGAATTTTTGTGAAATAATCAACACACAACTCAGGATGGGATATTATTATGTGTTGAAACATGATGAGCAAAGGAAGAAGGGCCTGAATGAGCTCGTAGGGTTGTCAGACTTGATATGTAAAATGTGTTTTGGGGAGTCCTAGGAATTAAGCTTGGAGAAGTAGAGGCATATTGAAAGACAGGCAAAATAGCACAGAGCACAGAGTCTGGTACATAGTAGGTATTTAATATATGTTTATTGATATAACTAAAGTGGTATTGAAGTTAGATTACTTTGACTATGCATGCAGAATGGGATGAGAAGAAAGATAAGTCATCAAGGACATAGAAGATGCTACTCCAATTTCTGAATTTGGGTTATGTATTTTCTTTTCCCAATTGTCTTCAGCCTCTTTTGATTGTTTTTTGAGTTCTTGAGTTAATTGAATTTTGAGTTCCTCCAAAACCTGTGTCCATTTCACTGGAGTTTCTGTGTTTTTTCTTGGTGTTCCTTGATTCTCCTCTGATCCATTTGCTCTCTGTTCATTACCTGGATAGAAGCTGCCCATTGTAATTCTTTTTTTTTCTGTTGTTTACTCATATTTTTTTCCTTCTTCCCCATCCTGTAATTGGCTGTAATCTTGCTCCTTTGACTGTTTGATCTGTGGGTTTGGGCTATTCAGTCCTGGAAGGGCTTCTTCTCTGCTCTGTTGACTAATTAGGTTAGTGGGCCCTGAGGACACATCTTCCCCAGTTGGTAATAAAAGCTAAAGATGTGGTTTAGGCTACTTTCTCTGAAGTCTATGGGGGAGGGATGTAGGAGCTTCTCTGTCCTCTTAAGACTTCTTATCTGCAGTACTGATAATATTAAGCCAGGGTGGAGTTGATATGCTGGGCTCTATGTGTCCTGAGGCCAAAACCTCAAGAAGGGTGAGGGAGGGAGACAGCAGGAGATGGAGTGTTTGTCTGTCCTCTCTGGGCTTCTCCTCTAGCTGCCTCCCTGCTGTTTATGATCAAAGCCTTGAGTCTGGCACAGCAGTGCCATTGAGGCACTCTTGCCCGCCTAGAGATTCCAGGATCTGCTGGAAACTCAGCACATTAGGTGGGGGAGGGAACCTGGGATCTTCCTTTTTCCTTTACCCTCCAACTGGAGAGTTCAATGAATTCAGCTCCCCTCCCCAACCCACCCCCCACCTTTTAATTTGAGTTTAGCAGGAGGATTCTCCAGCTCTGTTCTGTTGTCAGACTTGGTTTTCTGTCCCCTTGAAGCCCTTTGTCCTTGATCAGTGTTGAAGTGTTTACAGAGTTCTGGAGCCTCGCTGCTTCTAAGCCACCATCTTCCCAGAATTTCAAGAATCTCCTCCAATCACTGAATTTGGGAAGATGGTGGATATCCAAATGAAAATGATCATTGTACAATAGAAAATTCATGACTAGAGATACCTGAGTTATTAATCTAGCAGTAATATTTCAAGCTACAAAAATGGGTAGAGAAGAGAGATAAGTGGATAGATAAAACATTCTTTTATTAACATTTCTCTATGTTAGGTATTGTCCTATGTGCAGGGAATACAAATATGAGAAAGTTAAACAGTTCCTATGCTTAAGGAGTTTATATTATAGTGAAAGAAGGAAGGTAACATTTATTGAAGAGCTGAAGAGGAAGAAGGTATATTGATGACTAGAAAGTGTAAAAACATTAAGCCATGGGTAGTATTCACAGTTAGGTAGCAAGAAAAAGACCCATTAAGATAAGCAGATCATATGTAGGCCAAGTGTTATTGGATATTAAACATTCATATTTTATTGCATCAAGGACATATTTGATAGAAAAGGCAATGGACTAGTTATGAATTGAGAATAAAGGAGAACAGATGATCAGGTAGATGGATGTGCTAATAATCACAAAATATTAAAAGAACCATAGGAAGACATGCCCCACATTGGGTGGATCCTCTAAAGTGGTCCTGTGAGGAACATGGGCAAAAACTGCTTGGGATAAGAAGGAAAGGCTGGGTTATAATCTGTACCAATGGAAGGAGTATCTATGTTGAATAGATTTTTAAAAATTTAATTTTTTAATACTATCTTTTACTTAATTAATTTAGGACATTTTTCCATGGTTACAGAATTTATGTTCTATCCTTCCCTTCCTCCCACCCCCTCCCATAGCCAACACACAATTCCTCTGTTTTTTACATGTGTCATTGATCAAGACCTATTTCCATATTATTGATATTTGTGCTAGGGTGCTCATTTTGAGTCAATATCCCTAATTATAACCCCATTCACCCATGTAATCAGGTAGTTGTTTTTCTTCTGTGTTTCTATTCCTATAGTTCTTCTGAATGTGGATAGTGTTCTTTCTCATAGGTCCCTTATAGTTGTCCTGGATCATTGCATTGCTGCTAGTACAGAAGTCCATTACATTTGATTTTTCCACAGTGTATCCATCTCTGTGTACAATGTTCTCCTGGTTCTGCTTCTTTCACTTTGCATCAATTCCCGGAGGTCATTCCAGTTCACATGGAATTCCTCCTGTTCGTTTTGAATAGATTTTTTAAAAAAACTCAAGAGAATTATGGCAGTCCACTAACTTAGCAAGTCTTAGCCCATTATACTATAGAATAACAATGGCAAAAGATATTAATTCATCCTCTATCATAAAAAATGTAGAAAATATTTGAATATTAAATTGGGTTCTTATAAATCAAGAGTTCTTCAAATACTGCCTTGTCCTTTGAGCAAAATTAAGAGGCAGGAAACAATCTGATACAAAGAAAGCTACTTCTGCCTAGATTCATTTCATCAGAAAAGAAGGACGTTCTTTCCAGTACAAGGATTTGAAGGTAATAAGACTGACCAACCTGGAAGCTTATTTATCCTGCCAAACTCTAAGGTCATGAGCTTGCTTCTGTAACCTGCAATTTCTTTGTTAAGAACCAGTTGAGACTAAAGGAGCCAGAGCAACTCTTTGCATGAAAGACTTTTGCTTACAGTACCCTCAGATGTGGAAAGCAAATGCTTCTCAAAATGGTCTAAACTCCATTTGAATCCATCCTCTTCACTAGTGGGTCACTTAGTATTTGAACTTCATTTGCTTCTTAATCTTGCTACTCCATGTTCACTCTGGTAATAATGGCAAGGAAGAAGAGTTGTCTACCTTCAAATTAACATGCTAGGTTGGTTACTGAATGATAATTATAACATGATCAAGTTTCTCCACTTTTTATTATGGGCATAATAAAAGAGGCTAAAATACACATATCCTGTGAATTCTAGTACTTTCTGGGATCTCTGAGTATTTTTAGGAAGATAGAGCTGTGATCTGTTCTTCTGTTAGGGTTGCCATATTTCTTGACACTATCATATGAAGACAGAGAAAACTGCTGCAGATGGAAAAGCACTTATTACTCTGCATCTTAGAAACTAGCTCCTTTCTTTTAGGCAAACAGACCTTTATTGGCCTGAAGATTCTCTTATCTTGTTCCTTATTCTCAACGTACACGTCAGAAGTCATCTCATATCACACTGGGGTGAATAGGCAGGGTCTGATACACAGCAGATGCTGCAAAGCTATGTGAGAATATGAGATAATTGGATTCATTCACAGGTCTGCAAATGGAGACAGATTTGTTACTTCTTTGAGGCAACTTGAAACAATACTACCTGGTCATGTTTTAGGGTTGAAAAATGTGAAGTACTGTTTTGAAATGATACTTGATTTAAATTTGAAATGGAATCCACAGAAAAATGAGGTCATCTTAAAAAGGTGGGAAGTAGCTTATGTTCATGTAGACAGACAGATGGCTTTCTTTTATATTTACTAAGTCCTTTCACATAAATCATCTCAATTTGCTGGAGGCCAATCCCATAATTCAAGGAAATGAATCTTTAGGAGTGGACAGTCAAGCTTAGACATAATGCTTAGGTTGACCCTGCCTGCCACTGAGGAGCAGGGAAGTGATATCATCATTGCACTTTCTATTCCCTCAATTCAAATTCATCAATCCAGTTAAACCATGTAATTTATACTCCCTCCACCCCCCACTCTCCAAGTTTATTCTTGGTACTGGTTTTATGTTTTCCTCAGAGAGAAAAAAACATACCTTTAATATGGGCATAAGCCCACTTTTCAATAATTTTAAGAACAGGGCTCTGGGTGGTTAGATACTTTCTAAAACTGTTATTTGGATGATCCCGGGCAAGTCACTCAACCCCCATTACCTAGCCTTTGCTGCTCTTCTGCCTTGGTACCAATATACAGTATAGACTATAGATTCTAAGACAGAAGGTAAGGCTTTAAAAAATTGTTATTTAATGACCACAATCTGCTGAAAGATGATCACTAACAAATAAGTGACCTTAATACCACAGGCAATCAGATCCTACACCTTCAGTTTTAGAAATTGAAATGTGACATTGAGACCTATTAGGTAAAATGGCAGAAAAATGTGGGAGAAGTCATAAATTTTTAAAAGTGATATTCAGCAGAGCACAAGTTGCTATTCATTCAGGGGTTTCCAACAGGTATTATTCATAAAAATAAACATATTCAGAGAATCTGTCATAGTGGTTGAGGAAACTCTAAATTAGATTTAATCTTATCATGCTTGGATAAATGCATTAATATTTTCACTCAGTTTCTGGTGTAGCTGTTAAAATATTTTGACTCTTTAGGCCAAATGAGACTAAGAGGATCTCTGTGTTCTGTTATCTTCCTCCTCTCTAATTAGGATGTAGATATTAACTTCCAGAGAAGAATGAATCTCAAAGTTTACTGATGCCAAAAGAGATCTTCCTAAGGCCATAAATTCTTTAAATTCTTAATTTCACAGAAATACAATGTTGATGGATATGTTGCATATGTTCTTCTTGCTTCTTTAATACAATAAGAATGTCTCTTCCTTATAGTCATAATATTTGAAAATGTAACATTTAAACAACTACTAAGTGGGAGGAAAAATTCATAAAAGTTCATCTTGTAGGACCACTTAAGAAATGTGTTATTGTTATTGAGTCATTTTTCAGGAATATCTAACTCTCTGTGACCCCATTTGGATTTTCTTGGCAAATTTTTATCTTAAGCTTATTTTATAGATGAAGAAACTAAGGCAAATAGGATGAAGTGACTTGTCCCAGGTCACACTGCTAGTAAGTATTTGAGGTCCAATTTCAACTCAGGAAGATGAGTCTGGGTGTTCTCTTGCACTGTGCCACCTAGCTGCCTACAAGAATGTACAGGTGCAAATAGTAGCTGATATTATTTGGGGTCTTTTCTTAGTCAATCATAAATTCCCTTTAAACTATCAACATAGTTAACTTTCATTTAAGTTTCAACAAGTGTTTAATGGAAGGCATTGTGGACTTTCCAGACATAAACTCTGGGAGTTTAGATAAAATTATCTCTATGGTCCTTTAAAACAAAATCCTAGGGGGGCAGCTGGGTAGCTCAGTGGACTGAGAACCAGGCCCAGAGGTGGGAGGTCCTGGGTTCAAATTTGACCTGACATACTTCCTAGCTGTGTGACCCTGGGCAAGTCACTTAACCTCCATTGCCTAGTCCTTACTGCTCTTCTGCTTTGGAACCAATCCTCGGCCTTGATTCTAAGGTGGAAGGTAAGGGTTTAAAAACAAAACAAAACTAAATAAACCTTAAGAAAAGTATGCAAACTGATTCATTTCCTCAATTACCACTTGTTAAAATGCACTATTCATTCATTCATTCATTTATTTATTTTGAGAAACTAGCATTTAAGAATGAAATAATTTAATAAAATTCAAATATTTATCTTATACCTAAAAGGCATCACTTCAGGTAGTTTGGTAGAAGAATATGGTTGTCTTTTTGTATAACAATTTAGGCTCTAAAATGGGAAGAGAGAAATGGGTTATGCTGGTGGGAATTGCTTACAAAATGAGGTGTGCTGGTGTAAATGTTTGTCTATACACCATTGGTTCTTTTCCATTTTCAAAAAAGTAAAAATATTTAGTTCTGACAAAGTTCAAAAGAACTTTGAAATGGAGGGTTGCATGGAAGCAATTTATTAAACACACACACACACACACACAATTTTCAATGAGTTCTGATTAGCTTTTACCAGTGTGCACTGGGTACAGAGAGTCTCATGATTAAACAAATTTCTGAGCAATTCCACAAAAGTCTAAATGTAAGTGAAACTTAAAGAGAAAAGTTTAGCAAGTACAGATTCATTATTACTTTGTGTTTAGCTCTTTCCCCTATGCCTAGGGATTACAAATACAAAACCATAATCATTTTCACAAGGTAAAATTTTACAATAGCTTTTGTATATTTCATACATTATTAATGATGTTGTCTTTGACATCAAAATACTGTTAGCTTCCACTCTGATTTTAAATTTATATTAACATCTAACATGACCATGCTCATGAGTAAAAGAAAACTTTATCATTCTCACAAATTCTTTGAGTATCCACACAAAATTATTGAGCAAGTTTTCTGTTTAGTTGGCACAATGCTAAGTGAGATTATAAACTCAAGGAGCGTAGTTTCATTTTCATGAATTGTATTATCATGCAATGTGCAGAATTTAATTTTTAAGCTACATGGTTTCTGCCACTCAGTAAACTGACTAGTCAAGATGGGCTCAAGGATATTTTTGTTGTTTAAAACCATTTCTTAACTACAATATTAAGTAGCAGTTCCATGCAGTATCCCAAATAATTCAAGAGGTGATATGGTAAAGATTTCACCAGCAGTAAATAAACAGATACATGATTGTCTGAGGTTAAGCTTCAAAGGAAACATCTGTCAAACCTAACACTGAAAAATGTGATCTAGCTAAACAAAGTACCTTCTACTCTCTTGTTAGCTAACTATACAGGGGTCGTCGCTGGTTGGCTTGACTTCCCCTTCGAGCAACAGGTTCATCACAACTTTTGTCAAGTAACTGCATGTTCCTCTTTTCCCCAGTGGTGGAGTGTTGTAAAAGGAAGTCATATCATCCTGCAAAACAGTAAGCAAATGGGCAAGAGACATGAATAGGCAATTTTCAGGTAAAGAAATCAAAAGTATCAATAAGCACATGAGAAAGTGTTCCAAATCTCTAATAATCAGAGAAATGCAAATCAAAACAACTCTGAGGTATCACCTCACACCTAGCAGATTGGCTAAAATGAAAGAAGGGGAGAGTAATGAATGCTGGAGGGGATGTGGCAAAATTGGGACATTAATGCATTGCTGGTGGAGCTGTGAACTGATCCAGCCATTCTGGCTGGCAATTTGGAATCATGCTCAAAGGGCTATAAAAGAATGCCTGCCCTTTGATCCAGCCATACCATTGCTGGGTTTGTACCCCAAAGAGATCATAGATAAACAGACTTGTACGAAAATATTCATAGCTGTGCTTTTTGTGGTGGCAACAAATTGGAAAAGGAGGGTATGTCCTTCAATTGGGGAATGGCTGAACAAACTGTGGTATATGCGGGTGATGGAATACTATTGTGCTAAAAGGAATAATAAACTGGAGAAGTTCCAGGCAAACTGGAGAGACCTCCGGGAACTGATGCAGAGCGAAAGGAGCAGAGCCAGAAGAACCCTATACACAGAGACTGACATTCTGTGGTAAAATCGAATGTAATGGACCTCTGTACCAGCAGCAATACAATGACCCAGGACAATTCTGAGGGATTTATGGTAAAGATGCTGCCCACATTCAGAGGAAGGACTGCAGGAGAGGAAACATATAGGAAAAACAACTGCTTGAATGCATGGGTTGGGGTGGACATGATTGGGGATGTGGACTCGAAACTACCACACCAATGCAACTACCAACAATTTGGAAATTGGTCTCGATCAAGGACACATGACAAAACTAGTGGAAATGCGCATGGGTAGGGGGGGTGCGGGGGGGGGGTTGAAGGGGAAAGGAGGAGCATGAATCATGTAACCATGTTAAAAATGAATATTAATAAATGTAAAAAAAAACAGTAAGCAAACAGTGTGGTTTTATTTTATAGAGGACTGATAGTATAAATGTCACAATCAAGCTGGGCGTGTGTGAGTGTGTGAGGGTGTGGAACGACAGCATGTGGATATCAGCTGGCCATTGATTAAGCATATATTATATGCTTAGTGTGTACGTGGCACTGTGCTAAGTGCTGAGGATACAAAGAAAGTTCTTGCCCTTGGAAAGCTTACAGCCTAATGGAGGAGAGGCAAAATACAAACAATATGTCAAAATAAGCTATACGTAGGATAAATGGGAAATAATAAACTTATCAACAGAGGAAAAGCCTTAATATTAGGAGGGATTGAGAAAGACTTCCTACAGATTTTGGGATTTTAGCCTCAACTTGAAGTCAAGAGGCAGCAATGCTAGCTATTACTGTTGTTATTATTATTATTATTATTATTATTTCTCAAGTCTTTGCCTTCTCATGTTCTGAGCCATCTACAGAGCAAAGATAAGTCACTACATTTTCAGTAGTTTCCTGTTTACTGATCATTTGTGTTTCCTTAAGTAGGTATTTCTGCAGATAAGTAGAAAGTATATTAAACAGGGAGCCTCAAAAGGGTTATGTTCTATAACAGCAGAAATCCTATTCCCAACATCCTATCACCCAGAATTTAATTTAGTAGCCTCCCCAAAACTATGGCTCTCCCATATAACAAGTAATTGTAACTGTAAAGGGGCTTTTTTCATTTCAGATGGCTTTCAAAGTTTCACAGACTATTGCTTAAATACAAAGTGATGCTAATTCTTCATCCTTCTGGTATAGGAAAACATAACTACCTAGAAATTGAAGGCCATTTAAAACATGCATGACACTGGCACTTCTGTGAATCTGTTCCATGGATTAAATGTTTGTTCAGGAATTGAGAATTTGGATGACATCATGCTCTGCAGTTTTTCACTTACTTCACAGTAACTTCACAGTACTTCACTTACTTGTTTTTCAGCTTCCTTTAGTATGCTCTGGTCTTTCTGAAAATCATCAAATGCTTCTTTAACTAATTTATCCAAATCCACTTTATCTTGGAATTCTAGTTCAGGGTTTCTTTCCAGTACAATTGATACAACCATTAATAGCTAGAAAAGACAAAAGCATTGAGTCTGTTTTGTGCCACATAAAAATAACCTGTTCCAGATGCACTTTTATGAAATTCACAAGTGCACTATCTTTTGAGATTGTCTGCAAAATTCTAAAAGGCCGCTTGGGAAATTTTTCTAACCCTGAATGCAGATCATTAAGTCCTTTCAATGTGGAGGAATTTTTAATTTTCTCAAACCCACATGAAAATAACTTCCCTTGATCCTGAAGACAATATACTAAACTCTAAGACTTAGAGACCAGTAATCGGCACACAATGTCAGAACTCTTTATAGGTTTTTGGGGACATCTTGTAACTGGAAAAAGGTGACTAATTAGGTAGATTTCAGTGCCTTTTGACATGGAGAATTAAATTCAATTTAATATTTGCTTATTGGGTACAACAAATAATATGTTAAAGCCACAAGGGAATGGTTAAACAAAGTTGAGTGAAGGAAGCCAGCTTCATAGAAGGGAAATTTGGCTAGAAGCAAAGCCATATTAGGTGCATTTTATTCAGTTTGGGGATATAGATGTAGGAGAAGAAAATTGTGTTACTACAAATAGGAAGCCTTGGGCCTTAATATCCTTACTATAATTAATGTGATTCTGTAGGAGGTCATTTCCCCACCCCTTCCAAATGAGGTTTCTGCAAAGTAAGACTAAAGGTACCTGTACTGGTGTCCTGCACCTAAATGTGCTTATCTAAGAACACCATGTAATGCAAATGTAAAGATCCTATTTGTTTAATATTTTTATTCGATTGTTTAGAATATATTTACTTGCATTAGTACTATGTGGTTTAAGCTGCAAACCATTAGAGGAAAGGAACTGTCTCTGTGTTGTGCCTGTTGTTACGATTAAGCCACACTGAGCTTCTGTGGAATTAGACTGAAATTCATCTGGCATCCTGCATCCAATATATATTAGCTGTGTTACCATGGGAAAATCACTCGACCTCTCAGTTCCTTTAAGATGCTAAGTTACAGACAAGTTGCAATCTGTATGGATGGAAAAAATTTCCACATTGGGGATTACTAGCACTGATAAAAAACACAGTCTGGACCAAAAAAACCTAGAAAAGAATCAAAGGCATGCCATGGTCCTATACCAATACCATGCAAGCACCTGAGGATTGCACAAGGGGGTTCTTAGCTATCCTGGGGAAAAGAAGACCAGTGAAGGGATAGGACCAGATAATGTTCATGGTATACAGGACAAGAGAGTTGCTCAACTCTTCACTTGATTTCTTTGTTAAGGAAAATTATTTTCACACTAAAAAGACAATAAACATTGTTAATAGGGATTTGAAACCCAATACAAATAGTGAAAGAATAGAGCTTTTGTTGTTTAGCTGTTTGTCATATCTGATTCTTCATGACCTCATTTGGGGTTTTCTTGGCAAAGATACCAGAAATGGTTTTTAACATTTCCTTTTGCAGTTCATTTTACAGATGAGAAAACTGAGGAAAATGTGGCTAAATGGCTTGCCCAGGGTCACCCAGCTAGTAAGTGTCTGAGGTCAGATTTGAACTCAGGATGAAAAGCCTATCTGATTTCAGACCTGGTGCTCTATCCATACACCACCTAGCTGCCAAAATAATAATGTGTATCTAGCTCTTCTCTTGATAAGTTTGTCATCAAACTCACATAAACCATATCCCCCGGTACTAAAAGAACTGGCAGATATGAAGAAAGCCAGTCAGTAATCTTTGAAAGACCATGGAAAATGGGAGAGATGCAGTAGGACCTGAAAAAGACAAATGATCAGATTTTTTAAATGGAAAAAAAAAGTGGATTTTGTGAATTAACTATATTACATGTCGGTAAGTTCAGCTTTGATTCCTGGAAACATTCTATACTGTTTTATTAAAGGGAAGTTTATTTAATCATTGGAAAAAGTCAATCACCAAGAGCTCAGTGAGGTTTCATGTAGAACAGATCATGTCAACCATAGCTTCTTTCTTTAATTTTCAAGATTAATAGACTGATAGATCAGAAAGATGCTACAGATATAGTTTACCTAAAATTTAACAAATTCCTTTTACTGTGGAAATCCTTTTCTTTACAAAGAAAACAAGGTAGGAATTGAGTAGTCCTAATGTCATGTTGTCCACAAACATCACCCAGTCCTCTCCCTTCATTGATCTTTTCTCCAGGATAGTTAAGAATCCTTTTGTATTGCTCTAGCCCTTCTTAGGATATTATTGTAGGACCATGACATGTTTTTGGTTCTGCCTTTGACGTTGTAATGGATCTTTTTTTTTTTTGCCCATACCATGATTTTTATCAGTGCAAGGAACCCCCATTGTGGAAACTCATTTTATTAATACAGGTCACAACTTTTCTGAAACTCAGAAGTTTGAATCTTACAAAGACTCTCATGCTATTCTTGTGGACAAGATAAAAAGATATGAACTTAATACTAGTAAAATGGAATTCTTTAAATGAAGAAAACCAGAGTCAATTTATTAATAGTTCAATTTCAAATTTGAGGTAGTCCTCAAATATGAGAGTACTTTACTTTTGTGGTGTGCCCAAATGATCTGTGATTTGTCTTGAATAGTTATAGTTTAAGCATGGATTTGAATAAAGGCATAGATGACATGCTTATCAGACTGATAAATCACATAGTTAGGACATATAGGTAATATGTTGGACAACAGTCAAGATCCAAAAATAATTTGAAGGAATATAATAATGGGCTAAATGTAATAAGATGGAATCAAATAGGGACAAAACATGGCATAAAAAATTAACCTGACATCTATAATATAGAGGTGGAATATAGCTCAAAAGTTTATCATCCATTTAAAAAGTGGTCTGAAGGTCTTGGTGGATTTTAATTTTAATTTATATCAACACTGTCACATGGCATTCAAAAATGCTAATGTAATCTGAGGCTACATGGAGAGAGCCATGGTATCCAGGACCATGCCACCATCGCACATCTAGAATATAATATTTGGTTCCAGGTATTCTATGAATAACACTGATTGACAAATCAGATGGTAACCAAGATGGTACATGGCCACAAAACTCATTATATTAATCAAAGGATTGATTGAGAGAAATGGGAATGCTTAGACTGGAAAAGAAAAGATTAACAGGGACATGACAGGTGTCTTTAAATATTTCAAGGCCTATTTCATGGAAGATGTATTAGATTTTCTCTGCTTCTCCCCAGAAGGCAAAACCAGAAGTACTGAAAGCTGTAATGAGGCAACTTTAGATCTGTAAAGAAAAATGTCCTACTAATCAGAGCTGTCAAAAATGCATAGAGAATGCACTTAGTGCAGTAGTTTTCTTGTAGGCCTTTGAGCAAAAGTTGGTTGACCACTTATTTGAATGTGTCATACTATGGATCCCTACTTAGGTATGGTTTGAGCCATATGTTTTCTGAGGTCCTTTCCAATTCTGAAATTCTTTTAATTTGTGTTGATTGTTATGGTGGCTAAGGGTGTTTAGCTGTAGAAAAAGCAGTAGCAGTTAGGAGCAGGGGGAAAATGGTTGATAGGTTGCTGGGCCAAAGAACTCTTTGTTTTTAGGATTTTACTTTGACATAAGTAACATATCTTTAGAACTGCCTGGTGTTATCACTGCTAATGAAAAAATATCCTTGAAGCTGAGACATAAAAAAAGAATCACTGGACATAAGTGGATCTGGAGAGTAAAGGAAATGGTACAGCTAGGTGGTTCAGTGGATTGAGAGCCAGACCTAGAGACAGGAGGTTATGGGTTTGAATCTGGCCTCAGACAATTCCTTGCTGTGTGACCCTGGCCAAGTCACTTAACCCCCATTGTCTAGCTTTTACTGCTCTTCTGCCTTGGAACCAATACACAGCCTTGATTCTGAGGGTTTTAAAAAATGACCAACTAGAGAGTAAGGGAAAAGGGAAGCAGGGCAATTATCATTCAGAAATTCATAGTAATTCCAATCACTGGATATAGGTGAAGATTACTGGATGGAGGTTACCCACTGATAGGATATGAGAAGAGTCTGTTCTCCAAAGTTTGGACTGGATTTTTGGAGAGTATATGCTAATGATATTGGGTATGCCAATGACATTATAATGAAAATAAACAATAGAGTACCTTGGACCCTATTTGAATAGCATTTGTAAAAGGTTATTAAGGGAAGAGTGATGCCACTGTGTGTCATGGAATGGGAGGAAGGAGGAATGTAACTAGGTGAAGATGAAATTGGAAATGGAATATTCTCCACAGCTGTTAGTCAGAACTATGTGGGTCAATAAAGCATTTATATAAACCCAAGCTTTCTCTCTACATTATTTCCCCATAACAAAGGGAAGTCTAAGAATAATAATGATACAAAGGGGAAAAAATTCTAGAAAGTTAAAGTTTTAATGAAGGAACCCCAAATGCTCCTATAGATGTAAGCAGAGTTGAAATGATGGAAAATTTAACAGTGCTACAGTATCTAGAATAAGCCCTGTTCCTACATGAGGTACACTCAACCTAATCAACATCAAATTTCTCTACCGAGCGCTCCTAAGTGTTATGACATTTGGTGTGGAGCCATTGAGAACTGATGGTATGGAAAAGGGTTATATACTTTCAGTTCCTTCTAGGGCTTCCCCAGCTTCTGCCTATAAAGGGAAATGGAAGCTACAACCCAACAGAAACAACATGGCAGAGTGGGGGGAAAAAACAAAACAAAAAGTGGATTTTGATTTAAAAGACTAAGAGCTGAATCTCAGTCCTGCCATTTACTTCTTAGGCAATAGCTGCTAATACATGGTAGAAGAAAAGTCTCCTTCCCTTCCCCCTCCAACTTGTAAAAAAAGAGTGGCTTAGGTTACATGGCCTCTAAAATCCTGGAAGCCTTTACTTGGATGACTATTTCCCCAATCCCTGGTGAATGAGGGAGGAGGCTAGTATTGCATGAGACAAGGCAAGTTTAGCAGTGACATGTTCACTATATACTCAACAGTATATGTGTTCTGACTTTGTGGAGAGGGGAGATAGTGGCTTCTCTAAAAAAGGAGGTAAAATGAAGTTAATATTTTTTTTTTATTTGCCTAATTCCTCAATCATGGCTGTATTCCATATGGGAGCATATCATGTTTTTAAATGGTATCACATGTATTTATACATACATGTCCTTTAAAAACAACAGTTCCTGTCATATGTGTGACAAACTTTGATTCATTCCTTCCAACCTTACTGTGAGTCTATGAAACACTCCTTGTGGGCTTGCTTTTGATCCGTATGTTACTGAGAAGACAGGTATCTGTGACTAAAAAGTCTTTTCACTCTGAAAAAGCTTGACTTAATGTTGCTTTGCTTATACTTGTGTATGCATACTTATACTTTGTAACATAATTCACAAAAAGGTTGAAAACATTTTGCAATTTGCTATTATCATTCTCTTTTTTAAAGGTAAAGCACTCCTCTTACTTGTCAAAATTTTTTTTGTCAAATTCCCATGCTGTTTTTTTATGCTTGTTTTTAGTGAGTTCAGATAATTCTTCATTAGTACATGGACTTTTAAAATACAAACCTCTACAATGATTTGTCTGTATTTGGGTTGGTCGATATTTCCCAATATGTCTTCAACAAGAAGGGAGAAATTCATTTCATACATGGTCATATCTGACAAAGTTGGTTGCTGAAAAAGAGAATAAAAATTAAGATTCCATATCTACTATTTCATAGTGATTTTCAGTTAATGAAAGTATTCCACTCTCTAATCAGTATTTTTTTCTTTCCATGAAAACTTAGAGAGTATAACCTTTGATATTAAACATAGAGCTGTATTTTATGGCCATCCAATACTGAAGTCAACCTCCTAAACACTATGTTAAATTAAAATTCTTGGGGCTATCCCCTAAGGTCCTTCTCAATTCTGGAATTCTGTATTTGATAGAGAATTACCATTTTATTAATGTTTTAGTAGAAAGCACAATATTAGAAAACTGCTTCCATACACAAAAAGAAACCCTGAAAATTGAGACAACTAATTGGGCATTTTATTGGTTTTCAGAATTAACAGAAGAGGTTTAGCTTGCTGCTCAACTTTTGCTTGTAAGTCTCTTCCATTGAATTTGCATCATTCTAATGAAAGATTGTTTCTATGAGGACTGCATAAAAAAATGTGGCAAAAAGGCTGATTTTCAGGAATAGCAAATAAGCACAGAGAAACAAAATGAAATTTTTCCACATCAGATCTGGTGGATCTGAGAAGGTAAGAAAGACCAAGGGCCGAAGTCTTCCCAGACTCCTTATATCAAGATAAATGAATACAGAAAACACAAAGCAAATTTATCCTGGTAGGGGCTGAGCCTCCTCTAAAGGAACCTAGGCAGAAAGCAGACAGATGTGCCAGACTTATTACTTGAGATGGCAAGATATATTTATTTATTCTCATTTCATATGATCACTTACTGCAAATTTACTGATAAGCCTAGTGAAGTTTACATATACTTTCTATTCAAATGGGACCCAGTTAAAAGATCCCAATCAAATCAACTTGTCAGCCAGACTGTTTTGCTCAGTATTACACTAACTCTGGTCTAGATTTCAGATAAGATGTTAGAAATTTAAGATGATGAAAACCAAAATGATTCCGGGTAACAATTGCTGGAGCTGCATGAAACTGTTTTAAAAGGAAAAGGGCTCTTCTTGGTTTACCTCCATTTACTTGAAAGAAAAAATGCTATCATATGAATTAGGTTCTTCTAAATCAATCTATGCACCATGTGACTATGGCAATTGAAGTCAGCAAAGAAATATTACTCACTCCTGTTGTCAGAAAGGAGACCACTTACTTAGCACAGGAACAAGCTGAGTATAACTGCATCATTTACTGGGAAGTTTAAGTGGTTTTGTACATGGAGCTGAGGAAACAAGGAGGCAGGATCATCTATTTCTATTGAATGCATGCATCTCTATGCATGCATACTGACTAAGGGAAAAAAACAGATCCTCATATTTAGAAGACTATGCTTTCTACTCAAATGTGACCAAAAAAAGTCACAAAAGCAACCAAATAAATAATACTGTGCTGAATGCATTAATATTCATAAGTCTGCTTTAGCAGCACACAAGAAGAATCACACAAATAAACATGACCTTTGACTCAATAATTCCAGTGTTCCACTATACCTTACATTGTCATCACAAAGAAAAAAAAGCAAAGCTATTCAAAGATAAATTTAGCAATTTATCTGTAATCACAAAGAATTATAAATAGCTTAAATATCCAACAGTCTTACTAGGATTCCATTAAAATGGAATGCTACAATGATAAACATGAGAAATATTTTAAAATGTGTAATTATTTATGTGAAAAAAGAATCATAAGAATAGTATATACACCATGACTATATGAAAGGAAAAATTCATGCACAACTACAAAGACAAATGAACACAACAAAGGGATATAGAAGAAGTAACTAATAAGCTGTCAAGTACAGAATGTGCATAAAAATTCATTTTGGAGCATAAAGGGTTGTAAATGTGTGTCTCTTTGGTTTTGTTGCTTGAAGTAAAGTGCATCATAACTTATTTTTAAAATAAAAGAATAAAAACAATCTATCGTAACCTAGAACAAATACTCAAAGATTCAGCAAAAGCTGAAATAAAAATAACATCCAGAAATATATTTAAAAATAGAAACATAGTATTCTATTTTAAAATATATAATTATTCAGTTATGTATGTATCATCATCATAATCATCATTATTTTCTATCAATTATGTGGTCAGAATTTATAGCCAAGTTCTTAACTCCATAGTTACTTCTCTGGTATACAGGAATCACAAAAACTTTAAATAGTTAATTTTGTACCCAAAGTATGAAGTTTCATCTAGGTAATTAGTAGTTCCTTATTCACAGTGTCTGCCACAATTTGTCTTAAGAATATTCCCTCCTTGGGCAATTTGGAATTATGCCCAAAGGGCTATAAAAACAATGCATACCCTTTGATCCAGTAATACCACTACTAGATCTGAATCCCAAAGAAATAAAAGGAAATGAGAAAGGACCTGCTTGCACAAAAATATTTATAGCTGCTCTGTTTGTGGTAGAGAATTGGAAACTAAATAGAGATTCTATCAATTGGGGAATGGCTGAACAAATAGTGGTATATGATGGTGGAGTACTATTGTGCTGTAAGGAATGGTGAACAGAATGAATACAGAAGGAACTACCCGAACTGATGGAGAGAGAAAAATATTACACACAGTAATAGCAAGATTAAGTAATGACCACATGTGATAGACTGATAGACAACTATTGTAAGCAATACAATGATCCAGGACAATTCTGAGGGACATATGACAAAGAATGCTATCCACCTCTAGAGAAAGAACTTGTGGAGTAGCAATGCAGATGAAAGCTTTACAATTTTTCACTTGTTTATTTGGGTACATATTTGGGTGGTTTTGGTTTTACAAGATTATTCACTTACAAAAATGAATAATAGGGAAATTTTTTCCATGATATTAAATATGTATCCCATAATGAATTGCTTGCCAGTGTGGGGAGGGGGTAGGGAAGGAAGGAAGGAGACAATTTGGATCATGTGACTTCTGAAAACTTATGTGGAAATTTGTTATTATGTGTAATTGCTATTAAAAAAAAAAGAATATCCCCTCCTTAAAGGACCTACTTGCACAAAAATATTTTGAGCAGCTCTTTATATTGGCAAAGAACTAGAAACTGAGGAGTTGTTCATTCATTGGGGAATGGATGAACAAGTTGTGCTATACGGTTGTAATGGAATATTATTAAAAAGAAATGATGAATAGGATCAGTTCAGAAAAACATGGAAAGGCTTATATGAACTGATGCAAAGTGAAGTGAGCAGAACCAGAAGAATTAATAATAATAATAATAATAATAAAATAAAAGAAATATACAATGATCAATTGTGAAGGACTAAAGTATTATTAGCAAAACTAGGCCCCAAGATAATCCCAAGGGACTCATGATGAAAAATGCTATCCAAAGTCAAAAAAGGAAATATTGGAATCTGATCCCAGATGAAAACATATCATCTTTCACTTTTTTCTTCATGAATTTTTTATTGTATGTGTGATATGTGTATTCTATCAAAGCAAAAGGAATATGGAAATATGTACTGAATAAAAGCACTTGTATGACCCATAACAGGCCATTTACTAGCTTGGGGTAGGGGAGAGAGGAAAGGAGGGAGGGAATCTGAATTGCAAAATTTCAGAACACATTTGTAAAAAATTGTTTCTACGTGTAATTTATGAAAAAAAGAAAAAAAGAAAATGATCATGCCTACATACACACACACACACACACACGTTCCTAACATACTTTATTAGAACACATGAGTAGATAAAATCTCTCATTAATGGAAAAAACTCATGAGAAATTAATCATGGGCATGTAAGCTTTCCTTACTTTAAGGAAAAATTATGTAAGAAATTCCAGAAATATACAAATGGATAAACTAAGGAGTAGGTGGTTATTGTGTGAGAAGTTACCAAAAGGTTCCTTTAAACAGAAAAGTACATAACATATACAAACGCAACTTTACTTAGAAAAGTGAAATGTATGTAGAACTATTCAAATCTATTTTATAAAGCATTCACTTTTCAATTGAAAAAGAAAAAAAACCACTAACTCAGATCAGCAGGAAACAGCCCAAAATAATGTGCTAGATTCTTATTTTTCAGTATTTCCTCTTTCTGTATTCCTGGAACCTTTCCTTTAAATGCAGTTAAAATTCCAAGAGTAGAAAGGTTATTTGTGCTGTAGACAGGGAGGGGGTGGGGAAGAATCCTCACTTCTTTATTGTCTTGCCTCACCAGAGAGATCCCATACATAAATACATCAGGACTTTACCTGGGGCAAATGCTTTCCAGCTACAATGATACCATTGGGTGTTCTCTCCAGGATCTGCCACACCCTGTCATAGAAACCCATGGGTGTTCTATTTAGGGATCCATCAATTTGACGCCTGTTCAACCAACATCTGCAGACCAAAGAAAAACGCTTCAGGTTTCAAAACCAAACTTGTTCTACTCTGATACCAGCCTTGCTATATGGATTAATTGTGCTAGTAGAGTGAGCAATAAAAGACAAAATCCATCAATGATGCATATCTACTATGTCTTCCTGGCAACAATAAATATTTTATAGCAAAAACAGAGCTTGTGGGAGACCAAAAAAATCCCCAAGACCTTAAAAAATTTAGTAGGTGAAGTGTTATTCTTTAGTAAGGTACTAGGCTTTCTTACTAAATGATCTAAAGATTTTTAACTTTTAAACTAGTGGATTTTTAAAATAAGAAACAAAATATTTACATAAACAAATTTCATGAATAGCACATCCATGAATTCAGAATTCTATACAGAGAAAATATAACAAATATACATTTGAGTTAAACTTTTTCATAGTTTACTTCTGTCTAAAAATAGTGATACTTTCAATTCCAGAAAATTAACATTATGATATAACAGAAAGAATATTCATCTGAAGTAAGGAGACCTGGGTTCAAGTTCTGGTTCTAATACTTCCTGGCTATGTTGACTCTAGAAACATAATTTTACCTTTCTGAAACTCAATTTTCTCATTTGCAAAATGGGGATACTAAAGCTTGCCCCACCTAGCACAGTCTTACAGTGAGAAAAGAAAGCCCTTTGTAAACCTTCAAGTGCCACATAAATATTGAATGCATTATTATTATCTCTTCATATTACAATTAGCAAACAGTCACTTACACCTCAGGGTTTCCTGTCCAAGTTAAGTAAGTACTTATTTTTAGTAACATACTTCAGTACTTTGAAAGACCTATGACTTCATTTGTGTAGATGTTTTCTACAACCTCTTCCCAATGGTGTAGATTGCTTTGGACAAAATTATTTACAACTCAGTGATGACTTACTGTCTGGTAAAGCAACTCTCTACACTTGGGCTGGTTCTTTAAATGAAATGCAAAAAGCCTTTGTATCAAGATGCACAATGAAAGCCTCACTGATGACTAGAGGCTTCTGGAGCTCTAATTTGGCAGGCAATCTCCCAATGTCATCCCATGCTATAAAGAGGCACTGAAGGAAGACTTTGGTGGTAGGCTAAATGACACAGTACTGAATGCAATAATAATAAATAACTAGCATTTATACAGTAGTTTAAGGTTTACAAAGTCCTAAACCAAATCTCATTTGATCCTTATGACATCTCTGGAGAGTATGTGTTATTATTATTCCCATTTTATAGTGGATAGAGACCAGGTATAGAAAAATAATGGGAGTAATAAGAACCCGTAGAGAAACCAGGAATTCAATCTGACATGACTTCGTGGATGAAAAATTGATGCAAATACCTTATTTCACTAAAAAGGTTCAAGATTATGAAGTTAACCTGGTATAGAGATTTCCATTTCTTTTTTGTTTTTCAAGTTTTCGTCCACAAAATGAGCAATATGGAAAAATGTCTTATATTACTGCACACATAAAATCTTTACCAAATTGTTTGCTGTCTCAGGGAAAGGATATGAAGAAGGGGAGAATTTGGCTCAAATTTTAAAAGCATAAAGGTTAAAAATTGTTTTGACATTTAATTGAGGGAAAAATATTAACTAAAAAAAATTTAGAGCACTCTTAACCTTAACAGGAGTCCTATAATCTCATGAGATATTTCAAACTAGATGTCCCATAGACATCTTAAACTTACTATGTCTGACCTGAACTGATTTAACTTTCACCCAATTCTTTGTCTCTTCCTAATTTCCTTATCATTGTTGAGGGTACCCTCCTAGTCACCCTGCCTCACAACCTCAGTATCATCCTCAACTTCTCATTCTTTTAGTTCCCAACCCCATATCCAAATCTATTGCCAGGTTCTGTCCATTTTACTGTCTTGCTTCTCACATGTGCCTCCTCCTCTCATCTGAATCTGCTATTTCTCTGATGCAGATCTTCATCATATTGACATGGGCATTGTGCAGAAATGGCAGGGACCCTGTACCCCTTAACTCAGGCAGGCTATAAACAGGGAAATTCCCTTCCCCCTTCCTGCCCTTGTGACTCCTGAGGCAAAGACCATTATCCTTAGACTTCCTTAAAGTTAAGATAGACCAAAGAGATACACCTCAGGGCCCTGAAGGTCTCAGACTGAAACCCCCTCTTCCCATCCCCTCGGCCCCCACCCCCACTGAATGCCTGAGTGTTAGGACTCATATCCACACTACTAGAAAGAATATATAAAAAGCCCAGAATTGGGGGACTGGAGCTGTTCCACTCATGCTGTCTTGCTGGCCATTAATCCTATCTTACTAATAAATCTTTCTTTTTACTTTTTTTTTTTTTAAACCCTTGTACTTTGGTGTATTGTCTCATAGGTGGAAGATTGGTAAGGGTGGGCAATGGGGGTCAAGTGACTTGCCCAGGGTCACACAGCTGGGAAGTGGCTGAGGCCGGGTTTGAACCTAGGACCTCCCGTCTCTAGGCCTGGCTCTCAATCCACTGAGCTACCCAGCTGCCCCCTTTCTTTTTACTTTTAAGCTAATCTTGGAGTCCTCTCATTCTTGAGAAAGGTTTCCTTCCTGAACCCAGGGGTTCACCATTTGCACCCTTATAACAATATCATACTTGAATGATTGTAATAGCATTTTGGTGGGTCTCCTTGCCCCAAATCTTTCTTCATTCCAATTTATGATCACTTAGCTATTCAAGAGATCTTCCTAAAGCACAGTTCTGAACTGACCATGTAATAGTAGCCTCTCATATGTCAGTAAACTTGATTAGTTCTCTACAAACTCCAGGATCAAACAGAGTATTCCCAATTTGACTTTTGAAGCTCTTCACACCTGATCCCTTCCAACCATTACAATCTTATTATACCTTACTCCTCTTCACATACTCTTATGATTTAGTATCACTAGCTTCTTTGCTAATCCTCAAACAAAAAAGTTCCGAATCCAGGCATTATCCCCAATTATCCCTCATGCTTGGAATTCTCTCTTCTTCTGTTTCTTGGCATCCCTGGCTTCCTTCAGGGACCAGATAAAACCTCACCTTTTACAAGAAGTCTTTCCTGATCTCCTAATCCCTCTGGTGATTATTTTGAATTAATCCTATATACAGTTTGAATGTTATTTGAATGTTATCTCCCTCATTAGGCTGGATGTTTTTTCCATTTTTTGTATCCTTAGTGTTTAGTACAGCATCTAGCACATAGTAGGAGCTTAATAAATGGGTGCTTGACTTTACTTTCCTCTTTACCTTCCATTTTGCTGAGGCTGGAGAATATCTAAGAGAAGTTGTTTAACTTCACTAGGTGACAATTGATATAAGTCCAATGCTGGCATGTCTCCTCCACGAATCTGTAGTTCATACTTCATAGCATGTATAATCCACCTGAAACATAATAAGTCATTAAAAAAAAGATTTAGATTAAAAAAATTCTCATATTGTACTTTGGGAATAAACTAAATAGCACTGCAACGTTAAAAGGTATATCAGGAAAATCATACATTGACTTCTTGAATGGTTAGCATATTTTTTATCAAGATAATTTGATACTACTATATCCCTAGAAAGGTTCTAGTAGATTCTGTTTTAGATGCAAAAAGGTGATAATGGGGCAAACACTTGGCATTTTTTATTAGGGAAAATTATTCCAATTTTGCATTATAAGAATAGCTGCCACACTATATTTTATACATTGGGCATGCACCAAAAATGAGCAGAGCATAAACAATTCATTTTTGAAATGAATTGGGAGATGAAATTGATGTAAATGATCCTTTCCCAAGGAGGGCACACATGCTTCATCTATTTCCTCTTCAGCTGTAGAGGTTGAAAGGGAACAAAAATTGAAACAAGAAAAGGAATGCTTTTCTTTGCAACAAAGGGATAGAATCAGTTATGACTTAATTATTCTGATATATTAGAGAATACATTTTACTGGTAAGTTTCAGAAGAACCAAGACATTTAATTATTTTATCTTTAAATGAGTTTATGGCTTAATGCTAGGGTTTCTGAAATGCATTATGGGAAGTTTCATCTCATTTCTTTCATCTGCTGCATTTGAGTGAAAGGATTTGGATAAATCAGTTGTGTAACAGAAAGAAAGCTCTGGGAATGCCACAGTGCCTCAAGGAAGTCAAATTCTACAACCATTAAGAGTAAACTGGAGAATTACTCCTTTATGCCACATGCCTATATTTTATGCCTAAATCCAATAAAAAATTAAACTTCTAAAGCTACTCCCTAGGTATGGCATTATATTTAACTTGATAAATAAGTTGAAAGATGATAAATAGTAAAGGAAAGAATCTGTATAAGGAGAATAAAAGGAAAGATTTAAAAAAGATTATATCTTTTGCCTTTGTCTATTCAAGCTTCTAATACAATCACTGGATTACGTAAGGACTTTCATTTCCCTCAATGCTTTTTAGACCACAAGAAATGATAAAAACTGTGGAACCTAGAGAGAGAGTCATAATTGAAAATCCAGACCCCTGTATAGCATTGTAGTGAAACGGGCTTGTCTGTGGGAATTCCTAACTTAACAGATCTTTGGTTTCCAGACCTCTCCCCCTTATCTGAAGGAATGCCTACCTTCCATAACTCTTCCCCTTATTTGAAGGAATGCATACCTTGAAGACATCCACCTATCCTGTCCCCTGCTGCCTACAGACATCCCCCTATCCCGCCCCCTGCTGTCTACCACTCCATAAAAACCCAGGCTTGGCACAGCTCCTGGTCTCACATTAGCCTTTCCATGTGAGACCCTTAGCTTAAGCTAAGATAATAAAGTCCCTTTGATTATTGCATTGCTGGTTTTCAGACTCATTTTTGGGATTGACACTCCGGGCACTTCAAAACCTAATGTGGAAGTGAAGTGGTAACAGCGAGAGTAAAGATGAGAAAAAGTGAGCATACAGGAGCCAAATGCCACGAAAAAAAAATCTCTTTGTTTTCTACATTTCCTAGGCCAGAAATAAATAATAACCACTCAAAAATGAGGACAATGGTCCTAAAGACAATAAATTATTTGTAAGCAAAAAAAAATGGAGGAATTAAGTGAATACATGCTTAAGGGGAGAAATATATTCAGGAAAGAAAAGAATACATCCATAATAAAGAAAAGAGAGGAAGAAAAAGAGACACCAGTGATGTAGAGCACCTCAAACATTAACTTATTAGGTTTAAGATTTACCATTTTACCAATAGGAAAAAAACATAAGGAATATATTACTTTCTCAAAGAACTGAAGGGAAAAGAAAGAATCAGATCCATATTACTGGCAAAGACTAAGGACTTTTCCATTTGTTCATCCTTTTTTTTATCACTTAACATATTTAACTGAAGTACTGCACAAGTATATAAAGGTACAAGGAAATAAATCATTGTTTTGAGTGTCCTTCTGCTAAAGTTGATTATGAAATTACCTCTGATACTATTTCCATGACTCTTCAGCTCTCAAAATGAAATTGTCCACTTATCTGTGAATTGAATCACCTGATCTTTGATTTCAAAGCTAAACACAGAACGAAGTTTTCTGCTTACTCTTCAATTACTTGTGAGTTAATTTACACTTGATCTTTCTCAGCTATAGCCTGGAATAAAGTTTTACTAATACTTAATTGGAGTCTTCAGTTAATTATCTAAATGCTACCACTAAAAGAACTTCAAAAATAGCCATCTCTTTAATAGGTAACCTTTTTTTATTTTTAAATGCTTCCCATTTTACTCAAATCCCACTAATTACTGATTAACAAAATAAATTGGTTCATCACATGTCTTTGAAATCCATAGTAACATGCATAACAAAATTGGGTGAGAGATATGAAATGGGAATTTCAGTTTTCTCCCTTCATTTTATAAAATCTCATCAGTTTAGGTGCTTTGTTTGTTTGTTTGTTTTTGGAGGGTTTTTTTTTTGTCTCAATATTCCCATTGCCAACGCAGTACATTGGATACAGCAGGCACTTAATAATTTCTTGTTAAATAAAATAATCTTGACCAAATTCTCATAAATACAATGACAAATGATCAACACATTTTTTTAAATGGTAACTGTCAGTTACATGAACATAAATGGATTTGACATTCATCAGAATAATAAAACATTCAGTCTTTTAACAGAGAAGGTTCACATCTCCTTTGCAGAAATCAATCTAGAGGAAATACTTCTTAAACATATTTTTTACTTGGTTACTCCATTTTGTTGCTTAAGAAATCATTTCCATCTAGATTTGGATCTGATCTTCACTGAAATGCCAATTAAAGAAAGGATGGCTAAAATGACAGTTTTAAATAGGCTGTGGCTATTATCTGGAAATACATTTTTGAAGTAAAAAAAGCAAAATAGGTTCCAAAATGACACAATTTCAGTGCTTAAAGCAAGACTCAAAGGCCTGAAGAAGGAGATTCACTAGGTAGAGATAAATGTGACAATCAAAACCATTTTAGGAGTTCTTAAAACTATTAATGAAGATATGTGGCAACAGTTTTGCCTGACCACTTAAACTCACTTCCACTGACAAGGTCACATTATCAGATGGGGAAGTCAATTCTAAGGGGAAGAACACTTAATGCAAAAGAAAGATTTTAAAAAGTAAAGGAGGGGGGCAGGAAAAATGAAGGTGATCTATGGGTCATTTTTCTGCTGAATTCAGTCTGCCTAGAAAAGCAGAGATATACTTTACTTGCCAATAGTCAAATGAAAAAGTGGCAGACACATACTTGTGACCGAACCAACCTTCACAAGTATCAAGACTTCACTGGAGGACAATGAATTCCTCAGTACTGCTTTAAAAATGTAAAGAGGTACATTAGTATTACTTCACAGACCTAGGAAATAAGCTTACCAGTCAAAAAATTCTCTTGCTATGAGATCTGGCAAAGATAAATGTACATGTAATTTTCCCCATATGCCCTAGTCAAGGAATAAAATACAGTACCTGGAAGCTTGACACTATTAGTAAACTAGAATAGTCAACATTTTCTGTAAAATGTCTAAAACAGCAGAGCTGATCCACAAACCTCAAATATCCTTTAATGATCAGCTAGATGTTTTACTTGAAATTAGTAAGACAGATATCTTCAGTTTGATATTGAATAAGCAGTCAACAAACTTAAATTAAATTAAATTAAATTAAGCATGTGCCATGTGCCAGGCACAGTGCTAAACACAAGAGATATAAAGAAAGCAAAAACAAAAACAAAAAACAGTCCCTGCTTTTAAGGAGCTCACAAGCAAAATGAGAAAAATGGCATATAAATAACCATGTCTGAACAAGCTACATACAGGATAAATTAGAAATCATCAACAGAAGGAAGGCTTTAAAATTAAGAGGAATCAAGAAAAGCTTCCTGCAGAAGGTGGGATTTCAGTTATGTCTTAAAGGAAGCCAGAGAATCCAAGAGACAGATTCAGAAGAGCAATTCAGACATGAGAGACAGTCAGTGGAAATGTCAAGAGTCAGGCGTATCTTCTTTGAGGAATGGCAAAAAGGCCAGTGTCACTGGATTGCAGATTATGTGTTGAGGTATAAAAGTTGGTGAAACCATTTCTATTAAGAGGAATGGTAAATATGGGATAAAGAAAGTTGTTTTCTCCTTGATTCATATGAATACTGAGAGTGGTAATGCAATTAGGGACATGAAGCTTTATGTGCTAGTCAGGGGACAAAGGCTCACACTGGAGCCGATAACTAAAGGATAGAGGTACATCATTATACTTTTTTTTCTCTTACCTCAAAGATCAGAAATTTAGGTCTTAAAATATCAGAAACATAATGCTAAGAAGAAAAGATAGTTTGATATGGATTTAGAACTACAATTATACTCTTCTTTTGCTTGAATATGAAAATGACAGTCATTCCTATAAAGATATCCACCTCAAAAAGAATGTTAATTTATAATTTTCCCAATGGCTTGCATTGTGGCATAAATGGCACACTGATAAAAGATGCAAATGACATGAAAATATGAGGGATAGCTAAGGCAATGAATGACAATTAGGATTCATAAATACCTCACTGGGTTATAGAAAAATGGGCCAAATTTAATAAAATGAAATTTAATAGTGTTAAACTCAAAAGTTTTATATTTGTGTTCAGAAGTATAAGACGAAGAAGGTGTGGCTAGATGATAGTTTATGTGGGAAAATATTTGTAGATTTCAGTGGATTTCAGGTGACACGAGGAAGCCATAGAAGCCCAAAAGCTGACACTATCCTAGGTTGTATTGAGATGAGAGCTTCTAGAATGAATTAGATGATAGTTTCAGCTTATTCTACTCTGGGTCAGACCACAAGCAGAGTACTGTGATAGTTTTAATTGCCCTATCATAAAAAATGTATTTCTTTTCTTTTATATTTTTTCCAGATCACATATAGATACAATTTTAATAATTTAAAAATAATTTTTAAAATGAATTATTTTCTTATATTTTGTGATAGTTGCCATATGTTTGAAAGGGCATTGAAAAGCTGAAGTATGAACAGAAAATGGAAAAATAGGATGATGAGGAGAGTGGAAGCCATGCAATCAAGTATCCACTAGAGGAACTGGTGATGTTTGGCCTTGAGAAGAAAATATTTATGGATATATGATAGTTGGGAGATATATTTCAAGTATTTGGAGGACAGTCACATAAAAAAATGAATAAAATAAAATATTTGTAAAATGCTTGGCACAGGCCTTAGCATACAGTAAACACTGAATATTTGTTCCTTTCCTCTAATTCATTCTACTTGGACCCAGAGGGCAAAACTGAAAACAATGAATGAAAGGAAAAGAAAAGGAAGGATTTCTTTTTCATGAAAAACTTCATAAACATCAGAGATATTTCAGAATGGACTGGTTCCCCCTAGAGCTAGTTAAGGTATACATTGGGACTTTGCAGAAAAGATTCTTAGTCAGGAATTGTTTGGAACAGATAATCTTCTCCTAATTCTTTGAGTCTGTAATAAGGAAAAAGCTTCACTAGCCTCAAATAGCAGCAGAAATGTGAATAATAATATTGAATGGTCTTCTCTAGGAGTCAGTTCTGTAAGTCAGAGATGCTGTTTGGGGCATCAATGGATAAGGCATTTCTGGCTCAAGATTGCTTAAGTTTGATATTTCAAGTAAAAAGCAGAGATGAAAATGACTGATAAAATAAACCCTTGGAAGGATCTCTTACCTAAAATCTGAGTGACGGACCTGTGGGGGAAATCAGTTGATTGGAGGCCTTTGCAGTAATGGGCCTGTCAAAGACCTGATTTCTTTCAACATGAAAGCTGGCATACAAATCAATAATGAGACACCAAATCAAATCATTATCAGTCTAGACTACTATTCCTGTGAGAAGGTTAATTCTGCTCAGTGGAGTGGTTTGATGGTGGTAAAGTTTAAGAAATTGAATCTACTGGATTAACTCTGAGGAAAAAAAAATAAGAGTAGAGTTATTGGTTTAAAAGTGATGGAGGGAGTAGGTAACATAAATAAGCAGAAGTCGGGGAGGATATTTAAAATAAAGGCATTTTACACACAAACACACACACGTGCGCACACAGACACACACACAGAGCAAATCCTAGACAAGATTCATTACATGACGATTAAGTGACATATACTATGAAGCTAGAAATGTGAGGATTTGTACTAATCTTTTTCCTAAATGGTGAGAAGTAGGACTTTGTGAAGGATACACTGTCCAAGTGATCAAGTAAACAGTCCCTTCAATAATAGTCACCCCTGAAAGAGAGACTATAGCCAAAACAATAAAGTGCTAACTCTTAGATGCTCTTTGGCATTACAAAGAAAAGGCTATTTTCTAAGAGCTTTAGTTTCTTATCATCATAGTATAGCAGTGATATACATAGTACTGACTTATGAGAGAAAACTAAAGTTAAAAATTCATGAGGAACTTGATTACCTAGAAGTCTGTTAAAAAATCTGGCCACCAATTTCAGGCATATTTTCAAAATTATTTGCATGGCATTTCAAGGTAATTTTTAGAAGCAGTTATGTTAAGTGTGTATATCTTATTACAAGTAAATTATCAGGCAATTAAGTAATTTAACAGACGTTGAAGTCCATGGGTTAAAAGGGTTAAATGAAGGGGAAATTGATGGATTCAGGTAAAGGACACAAAAAGAAATTTTTTCCTTTTCCAAGGTGGTGTTCAGTCATATCATATCTGACTATTTGTGACCTCATATGGGATTTTCTTGGCACTCCAGTGGATTAAGGCAAATCAAACCTGAGTGATACCAGTTACACAGCCAGGAAGTGTCTGAAGCCAAATCTGAACTCAGGTCTTCTTGACTCTAGGCCCAGCACTCTATGCCCTAAGCTGACTCTTTTCCAAGTTAGAGTAGTTAAAATCCCCCAAAAAGGAATATGAGTGATTTCCTAAGTTGCTATATAGGCCAAAGGCAATCAAATAATGGTGACATTCTGTAATATTTCATAATGTGGGGAAAGTGCTCTGTCTTCATGGCCCCATTATAGGTTTAGTATAACTCTGTAAGGAAAGCTTTGTGGTCTCTATCATTGGATTTGGATTCTTCTCTTATTCCACTAGCTTGCCCAGATTCCAAGTCAGAGGGCATAATGGCTGCTTATCAAATACCCTTGTAAAAAGGATTATGAACCTGATCATTTTGACCAGGTCTTCCAAAACTTAGCCTAGTCATTTAAAGCAGTGATGGGCAAACTATGGCCCGCAGGCCAGATGGGGCCCCCTGAAATGTTCTATCCCCTGGGTGACATTATTCCTAATCTGATGAATGCAATGAATAGGACACAATACAATGAAACTTCAAAAGAATTGCCTTAGAAACAGACTGACAGATGAGCATTTCCTTTCCTTTGGCCCCCTCTTTAAAAAGTTTGCCCATCACTGATCTAAAGAATTAAATTAGGTAGCAGGTAAGGAATCATGATGTGGTAGAAAAAGAAAAGGATTCGGAATAAAGAAGACTGGGAGCTCTTTATCTGTAAAATGTTGGATTTGAATTAGATGACTTCTAAGATCCCTTCCAACTCTAAATACTATAATATTTTTAACTCCTCTGTGGGAAGTTAATTTAAAGCACTTCCCTTAGGGGAGTCAAGCTATTTGGCAAGAGCAGATTTAGATTCCTGTACATACTTTATATTCCTAATTAATATCATAATCAGTTATAGCAACTCATATGCTCATATGTGCTCTGTACCTTATTTACTAAACTCCCTTATTGATATTAAACTAGAAAGAATGTATTTTCAGGGACTTAGAAGCAGATTCATAATAATACATTTCTCAGGTTGTTTTGTAAATATGGTTAAAGGATGAACAGAACTACTTCAAAAAAAACATTAAAAAGTGGTATGGAGAAGAAATAAGTTTGCAGAAGGTTTCAGAAGGAATGTGTAAAGGTTAAATTTAGTGGTTGGACTTAAATTATATGAAATAACATGGTCGCTGAAGTTATATCTCAAGTCACAAGTTACCAAATTAATGGGGAAACAATAAAGTAAAGAAATGTGAGAGAGGTTAGAGAAAATACCTATACTAGTCCTCAGTCAGGAGGGGCAGTAGTGAGTAACTACAAGGCCTCCTCCAAAATGGAAGCTAGTCTCTTAGGAAACTAGAAAATTAGTCAGCCCTTTTCACTCACCCAATGAAGTAGTCCAGGAGTCAGAATCTAAGTTGAAGTCATAATTCACGCTGCAGTCTCCAGTAAAGTTCCCTTGAAGACTATCTCCAGGAGATACTCTCCTCAAGACTCAACTTCACAAGACCCCCAGCCCAAGGATTTCATGGCTTTTATGGTGGTTTCCTGTTTTTGCCCCTCTTCAGGGAGGAAGTGGGAATATAACTTTAAAAATGTGGAAGAGAGACTGGGCCAGAATAAGCACATAGAGGAATTTCATCATAAAGGTGGTACAATTTTGAAAACATTGAAGCACTGAGGCATTCTTAGATATTCTACAGCACTACAAGAAGGAAAAATCTTCTTCCCCTCAAATTTCTTATTTTTCAAAATCTTAATAGACTATAATCCTTGTAGAACATAAGAGAATGGTTTAAGAATTTCTAAACGGGGGGGGGGGCAGCTGGGTAGCTCAGTGTATTGAGAATCAGGCCTAGAGATGGGAGGTCCTAGGTTCAAATCCAGCCTCAGACACTTCCCAGCTGTGTGACCCTGGGCAAGTCACTTGACCCCCATTGCCCACCCTTACCACTCTTCCACCTAAGAGCCAATACACAGAAGTTAAGGGTTTAAAAAAAAATTCTAAACTGCATCTACATATCTTAGGAGAATTTCAAGGACACATGTTTTTCATTCTTATAGCCTGGAATCTACTCCTTTGGTTTTGGTGTGGGGGGGACTTAGACTCTCTCATCTCACTGCAACATATATTTATTTATTGAGGACCAAATTCACTGCCCACAACTGTGCTAAATACTTTGGGAAATACAAAGGTTCAAAACTTTTTCTTAAGGAGTTACAGTTGAAGCTGGGAAACAAAACAAATATATCTTAACCTTAAGATATGAAATAATGCATGGATAAGCTTAAATTATAGAGAATTGACTATAAGTATATAGGAAGCAGTACTTGGAACTGTTTCCCAGAGAAAGAATATTTGTGTAAACCGCTAAAAAGGTGTTTTTAAAAAGTAGGTAGTATTTTTGCACCTGAAATGTTAAAGAGATGAATATTTTTCTACATTTTACTAAGAAGCAATCAGACCCTGGACTCCTTTTGTGCTAGAAAAATTTCTATCATGACATAAATGAATGAAAGGGAAAAATATTCTACAATTCTACAAAATTCTACAATCTACTCTCTTCTTTGTGTGTTTTTATCTTTTGCATTATCATGATGCATTATCATGATTGCATAAATGATGAGGTTTAACATCTATTCAAAATCAAGCTGCTTATTTCTTCAGAGGACAGGTTTGGAAAATGGGACTTTCATAGATGGGGTTTTAATGTTTTCCATTGTTCCATTTCTAAAGGTTGTTCAAATGACTTAAATCAATTATTCAAATAATTAACTGGGGACAGCTAGATGGTTCAGTAGACTGAGAGCCAAGTCTGGAGTCAAAGGGTCTTAGGTTCAGATCTGGCCTCAGATATTGCTTAGCAGTGTGACCTCAGGCAAGTCATTGATTCCCCATTGCCTAGCATTTAGTACTCTTCCATGTTGGAACAAATACATAGCATTGATTCTAAGACATAAGGTAAAGGTTTTAATACAAATTACTGAATGCATTGCTTTTCATTTTGTATTTAGTTTAAAGAAGGGAGAACTTGTTTCACTTAATTCAACAATTTGAGGTAGGTTCACTATATTGTGAATGGTACAAAAGAGAAAGGAGTAGATTTGGAATCAGAGGTATTAATTTCAAATCTCATTTCTATAAGGACTTTAGTTCTGTGCCCCTGGGCAATTCACTTATTTCTCTGAACTACAGTATCCTTTTTTGTATAAAAAAGGAAGTTGGACAAGATAGCCTCTATAGTCACTTCCAGTTCTTTTTTTTTTTTTAAACTCTTCTTCATGATACTACTCACATTTATTCTTCATTTACATTCATATTCCTACCACCTTCATTATCTCACACCTGGTCTGTGACCTCCATGATTTTGGTCCCTTTCTCGGTTTTAGCCTACATATTACCCACTGAATTAATCAAAGTATTTGGTGGGGAGTGGGAGAAGGGATAAGCATTTATTATTTAACAACTACTAAGTGCCAAGTACAGTGCTAAAGGCTTTATAAATATTCCAAATTGATATATAACTCTATGAGTGGATGCTAATATCACCCACATTTTACAGTTGAGGAAATGGAGGCAAAGAGAGGTTACATGATTTGCCTAGGGTCAAAGAGTTAGTAAGTTCCTAAGGCTGGATTTGAACTCAGGTCTTCTTAAGTGTAGGTCTATCACTGTGTCTACTGTACCATCTAACTACCTGGGAAACAGCAGCTTGTAAAAAAAGATTATGGGTTTTAGTGGGATGCATATTCAACATGAATGTGGTATCCCAAAAAATTAATGCTATTCTATGCTACAGAGGCATAGTGTCCAGATCATTCTGGGAGATGCTAGTTCTATATAATTCTATCTTAGAACAAAACCATACTCATGTTCAGTTTTGTTTGTTGCATTTTAGAGAGGATATAGATAAACTGAAGCAATTCCAGAAATTTTCAACTAGTATGGGGAGGAGATCAGAGAACATTCCATATGAGGATTCATTTAAGGAATTGGAAACATTTAGTCTTAAGTATAGAAGATTTAGAGAGTATAAGTGTAGTCTACAGGTACCTGAGATGTGTTATATGCAAGATGGATTACATTTATTCTACTGAGCCTCAGAAGACAGAGCTAAGAGCTTGGGTTAGAAGGGGAGATTTTTGCTTGATAAGAAGAAAACTTCCTATCAATTAGAGCTCTGTTAAATTAGAACGGGCTGTCTGACTTTCTAGGGATACTATAGAGGGGGAATGTGATAAGGTATGCATCTGACTTGATGATCTTTGAGGCCCTTTACAATTCTTAAAGTTTACAATTTCTAAAAATGTAAATTTTGTGCATGTCATCCCCTGCCTTTCTGTCACTGGAGAACTTCAAGCAAAGGTATTGTAAAAAGGAATTCTTTGATTCTTAGACTTCCGGGTCAAGATGGCAGCAGAGTAAAAAGTAGTTGTTTGACCTCTCCTAACTCACACATATAGGACACCTCAAGAAGACATAAAAACAAATCCAGACGAACAAAGGGACCCCACAACAGGGCGCAGCATTGAAGGTACATGGAATTGGGGCATTTCCATGCTATAAAGAGGTGAAACAGCTCTCACTAAACGTGAGCTGAGCAACCCCCCCCCCCACATACACCCCACCTACAATGCCAAAACCAGCACAAAAGAGTCAGAGCAAATTTGGGGCACCCATTAAGTCCTTGGCAGCCACCTGCGGTCACCAGGGCCAGCTCCTGAGAGCAGCAAGACTCAAGACCCCAAGAAGCTAAAGAATGAGCAGACTTTGAACGCAGATCTTGAGCTCAGGTGCGCATGCGGATCTTGAGCCCAGGTGGATCTTGGGTGGAGACCCAGTACAGAGGGGTGCACAACTGTGGAAACAGCGCCCTGAGACTGTTAAAGGAGCTTCGGGCAAAGGAACAAGCAAGGGGACCACCAGGAGGCTTGACCCTGAGAACAACTAGACCTAAGACATCAGGAGCCTAAAGAGTGCAGACAGACCCTGGGCATGAGGATAAAGCTGAGAGGGCACTGAGCTAAAAATGGCAAGCCAGACTCAGGAACCCCAGAAGAGAAAGATCTGCAAGAAGAAATCTTTAATACTCAACAACTTTTACACAGAGAAAATCCAGACAACAAAGCAAACAGCAGAGGAGAACAAACAAATAATCATATCCAAACCTTCCCAAAACAATGAAAACTGTTCACAAGCTCTTGAAGAGTTCAAATCTGAGATGATGAAAAAAACGGAAGAAAATAACAGTTTAAAAGGCAGATTTTTCTCAATTGGAAAAGGAAAACCAGTCTCTAAAAGCTAGAATTGGGGAATTCAAAAAAGATGCCCCCAAATCAAAAGAATTGATAAGCAAATTGGAGACCAAAATCAAACAGCTGGAAAACAGGATAGACCAAATCGAAAAAGGAAAATCAAAACATTATAGCAGAAAGCCAGTCTCTAAAGACAAGAATTGGGCAATTAGAAGCCAATGATCTCTCAAGACAGCAAGAACAAATAAAACAAAGTCAAAAGACTGATAAAATAGAAGGAAACATGTAATATTTCACTGAGAAATTGACAGATCAATAAAACAGGTCTAGAATAGACAATTTGAGAATCATTGGTCTTCCTGAAAAAGCAGAAATTGATAGAAATTTGGACTCCATACTAAAAGAAATAATTCAGCAAAACTGCCCTGAAGTTCTACAACAAGAGGGCAATATAGACATTGAAAGGATCCATAGATCACCCTCTACACTAGACCCTGAAAAGACAACCCCCAGGAATATAATAGCCAAATTCAAGAGCTTCCAAGTAAAAGAAAAAACTCTTACAAGAAGCCAGAAAGAGACAATTCAGATATCAAGGAGCACCAATCAGAATCACACAGGATCTGGTAGCCTCCACACTAAAAGACCACAAGGCTTGGAATATGATATTCAGAAAGGCAAGAGAACTGGGTCTACAACCAAGGATCACGTACTCATCAAAACTGACTATATACTTCCAGGGGAAAGTATGGGCATTCAACAAAATAGAAGGTTTCCAAGTATTTGCACAGAAAAGACCAGGACTAAATGGAAAGTTCCATATCCAACCACAAAAATCAAGAGAAACATGAAAAGGTAAATAAGAAACAGAAGGGAAGAAAGAAAACTCCTATTTTTTAAATTTTCCCCTGTAACAGCTTCAATAAGATCTAATTATTTGTATTCCTATGTGGAGAAATGTTATGTATAATTCTCTGTAGTGAATACTATTCACTATTCACTATTAGTAATTAGAAGAATTATTCATAGGGAGAGGTTGGAATACTAAATGGTGTAAGATGATATAGAGGGGTGGGAAAGAGGGAGGGTGAATAGTAGAGGACACCAAGAGAAACTTGAGTGAATAAGAAAAATAGGATATTCTATTACACACAAAGAGGGCATGGGAAGGAGAGGGGATGAATACTATTATAAGAAAGAGAGGAAGAGAGCATTAAGAGGTAATATTTAAACCTTACTCTCAGTGGAATTAACCCTGAGAGGGAATAGTAGCTATATCCATTGTGATATAAAACTCTTATCTAACCCTACTGAGAAAGTCAGATGGGATAAACCAAGGGGAGCAGGGGAGTGGGGAGGTCAAAAAAGGAAGGGGAGAAGGAGGGGGAGGGAATTCATTAGGCCTTAAAAATAAAAAGAGGGGAATAATAAGGGAGGGGTAGAAAGGGAAGTAAATCAAAGGAGGGGACAAGGGTTACTGGCTTAAAGCAAACCACTGGTTTAAAAACGGAAACAGTGTAAGAAGAAGGGGTAGAACTAGGAGAGGATACTAAAATGTCAGCAAATACACAACTGATAACTATAATTCTGAATGTGAATGGGATGAGCTCACCCATAAAACGGAAGCAAATAGCAGAGTGGATTAGAAACCAAAATCCTACCATATGTTGCCTATAAGAAACACATATGAGGCGGGTGGACATACACAAATTTAAGGTAAAGGGTTTGAACAAAATCTTTTGGGCTTAGAATGAGAAAAAGAAGGCAGGATTGGAGATCATGATTTCTGACAAAGCCAAAGTAAAAATAGATATGATTAAAAAAGACAGGGAAGGTAATTACATCCTGATAAAAGGCAGTATAGACAATGAGGAAATAACAGTGCTCAGTATGTATACACCAAATGGCAAAGCATCCAAATTCATAAAGGAGAAACTGGCAGAGCTCAAGAAGGAAATAGTAAAACCATACTAGTGGGAGATCTTAAATATTCCTCTTTCAAATCTAGATAAATCAAACCAAAAAATAAATAAGAAAGAGATAAGAGAGGTAAATGAAATCCTAGAAAAATTGGATTTAATAGATATGTGGAGAAAAATAAATATAAGGACAAAAAGGAATACACATTCTTTTCAGCTGCACATGGTACATTCACAAAGATTGACCATGTATAGGGCATAGAAACATTGCAAACAAATGCAAAAGAGCAGAAATAATAAATGTAACCTTCTCAGATCATAATGCAATAAAAATAATAATTATTAGTAAGGGCATCTGATGAAAACTAAATTAGAAATACTAAAAATCAAGGGAGAAATTAATAAAATCAAAAGTAAAAGAACTATTGAATTAATAAATAAGTCTAGAAGCTGGTATTTTGAAAAAAAACCAGGTATAATACACAAAGTACTGGTCAATCAAATAAAAAAAAGGAAAGAAGAAAACCAAATTGACAGTATCAAAAACGAAAAGGGAGACCTCCCCTCTAATGAAGGGGAAATTAAGGCAATCATTAAAAACTATTTTGCCCAATTATATGGCAATAAATGTAGCAATCTAGGTGATATGGATGAATATTTACAAAAATATAAATTGCCTAGATTAACAGCAGAAGAAATAGAATACCTAAATAATCCCATATCGGAAAAAGAAATTGAACAAGCCATCAAAGAACTCCCTAAGAAAAAATCACCAGGGCCTGATGGATTCACAAGTGAATTCTATCAAACATTCAAAGAGCAACTAATCCCAATACTATAAAAATTATTTGATATAATAAACAAAGAAGGAATCTTATCAAACTCCTTTTATGACACAAATATGGTACTGATTCCAAAGCCAGGTAGATCAAAAACAGAGAAAGAAAATTGGGGAGGTCGGAGGGTGAAGGGGAAAGTAAGAGCATAAATCATGTAACCATGTTAAATTTTCTAAAAAATAAATATTAAAAAAAGTTTAAAAAAATAAAGATATTCTTAATTGTGAAAAAAAGGAATTCTTTATTCCTTTTTTAATTTAATGGTGGACCTGGAGGTCATATTACCATAGAGATGTGTAGGGATTAACCAGCCCATAGTGACAGGAAGTAGAAACCATAGAGACAGGAAGGAAGAATCATAGAGATAGGAAATGAGGGAGAGAAAGGGTATAAAAAGGTGTCAGCATCAGTTGGCAAGTCTGTTAGTTGCTGACAGTTAGGACTGGCAGTTGCATGGAAGTTGGCTGCTGGGCATGAGTGGCTGTTAGTCTTTGGGGGTTGGTTGCTAGTGGTGTGTTGGGTTGGTGGTTGGCGTTTAGTTGCTGGAATATAAAAGGAGGGCCTGAGCTTAATAAGAGAGCTTTTTGGCTTTAGCCTTTAGAGGGGTTTTGGGCTTTTGGTTTGACCTGTTAGGTTTTTTTTTTCTTTCTTGAACTTTTTGGAAGGTGGTTGGTCTTCATTGACAGACCTAACTGGAGTTGGAATTAAACACTGATTGGGTTGGTTTTGATTGGGCTGGATGGGGTTTTCCAACTTTGGGGGGGTGGTTGTTAGTAATAGGTAGATATAGGCAGTTTTAGGTAGTAATTATAGGCAGTTATAGGATAACTAGTATAGACATTAGGAAACTTTCTCTACCTCTTTCCTATATTTCACTCCTTTACTATATTCATTTAATTATATTCTTTTACTATTCTCTACATTAATTAAACTAAACTGTTAATTGTTAAAAGTTTCTAGAAGTTTTCTTTTCTCTGGCTTGAAGGGATAATATTAATTTACAACTTTACTATATTCCCATTAAACTTAAGGTTTTTTTTCTGTTTTTTTTTTTTTTTTTAAACCCATACCTTCCATCTTGGAGTCAATACTGTGAATTGGGTCCAAGGCCAAAGAGTGGTAAGGGCTAGGCAATGGAGGGTAAGTGACTTGCCCAGGGTCATACACCTAGGAAGGCCAGTTTTGAACCTAGGACCTCCTGTCTCTAGGATTGGGTTTCTAAGCACTAAGCCACCCAGCTGCCCCCTCATTAAATTTAAATTATTAAAAGCTGTTCTCTTATTTTGTCAAAATTCCCAATTTAACCCTTACATTTAATTGGCAAGCCAGAAGGGACGAATTGTCAGCAATTTTATTTTTCTCTTGCTCTGTCAAAAAAGCTTGGGGGCACAGCTGGGTAGCTTAGTGGATTGAGAGTCAGGCCTAGAGAAGGGAGGTCCTAGGTTCAAATCCGGCCTCAGACACTTCCCAGCTGTGTGACCCTAGGCAAGTCACTTGACCCCCATTGCCCACCCTTACCACTCTTCCACCAAGGAGCCAATACACAGAAGTTAAGAGTTAAAAAAAAAAAAAAAGCTTGGAGCAAATTTTCAGTATCAATCCATCTAGGATTATATTTGAGAAAAATGCTCTCTAGCATTTTAATAATCACAATTGGATCATCCTCAAAAGAAGGCTTATTTTGCTGGAATCTCTCAATATCTTGGGGGGGGGGGAGTGAATGGTATATGATGCCTTAGTGAAATTACATCTCCACTCTTATTAAAGACCTGTAACTAAATTATTTTTGGTTTCTGCCTCTTTTTTTTTTTTTTTTTTTGAGTTGCCATAGAACAGGTAATGGATGCAAGCAGAGAACTAGGTCAAGTGGGAAGAGTTTAGCTAGATTTATAGATAGAACAGGATGAGGAAGAGTTGAGGTGGTTCTAGCATGAGCAGAATTGCATGGAGCAAGACTGGACAGAGATTGAGTCAGCTCTAATGATGAGGGAGTGTTGAGAGATAAGTCTCCCTTCTCACTCTAGGGATTTCTGAAGCTTTTCTCAATGCTTCTTATATAAGTCTTGAGATTCCCCCAAAATCTCCTCTAGCTTCTTAAGGTCAGTCGAGTTATTTTCCTTGAGATCCCTTAGGCTCTACTCTAGCTTCTTTTTAAGGTCACTTCAGTTATTTTCTAGTTTTTCTTCAAAGTGAGCTTTTAGTTCAGCAAAACTATTATTCTGCTTCTTCCTGAGGAGGAATAGGCAAAATTCCAAGCCTCCTACCACTATGCTAGGAGCAGTGCTAGATAGAGCCACTGTGAAATATTCTGTTGGATAATAAGTCATTTTAGTAGACAAGAAACAGTATAACAATTTAAACTAGACAACTCAGAATCATAGTTAATCTAATTGTTAATTTTGTTTGCAGTTCTATTTCCTGTCAGTAGATGGCTCTGTTTACCATAAAGGATCAACAGCTGTATAGAATTAGCTGCTAGGAACTTGACTTCAGTATATTTTCAGTACAAAGTAAGGAAAATGATTACAAAATAAGAGAGCAGCTTTTAATAATTTAAGTTTAATGAGAATATGGTAGAATTGTAAATTAATATTATTTCTTTAAGCCAGAGAAAAGAAAACTTCTAGAAACTTTTAACAATTAACAATTTAGTTTAATTAGAGAATATTAAAAGAATGTATTAAAATGAATTAAGTAAAAGAGAGAAATATAGGAAAGTAGAGAAAGACAATTTCCTAATGTCTATACTAGTTATCCTATAATTACTATGATTACTACCTAAAACTGCCTATATCTACCTATAACTAACAACCACCTCCCAAAGTTCCAACCCAATCTAGCCCAGTCAAAACCAACACAATCAGTGTTTAATCCAACTCCAGTTAAGTCTGTCAACGAAGACTAGGCACCTTCCAAAAAGTTCAAGAAAGAAAAAAAAACCTAACAGCCCAAACCAAAAGCCCAAAACATAAAAGCCAAAAAGTCCTCTCAGTAACCTCAAGTCCTCTTTTTATATTCCAGTAACTAAACGCCAAACACCAACCCAACACACCACCAGCAACCAACCCTCAACAACTCACTCCAAGCAGCCAACTTCCCTGCAACTGCCAGCTCTGTCAGCAATTGACAGCCTGGCCAACTGATGCTGGCACCTTTTTATACCCTTTCTTTCCCTCACTTCCTGTCTTTATGGTTCCTCCTTCCTGCCTCTGGTTTCTCCTTCCTGTCTTGTAATGGGGGTAATTTGAGGAAAGGTGTGTGTGATAAGGAATTTTGGAAGGAAGTTGTCATAGACTTGCTAAGTGAGTAATCTAGGTTACAGGTAGGCTGGGATTAAGGAGATTCAGGATATAATAGGACTGAAGTCAGGAGTATAACACAGAAGGGAAACAGAGATCTTCAGGGAGAGGAGAAATTAAAGTAAACAGACTAAACAGCAGGCTTTACAGACTGGGGCTTAGACTCAAACACAGGCTGAGGGAAATAGACTAAACTAAAATTAACAAACAGGGTTTAGTTAATTTCACAGGAAGGGACTTGTTTTGAAGTTACACCTTCCTTCTAGATGGATACCCCAGCTTCCCTTCAAGCCCAGAGTATGTTGGTTCTTTCCGTCTTCTTCCCTCTCTTAATAACTAACAGACAAATTATACTAATAGGTCTGTTAAAACACAAAAGGGTTTATTATTTTTAAAGGATGATTTGTCAGGAAAGTGGATTGAGGAAAGCCCTAACAGTTGTCTCAGGAACCTCAGGTGGGGGAAGGGAAGCAAAGATGGAGTCTGAGTAAGGACCTGCCTTTTACTCAGCTTACAAAATAAATGATGATTGACTAGTTTCTTTATATCTAATACTGTCAAATAACAATTAACCCTTCACAGATTTGAACTCCTCTCTAATTACTCTCCTTATTAACTCCACAGACATATAAGGTAAGGGAGGGAAGGTAGGAAATAATATTAGGGAAGGAAGATATAAAGGGTTTATCCAAAATAACAATTTCTTAAGTAAATATTTCAAAGCTAGGCTAAATTTCAATACTACAGATAGGTAAGGAAGCAGCTCAGTTGGTTAGACAACCTCTCTCCATGGGAGACCCAAACCAACTGCCTCTTCCCTCAAGATTCCAAACCCCTAACTGCTTTTTGGAACTCAGCCAAAGCTTGAAAAAACTATATGACCCCCTCTCTCTATACTACAGTCTCTATGGTTTCTTCTTCCTGTCACTGTGGGCTAGTTAATCCCTACACATCTTTATGGTAAGATGACTTCCAGGCCCCCCATTAAATTAAAAAAGGAATAAAGAATTCCTTTTTATAGCTGGATAACCATTTGTCAAGGATGCTGTAGAGATGATTTCTACTCAAGAAAAATGTTCACTAGATAGACTCTGAGGTCTCATTCCCTGAGATTCTTTGCTTAATGAATGAATGAAAAAGTATTTATTAAGTTGGTTACCAAGTGAAAAAACATTGTTAGAAAAATGAAGGTGATCCCTGCCCTCAAGAAGCCCATGCTCTAATTATGGGAGAGATCAGCTTCAGAGAATAAGAAAAAGTTCTTGAGTTTCAATAATGGATAAGATGGGAAGGCTTTGGATTCTTTAGGGTATATGATGATTATGATCATAGGAGCATAAAAATGATGCTAAGCACTAGAGGAAATGGGAACTATTTAGATTTATACACCTTAGCTTCAATTGATGTCACTGTCTTAATTTGAATTATCTCCATTTAAAAAGAGATCCATGCAAACACTGAACCAGGGTAGCCCTTACCTGCAAATGCCAAAGGTTATTACTAGCAGAATCCACCATTAAAGTATGCTAAAGACATTCCAGGGACACATACATAAAAAGGAGGGTCAGAGGCCATTATTGTTTACTTAAACAATGGGAATTTAAAGGAAAAAATTAATTCTAAGATGAACTTCAGGACAATGAAAATTTAAGGCTTCTAGTAAATTTTTCCATGATGAGGTTTCTCTACTATAGATAAATACCAAATCATATGCTACAAAACTGACATTTATGTCTTTGGTGACACAGTATTTAAAGGAAAGAAGCAATATTTCTCATGATAAGCAAACAGAAAGTACTGAATACAAGAAATAAAATAGTAGGGAAACTATTTTTGGAATACACTAAACATATATTGTTCCCATGAAGTCTAGGAAGTTTTAGGTCAGATTTAGTGATTCAAGAAAGGAGGGTACAGCTGATAAAAAGGACATAAATTAAGCCTCAAAAAGTTGGATCAGCAATAAAGGTAAAATTGCTAGGGACTGAAAAAATATGGCATCATAAAATCTTGGAAAACTGTTAACCTTGACTATAAAGCTTTGTTTAAGGCTCTGGTAGAATGACTCACACCTTCAGAAGACCTCCTAATTATAACACTCATTACACAGTATGCACCTTGGAATAGTAACTTATACTTTACAGCTTGTCTCAGAGAAATATTTTACTATGGTAATAAAGTAGTTTTTTCTACCTGAAATATCCTAATATGTGGTCAAGAGGTTAGAACTGAAAAGACTGAAATAAACAGGTCAAAATATATCAAAATGGAACTATTCTTAAGTGTGATTTTAAATGTCTCTAAATCTTCAAGGAAAAAATTTTAATGGGCATAAGGATGAAGGTTATGTTTGACTCTGTGGGAGAATAGTAATATATTTCCTCACCAAAATAAATGAGAGAAAAGATGGCAAATAAAATACGTTATAATTCACATCTAACAAATGCTTTTTGGCCCAGTTAATCTTTTAAGGTAATATATATATATATAATTAATTAAGCTTCCCTGGAAAATAGATTCTAGCCTTTAATGAACATATTCAAAATTATTCCCGGAACCCCTAAAAAAGAGGTGGGATTCTTGATGAAAAGATTCACCATCAACAAAGCCTTTTTAGTCTAATTTAAATTTCTCACAAATGCCCAAGGCTCAATGTCTTAAAAGTTATTCATGCAAGATAAAAGCAGTCAAGTTTTTAAAGAACCATGCTTCTAAGCCTACTTCCTCTCTTTCTTCATTGAATATCCCCAGGCTCCCAGAAGCCCTATGTCTACCTCACTCTCTGCTGTCTCTCTGTTTCACTGAGCTAACCATTTTCCTCTAGAGATTGATCAAATTGTATATATGGAGAAAAAGGAGAGTATTGTGTGAAGGAAATTATCAAGTGGATTGGGTCATAAGGATAGAATGGCAGCCAGAAAAAAGTAGCAATAAAGTCAAGAGATCACAAAATAGGGGGTAGGGGCAGGTGGATATCCACTGCACTGCCCCTGGGGTGACCCAGGCAAAATAGAAAGTCACAGTTGGCTCCCACGATGTGTGAGAGTCAGCTGGTGGAGAAAAAGTTTGAAAAGCTGACGCAAGAGCAGATTTTGGCCTTTTCTCTTGTGGGGCCCTAATGGTGGTCACTGAATAGCAAGCTAAATGGAGCAGCAAGAAAAGTAACATATTTCTCTCCTATTTTTCCATACTTTCCCCCTACTATTTTGAATGAATAAAATTATTAATTTACAGCCAGTTTCACAATTTTCCCTCTTATAGTACAAAGTATTTTCTATGAATTTATAGCTGTTTAAACCCACCAGATTTGATCTTGCCAACAGAGTAAATTATTCTTGTATGCTTAAATTAGGCATATGCAGAGTTAAATGCTTCTTTCCTAACACTGATGTTTACTCAAAAAACAATAAGCAATGTCTTTATGGCCTAAGATTTGATGTACCTTCCAAAATGCTTAACTTACCTAATGGCAGAGCTCATTAAAGGCTATGATTCCATTCATCTAAATTAAGTAAACCATTGATACATATGAAATGCCTTCTACTTACCCAATTCGTATTTTCAGCATGCCACTGAATAATTCAGGATTATTAGAAATGATCCAGCCAATATGAATGACAAGTTCCTGCTGAATGACAGCCTCCCTTTCGTCATGAGTATTACACTTGTAATAGATGATATTCTTAATCACTCCTGGAGACAAAGGATTCGAGATCACCTCTTCTTCATGCCCAAAGGCCCCCAGAGTTACCTATGAATGAGTTTAAAAGATGAATCTCAAAAGCCCATGGCTACTAAAAGGTGAAATAAAAAAAAATCATAGTCAAGCTGGGCTGAATTTCATTGTACAGGCTAAGCTTGCAGGGTAAATATTTAGTTGTTTGGAATATTTCTAGAAGCATTTCTCAAAGACTGGTCTACAACTCTGGTGATGATATAATGGGTGATCCAAAATATAAGAGTACATGAAGTAGCAAAGGGTTTAGAGTAGATTATGGTTATTTACTCTGACTGAATTTAGTACCCTACATTATTGGGTAGATGTTATTCTGCTCTTGCTAGATTACATACAGAGAAATGTAGTTCAGTCCTATAATTTTTCTAGCTTGCACTCACACTCACCTTTCTCTGATCTCTCGCCATATTTAAGGTTTAGACCATACATTTTAGCCCTTGATTATAAACTGTATTGTGTTGTAAGATTTGTCTTTTAAAGGCAAGGCTGTAGGTTCTTATTGGACAGGTATCTTTCATGGGCAGCAGTGTAATCCAGCAAAGTTCTAGGAACACTTTCAGTGGTCAGTAAATACTTATTGATTCATTCCTCAACTACAGGGCAAGGTTGCAGAGGTAACACAGAAGCATAGGGAACAGTAAATCTTAAAAGGTAAAGTCCTTTTGAAAAGCATACTCTAATACTTTGGTCTCAGTTTCTCTCCTCCCTATTTTTACTCCCACATAAAGTGCCATAGCTGACTCTACCTCCATCTCCCTTATCCCTAGTCCTATCAGGGGTCTGGGTAACAGAGAGTGGAATAGATACAAACTAAAAAGTGATAAGAAAGAGAAAGTAGGTGAAGCATTATGGAGTCTTGGTCTAAAAGAAATTTCTGGACTGGAAACTGAACATCACCTATTTATTATATCATGAGTCGTAGCTATTAATTAGTTCAAATGTTACTTTTGTTAAGTTGGAAAACCAAGATACGTGTCACTCCCTATTGAAGTAGTAAGACTAAATAATCATTTCATTTCAATCTGTTGCTTCAGTTCTCAGGTTGGACAATGTCACCGGAGAGGTGACCTGCAATCTAAACATCCTATTCTAAATTCCTGCTTGCTTAGAGAACTGAAAACATTGTGCCAAAGCTTTAGTTACAATGTAAGTTGCTGAGATGCAGGAAATTAATCAGTGTCAAAAGTTTGGCCAACTAGAAGCAAAGCTTTTTGTAGCAAAGCTTTAAATAGTAGGCTATCTGAAGTGGTTGCTGGTTACTTTCCTTCTGCTCTCGGTAAGAGATGTTTAAAGTAATGTTTTTTCTTCATGAGGAGTGCCTCAAGAGACAATAACCTCATGACAGAAGTTCTGTGAGATTATAAAAGAATCACTGGGTCAAAGCAACCACTTGGGAATGTATAAAGACCTCCAAAGGCCATTCTATAGTGCTTTATATGCATTACAGTTAAGGTTTTATCATGGTAACCTAGATATCAAATTTTAAGGGGGAAACAGCTATACACGTACATTCTTCTTCTTCTGGCACTTTTGATTACTTTGAAAGACAGCACAGTTGGGGCAGCTAGGCAGTACAATGGATAGAGTGCCATGTCTGAGTCAAGAAGACCTGGGTTCAATCTGGCTTTAAATATTTACTAGCTGTGTAATCCTGGGCAAGTCACTTAATTCTGATTGCCCAGACCAGACATTGCTGCTCTTCTATCTTGGAATTAATACTAATACAAAAGGCAAGAGTCTAAAAAACAGGACAGCACAGTCTAGTGAAAAGGGCATCAGACTGGGATTTAGTATTTTGGAGAAGTCATTTCCAAGTACCTCGGTTTTCCTTATCAAACAAATAATAGGTAATAGTGCTTCCTCTGTATAACAACAATAATAATAGCCAACAGAAAGAACTTTAAGATTTGTAAAATGCTTCATAACCCTGAGAAGTAGGCACAATAATTATCCCCCTTATGCAGCTGAGATATATAAGGTAAGCAGAAGTTAAATGGTTTTTCAGGGTCACACAAGTGCTAAGTGTCAGAAGCTGAAGGACTTCTGGCTCCAAGTCCAGTACTCTATTTCACTTTACCACCTAGCTACTTCATAAAGAATGTTGTGAAAACAGAGGCAATATGATGTGTGGGTGCAATTTGAGCCTTTTAAAAAAAGTTAAAGCCAATTACTACTTAATTTTTGCTGTTATATATTATCAAAAAGAACAAGTAGTTATTATTCAAACATATTGTAAAAGCTGGATATTAAGCCCTCCTGACTTAAAGTTTTTAACACTAATTAAGAGATGAGATATGGGCACTGAGTTGATTCAGCCAAAGGGAGTTAAAAGTACCTCAAATGATTAAACCTTACCGTACTGATGATTTGTTGCATTTACTGTCAAGAAAGCATAGTAATGCACTGTTTCCCAGATAAGAAAATAGAAGCAAGCAAACTGTCATTATAACCAAGCAACGATTAAGCCAGGCAAATCAAATGCTGAACAGATGAAAGAAAAAGGATTGCCATTCTCCATGCTGTAAGTCCTCATGCAATTTTTTCATAAATGTATTGTTGTGTTCCCTAAACCTATTGAACAAATGCAGTTTCTTTGTTCTAGAAGCTCTTTTGAGTTGATTTAACATTAGTACACATTTTGCACCAAAGAGAATCCAGAAGAAAGTCAAAGCTCAGAAGAAGCTTGAATGAGAAAAGGATATCACCTACCTACTTAAAGCACATGTATCTTTTTATTATGGACTTTGCTTTAAGGAGTCTTTTGTGTTATTACTTTAGTTTTAAAGAACTGGTCAGGAGTCTTTCTCTTCATTTTATTCTTATGACTGTGATATATGACAGTAAGGGTTTTCAGAGTAGAATGAGGGAAACATTTTGAACAGAAATATTTTTGATGAGGTCTTGATTAGAGTCTGAAAAATGCAGACTTACCTGTTTACCCTGAACTAACACATTAGTAATTGAAGGTGCAAGGCTGTCCACTACTTTATTTAAAAGACTCGCTGCGCAGCGCACAACCGACCTAGGGCAAAGAAGAGAGCAATCCCATTGGATGTTAAATGCTATTTTAATAGATTCAAGTCATGTTTGAGGGCAGTCTCCAAATGGGGCTATTTAAAAACCCATATTTTCTCATCCAAGTAACTTAATAAATCACAGTGGGTTTATGGATTCTTTAAAGTTAATACCACAGGGGTAATGAAGGGCAGAGTAGGAATTTACAGACTATGTAATATATATATATATATGTATATATATACATATATATATACACATACATACATAATTAACTGACAGTTCTTTTGTGTATCATTCTGCTGTGCTAAGGACGAATATGTTTAATCAAACTTTTCATTTGTATTATATAAACTGTAATGTAGAAAGGATATACTATCAATAACTTTTCTAACTTTACACAATAAAATTCATTTTAAAATGGCAGTGGAGTCTCATGAAGTTGTTTTAGGGAACCACATTGTAAGCTAAATTGTGTTATAATGAGTTTCCTCAGATACCTCAGTAATTAATCCCTTTTAAATGTGTTTCAAGATGGATCATCTCAAGCTGAAACCTGCTCTCTAGAAAATAGCACTATAATAAGATTCTAGTGTCCTCCTCTTCCTCATCCCAATCATGAATATTATGGCTACTGCAAATGACAAAACTGGTTAGAAAGTTTTTTTAAATAGTATGGTAAAAGGGATTGATTGAGGAATGATTCACCCTGACATTTTAGAGTTTCTGAAAAGTCTTTAGAATATGGAAAGCACAAATATTGTTCTTCTTGTTTTAAAGCACAGTACATGCAGATCCATGACATACACACAGATTAAATAAAATTACATCTTACTCAGAGTCAAAACTTACATGTGGAACTATTTCAGTGAACAAAAGAATGTAAAATACTGGATTTTAAACTGGTAGTTATTTTCTGGTACATCAAAGTTTACCTGAGGTGAAGGAGCATGTATATTCCTGAGCTTTTACTGAAAAGAAGGGATAAGGGATAAAGGTGCCAATCACCAATGGAGTTAGTGAGATAACAAATCTTAATCTCTGTTTCTGGGAAGAAGGCTGTCCTCACTCACGCACTACAAGACTGAGAAGAATGCATTCCCAAAGAGCATATATTTATTTCATCCAATGCAGAGAAGCTCACACATGTCAAGCAGTGCCACTTTCCAACCTGCACGCAGTTTTACCTGTTTCCCATGTACCAATAAAGTAGTAATGTGGGGGGCTATAGAGGAAGAAAATTTCTGGGTAAATGCAGCACCATAGCGCACCGCCAACCTAAGTGGGTCACGGGACAGCCACCAGAGGGAAAATAAAAGAAATAAGACTTCCAAGATTTGCTCCATCTAAGCAAAATTGTACTCTAAATTTTTGCCAATTACTTCCCTTTCCCAATTCAATACAAGTCTCATTTTGTGACAAAAATTTAAGATATTGCATAATATTGATTTTATCAAACCAAAAATAAGGCAGCAGGCCTACATTTAAAATCTGATGGGCAAAATCCATTTGACTACAATGATTTTCTTCAGTGTGAATATTTGTGTGATAGAATTTTAAAGATTTAAGTATTAGAGTTATTGTAATTTTGTGAATGGCTCCCAAAAAAATCACATTTGAAATCAACAAGTATTTACTTACTATGTGCCAAACATTGTGCTAAGTGCTGAGAATATCAGAAAATTTTTAAAAAGGCAAAAGTCTATTTCTTCTCTCAAAGACCTCACAGTTTAATGGATAAGAAAACATGCAAATAATTATATGTAAATAAGACATCTGGGGGATATATTGGAAATAATCAATAGGGGAGGTAGTAGCACAGGGGTCGGGGGCATGGGGAGAAGATTTGAATCCTATATTGTTTGACATTCTTTAAGTTCATCTGTTTCAGCTCCATCATTTTACAGATGATGAAATATGACCTAGAACAGATAGACAACATTCTTATGGAAGTTTCTTTACATTGTTTTGTTGAAGATTTAGAATAATTATTTATATACTATATAAAGAATCTATAAAATGTCTTCTAAAATATGTCATTTTCTGCTTTGGTAGTTAATTCACTAATTTTGAAATGCAGTGGTCAGATAATTGCTCAACCAGTCATAGCTATTTTAAGGTAAATTGAGTACTTATGTCTCTACATACACAATAAAAATTAAACTACCCTTTAAGGAAGAGACTTCTAATAAATGAAAGTTAGTTATTTTCAAGAGGGGGCCTCCATTACTGGAACCAGTATAGAATATATGTTAAAAGAATCAGCTACCTGTGGCCCTTAAGTCAACTATTCTCTAGGTAGTTTATGCCATAAAATCATAGATTTATAGCTAGAAGGGAACTCAGAGGTCATTCAGTCCCCTCATTTTAGAGTTGAGGAAGTTGGGCCTCAGAAATGTTAAATGACTTGCCTAAGGTAACAAAAGCAGGTTATAGCAGGGCTGTAATTCTTGCTATATCTCCAAGGTTTTCTGCATTGGAGGAAAGGGTCTCGCAAAGAATAAGAGCTTGTGACTCCAGATTGGAGAGAGGAAGATTGGAGAAAAGCCATAAAATAAAAGTAACCTCCTATAGAAGTCTTTGCCTATCCATAATTTGATATAGTTATGGAGAAAGAGGCTGCTATCTGAAGAGAGACTGAGATGGTATTGTGGTTCAAGAGGAGTAGATGGGATAGGGAGGGGGCAGCTATCATTATTTTGGCTCCTAATTTAAAAAGCCACCTTTATCTTTATGCCACCCCAAATAACAACAACAACAGCAATAACAACAATAACAAAGAACAATAATGATACTGAATACTAACCAAAGCTTTTTGCTGCCAGCTCTTCTATAGACTCTCTCAATATGATCAGAAACAGTACCTAAACATGAAATAATACAATCATAGTCACATAATAGTTATTGAACATACACTGGCACGCGGTACCTTATCAAGGTAATCAGTTGTTGTAAGTTATGGCCAAGGAAATTTGTTATTAAATGCATGTCATGGTTATTCTGGTGACCTTTTGCAAATAATTTTAGTCATTTATGAACTTTCATTTTTGGATCAGTCCTTTCAATAAATTCACTAATATTCAGAGTTACTTCATAGCAAGACATATAAAACATGTGATTAAAATATATCAAGTGCTAACATCCAAATTCTGTTGACTTCCAGTCTCTGGAGATTTGAATTTGGCACATTATCATTCCTTAAAACTGAAACTTACTCAATATGGAAAACCTATAATTTAATTAAAAAACAAACGTATCTATTTATACAGGAGAAAAAGAATGAATACATTATAAAATAATCAGCAAGGTGGAACTAATATTGTAGACTGTGAAGAAATCTTATTGTTCATTAACCACTAATCTATAAGTTTTGTGAGGAAGGGAACTACATTTGCTCTTCTTTTCCTCACTTAAGCCCCTAGCACACATAGCTCTTCATACAGAGGAGAGGTTTAGGCAATCAACAAACAAGTAGTGAGGACCTACTGTGTATGGCACTATGATCATACAATGTCAAGAGGTTTGTTCCCTTGAGTTATGGGTGCCACTTGCACAAAACTACTCTCTGGTATGGATTTGGTCCATGCAGAAAAGAAAAGGAACACATATTTAAGGATTATCAAAAAGTAATGGGGAAAAAAAAATCTTCAGTATTTTGCCTCAAGTTAATTTTACTTCTATGACATATTGGACAAGACTTCATGACCAGTATGTCTTACAACTTTCAAAATTTAAAGTACATAAAACTAAAACCAAGTATCACCATTATCTCTCAGCAGATATTTTGAAAATAAAAATACGGTCTTCATTCATATATAGATATTGAGGTTTGATTGACATTTATTCAATCAGGTCACCATATCCTAATTAAAGTAAGTGAAAAATGCTCAATCAATTTTAATTCTAAGCCTTTAGACCAGTGATTCCCAAAGTGGGCACCACCACCCCCTGGTGGATTCTGCAGCGATCCAGGGGGGCAGTGATGGCCACAGGTGCATTTATCTTTCCTATTAATTGCTATTAAAATTTAAAAAAATTAATTTCCAGGGGGCTAAGTAATATTTTTTCTGGACAGGGGGCGGGAGGTCAAAAAAGTTTGGGAACCACTGCTTTAGACTAAGTGCAAAAAAAAAGTTTTTGAAAGTCATTCAATGAAGTGAAATGACACTAGACAGAAAGTCTGTTTCAATTAGCTGTGAGTTTTGTCACCACTTTGGGTCCTGTATAAAAGCAACAAGCTGATTAGAATTGGAGAATTTAAAAAATAGAAGCAAATATCGTTTCCCAGCATACCTCAAAGGAAGAACCACCAAGTGAAGGTGAGGGTAGGGAGGAATCTGGGCCAAAACCAAGTTCTCTTTGACTTAAGAAGAATTTTTGAGCTTAGCAGAGTCTGGACTTCCCATCTTTCCATCAGATTCTAAGGGCTTACTTTGGGAGCCAAGGACAGACTAGAGGCAGATTCAAGAGAAGAATTTCTTGACTCTCCTTATGAATGGGAGAAAAGAACTTTCAGCAATCAAAAGCTGTGCCCTTGGTGATCTCTAAACTTGATCCCACTTTCCAATGGACTCTCTACATGAACTCATAGGAGAATATTACACATTTTTTAGGGAGATATGGAGAAAGGATGTTTTGTACCAACTATTCTCACTTTATTACTTTTAGAAAAGATCTGTTTAAAAAAACTACTTAAGGCTAGCTAACTAAATTTATTGTTCTCTAGTAATTTTGGGAGGGAATCACTTTTGAGCTCTTGGGTCATCCTTTGAGACCTCAGAGAGATATATAAAAGCTTGCTCTGGGACCCAGGATTTACAAGTGAGAGTAGAAATTGGGAAAATATCCTTAGAGCTTATATGGGTTACATTTATAAAGTATTTACTATAAATGTTCTCTAATTAGGAACACAGTTATGGTGATCATGTGAAGTTCCAGACTCCTAATAAACAAAAGGTTAAAAAAAAAGACCCACCACAAACTAAACTTATCTTATGGCTAAAGTCCATATTTAGGTTGTGACCAGAGAAAGGAAGAATAAGCAAATTCATCAGTTAAGCATCTGCTTCCCCTTCTGTTTTCACAGCTAGTTATGCACAACAATTAGAATCATAAGGGTTATATTTATAGTTGTTGTAAAGGTGAGTCATTTATAGGTTGCTCTATAAAAATTATGACTTAAGGATAAAACCTAACTAGAAAATAAGAATCTTCAACTTATATATAATAAAGAAGAGATAATGAACATATTTCTTACTGAATGGCAGTAATGACAGGAAAAACTTAAAAAACAATCTTAAACATGCTTTTAATTAGTAACCAAGAATGGAAAAATGATATATTAATGAGATCTTCAATCAATATTATGATAAAATATTACTTATTCTGTACCATTTTCTAATTCTCAACAATATTTTATTCAATCCTCATAATTAATCATCCTGTGATAAAGGCAAAACAAGAGTTTTAAAAATATGTCTTTCTTCCTTAGAACATTAGCTTAGGCTCCATGTTTTGTCACGTCCATGTTTAGCCCCTCCCATTCAGAATTTTTAAAATAGCAAGACAGAATTTGCTAATTGTCCCAAGACATTTATCTTGACAGCTTTTTGTAACTAGGCATAGTCTTTAAATGTGTTATGTGTTTTGAAATACTGCAAATAAATATTGACTTAGAACACGAACATTCCAGAACATTGGCTGAATATATTCAAGACTATTTGGAGGCTTCTTAGATTAATTCAGGCCATTACATGAACGTGATTAGAAATGATTTATTTTTATCACCCTTTTAAGTCAGTTTTGAACCACAATTTCATTTAATGCCACATTCCATTCTAAATTCTGCTGCAGAACAAAAAAGGACTAATTTTTATAGACAATTTAATTTGATGCCAATCTTAAAATATAAGGGAAAAATAACACAGAAAACCAAACTGCCGATATGCAACTGCTGAGCCATTTGAAGCTAACATGCACAGGCAGAAACCTTGTCTCTGGCTCCATTCTAATGTAAGAGATTAAGTGTATTATCAACAAAAAGGAAAGAAAAAAATCCTGTGCTCAGAATTACAATCATCCAACACTGCATGAAAACAATTTAGCAGTTCATATATTTAACAGCTCATTCCACTCTAGGGGCGATGAATATGCGCTTTCCATTTAAAGGAAAAACTGTCTTAATGGGGAGAAAAATAACTGTAACTTCTTCAGTGTATGTTCACTATTCAGATTTTTTACGAGTACACTGGACAAATACTTCCTAGCCTATTTAAAAAAAAAAAAACTTTACCCATATCATATGTACCTACCTTCCTTAGTTATGAAATGAGGACCTTCTCTTTTAAGCAGTATACCCAATAGAATGGCTTGGCTGGCCAGACAACTGCAGTCCTAGAAAAAAGATAAATAACTCTTGTTAACTGGAAAGAAATAGGCACTAGTGTTAGTAACACGGTATCTCAGAGGGAGAGGAAAGTTTAATATTATCCCTTTCTATCACTTACTCCCTATCTTTTTTCCACCCTCATCCACCTACTATAATTTGATTCATCACAGGATTATTGTGAGGAACACATGAGATGATTCATTTATTCAATAAGCATTTGTCAAATTTCTTCTTTTAGGAAACCATACAAAGCTATAAGTCTAGAAAAGGGCAAATACCAGAGTTTAGAATCTAAGAGGGGGATAAAGACAAACATAATTATGATACACAATATTACATGATTGGCACATTAGAAAGGTGCAGTGCAAAGTGCTTTGTGAGATCAAAGAGGAAGGATCACTAGAGTTAGCCCTTAAAGGATAAATAGGAATTAAACAATTATTTGGTAATTTGTCCTTCTATTAAGCCAAAATCTACTCCTGCAACTCCCTACCCATCATTGCTTCTAAGTCTAATCTCAAAGGCTAATCAAAACAGATCTATCACATGAGAGCACCTAGAAGTCAGCAAATCAAAAGATTTATGTTAAATGCTTTGTAAAGCATAAAGTATTAGATACATACCAGTAAAATGATGGTGATGTGCATGACAGGGAGCTAGGAGCCTAATAAATAATTCTAAGCTTTATGGTAAATCTTGATACTCTCCGAGATAACAAAGGAAAAGCAGAGTCCTAATCTCACTCAAGGTTATTACATCTCCTTACATTTAATTTTTGGAGTATTTCATGGGTTGGCTTGTTTTTCCATTCCATGACTGATATGTCTGGTTGCTGTTCCAGTTCAGGAGCATTGGGAGTACTACTTTGTCTTTTGACTTTAGAATGCTTGGGGAGTTCTAGCTCTTCAAAACTCTTAAATTCTGGAAGCCTAGGAAATAAGAGGAAAAAAATTCAAATTTTAAATATTTTTAGTAATATCTCAAGGAACACAATGACTGGATATTCCCATGGCACTCACTCTTCTGTGTCACTGATTCTTAAGAAGTCAAGTTGTTCAACTACAGCTCCTGATATCAATGTCTGAAATATAGAATGGAGAAAAAAATTTAGACTAAAGTCACTTCTTAATCAGCATGGCACAAACAAAAAGGTTGGTATTAGTAAACAACAAAAACAGAAAAAATATAGTTAAAATTGTTTGTCTTAATAAATTGTAATATAGACCAGAGATGATACATTTTAGTATTCCCCTTGCCTCAAAAGCATTATATCTCATACTGTCCTTGAAAAGCTAACATATTGAAGGGTGTTTTTATTGCTTTTCATTGCTATTTCCCCAACAACTGATTGCTTTCAAGTTTCCAATAATCAGAGACTGCCTGTCTATATGTCAGTCTTATTTTCCTAGAAACTCACATTTAGCATTTGAACTTTCATTAGAAATCCAAATTAAGTGAAATGCAACTCAAAACAGTGAATTGTTTCTGCTTGTTAGAAGATATTATCGTGAAAAGTATGAAGATACTATCAATAGTGACAGATAACTAAAGATGATTTTGTGAATCACATATGGCTTCTAGTTATCTCTATTACTACTGTAACATTGACAGGTAACTGCAAATTAGTTATAAGTAAAGGAGGGAGAATCTGAAATTAAAGTGATTTTTCAATAGTATTCTTTCCCTATAATAGGGGGGAAGGGAATGAGAAGATACAGACAGTATTACATATCTATATAAATTTGTATTATTGCCATTACTGTTAGAACTATAGTAATTCAAGCTACAATCTCAGAACCAAGGGGACCAAGTGGGTACAGTGATTAGAGACTTTAAAACAGAGAAGTGACTTGATCTCTTTATGAGGCCAAAGAAAAACTGAATAATCTCTCTTGCCATCAAATATATCTGTTACATTAGCTCAGCCAATAGAAGAGATCTAGGAGAAGGCCAACTAGAGAATAGATTTAGAACTAAAAGGTAATTCAAACAACGATCAAAGATGGAGCAATCCAGGCTCAGAGGAATCTATCATAGATCCAAAGAACAAAGGTCAAAGAGACTACAGACAAGATGTGTAAGGGTGAAATAGGCCCAAAATGATGTCATTTAGTATTTTTTTAAAGGGACTAGATCAGGGGTCAGCAACCTTTTTGGCCGTGAGAGCCATAAACGCCACATTTTTTAAAATGTAATTTCATGAGAGCCGTACAGTGCTCACAGTGCGCTCCTGTAACAGCACCTGAAAAAAAAATTGACTTTATGGCTCCTGCAGAAAGAGCCATATATGGCCCTCAAAAAAGCCAGAAAATAGTCAAGTGAATGGCTATTAAAAAAATACGATTTCCTCTTTTTCCTCCCTTTTGACTGAGTTATAAAACAGAAGTGAAGGAATGAGGTATATGAAAATATTGCTGCTACTGGCTAAGTATCTTTGCTTAAGCTTTTATCATACTCATTTATACTCTGGGGAACTCACTATAGAGTCATGCACAAAGGAGATGCTTGAAAAATACATCAGATTGATCATAATGATGGCAGACAAGTGGAAAAATAACTAGCTGTAATAGCATAGTAGCCTTGAATATAGATTTAGAAAATAGTTTAGGATGGACAATTTTTTTTGTTTTCACTTTTATTATAAAGCTAACAATTATAAAGAAACTTGGGTATTTTAATAATCCAAAAGAAAAACCAAAAAGAGGGCTGTATATGAAATCATTAATTTGTTATGTATACTTTGCATTTTTTAAAAAGTGTGTGTGTATATGTATAGAAATGTTTTAGATATATATTATATATGTGAGCGTAATTTAACATAATAGTTACAAAATTGCCCTTTTTGTATTCCCTTCTAAACTTTCTTTTCTTTTTTTTTTTTAAACCATTACCTTCGATTTTAGAATCAATACTGTGTATTGGTTCATAGGCAGATGAGTGGCAAAGACTACGCAATGGGGGTTAAGTGACTTGCCCAGGATCACAGAACTAGGAAGGAACTGAGGCCACATCTGAACCTAGGACCTTCATTCTCTATACCTGGTTCTCAATTCACTGAGCCACCCAGCTGCCTCCTGAACTTTTATTTTCTTAATGTTTTATTGATGCTTTAAAAATTAAGGAAATTGAGCTGACTTACCTAGAATCATGCATCAAATTAATGTCTGAAGTAAGATTTGAATGAGGCTTTCCTGATTCTAAATTCAGCATTCTGGCCACTCTACTACCTAGCTGCCCAGCATTAAGATTTGACTTTTATTACAAAAACACTAGAGTAAAAAAAAAAAAAAACAATTCCAACATGGCCCATGTCTAAATATGTACATTGCATTCTGCATCATTAGCCCAGAGGTCCATCTTTTAATTTCAAAATTTGGTGTCTTCTCTATCTCTTGTACATTGCCACTCCGTTTGCCATCATTAGAAACTCCCATTCTGGTAGCCAGGTGGTTTGGTACATAGAGTGAGAGAGCCAGGCCTGCAGTCAGAACATTCATCTTTCTGAGTGCAAATTTGGCCTCAGACACATCCTAGCTCTGTGACCCTGGGCAAGTCACTGAATCCCATTTGTCTAGCCCTTGCTTCTCTGTGCTAGAATTGTCACTAGACAGAAAGTAAGGATTAAAAAAAAAACCTCCCATTCACATGGGTTCACATTCCACATCCTATTCCTACATAAAACTCTTAAAGTGGTTACTACAATGAGACCACAGAAAAGATCATCTTGCTTTTTAAATACTGCTTGCTCTTGACCGAAATGCTCTCATTCTAATTTCATATAGAGAATTATTTGGTCTCAGTCTAATACGGAACTATAAGTCTTCGCAATTTGTCTCTAAAACCCGGGACTAAAAAAAAAAAAGAATTTCAGTTCTTTGTGGAGAATCTCATGTAGGGGCTATTAGAAACATGAAGTTTATTATGAATTTAGTCAATATTTGCCACTATGATTTTGAGTGCAATGAAACTATATAACCCATATCAATCTGTTCTGTATATGATACTGTATTCCCATGGCTGAAGTTGAAAGAGACTTAAAAACAAAAAGAGTTCGCCAGCTTTAGTCACTGGTAAGGAGAATCCAAAAAGTAAAAATATGGATTTTGTTTTCATTTACTCTACAATATTATACTACTTGAATAGTTTATCAAAAACAAGTTGCTTTAAAAAATGAAACTGCTGACTTCTCTCTCCTTTTAGAGAATCCCCTGAGGCACAACTGAAGAGGAAATTAAAGGGGGAATGGGAAGCCATATCAATTATGCTGCTGAAAAAGATGATTACATTAGTCTAAAGTATAATACTATAGGAAAAGAATCATACTGGAAATAAAAAAACCTGGGTTCTCATGCCCAGCTTTGTTAAAAGGCAGCGAGGTGGCACAATGCATAGAGTAATCAACCTGGAAATCCGGAAGCCTTGAGTTCAAATATGGCCTCAAACACTTACAGGCTGTGTGACCTTCGGCCAGGCATTTAACCTTTGTTTGCCTCAGTTTTCTCATCTGTAAAATGGAGATAATATTAACACTAACTTTCTAGGGCTATTGTGAGGATCAAATGAGAAAATAGTTGTAAAAGGTTATGTCTAGCACATGGTAAAAATTACATAAATATAAATATTACTACTACTTATTATTATCTACTTTTGTGACCTTGGGCAAGCTTGTTCCTTTCTTTGAGCTCAGGTTCCTTCTCTGTCCATAGACTGGTTAGAGAAATTATCATATTTACCCTAAAGAAATGAAGACCTGGGGTAAGGGGAAGGAAGGAGACGACAGCTCTTTAAAAATTATTTAATTAAAATTAAAATAAATTTTAAAAATTAAAATGAAAAAAATATTTTAAAGGTTTTTATGCGAACTAGGAGTAATGGGTAAAAGATGCGAAAATGTAAATTTAGGCTTGATGTCAGGAAGAACTTCCTAACAAATAAGCCATCCAAAATGAGTTGACTCAAGAAACAGAGATTTCCTCCTCCATGGGTATCTTCAAGGAGAGACTGGATGAATACAGAGTGGGGATAACACTGAGACCCCTTCAGTTTTGGCATCCTGTGACTCTGTGATTACATAGCTATTTAAAGAAGACTTCTCAATTTCAGAGAGAAGTTAAGATTTAAAAAAAAAAAGAAGTTCCTTTTAGCTCTCAAATTCTGTTATTCTCTGATATGCCACATCAGGCAAAGTCAAAAGCAGAAAAAGCAAATGATGAGGATCCAGGATCCCATCTTGCTAGAAAATAATTTTGCTTTGTCTTTATAATTTACACATCTCCCCTCAAATGAAATGGAAACCTTCCAAAATATGAGAAAAAGATTAAATATTTAAGGGAAATGGAATTATTTTCAGATTCAATATTGCAGTGAAATTGGTTAACATCAAAGGCTATGAGATCAGCAGAGTTCCATCTTATGCTAAAAAAGGAAGCATGAATAGTTCTGATTGAAAAAAAGGTAGTTAAATGTTAAAACAGTACTAAGTACAAAGAACAAATGGAGAACAAAGTCATCAAGTTTAATCTTCAGCTTCAAGCAGTTGTGTGTTTTCCCTCTAGTATAGTTTATGAATATCTTATAATAATGCAAATCTTGCAGTGTGTACAGATTTCCTGGCTGACAGCATGGTGTAGAAGATTCATATGACTATTTCATAATTCAGAGGTGGGAAGATGAATTAGGAGATTATTGCAGTAAATTATTGATGAGATTCTAAGGGCCTAGGTTTGGGTCATGTGAGTAGGTATGAAAGGAAAGGTATAGAAAAAGAAAAACCTTGACACTGAAGCATAAATTATATTCCTGAAAGACTATGCCAGCAATCAATGGTATTTATAGACAACTGAAAGAAAAGAGAAATGCTTAATAAAATGATTAACAAATTGTGAGAAATTATATGATAAAAATTCTTTTCCAGATAAAATGGATTAAAGCATATGTTAAGCATTAATTGTGCTAAAAATACGCTTGCTTCATATCTTTCAAAAGTACCTGTAATCGATCAACATGAACCTTCACTCCTCCAACCATTCCTTTTTTAAAGGATGCTAGCATATCCAATATAGGGTTGAAACGGCTGCCTCTAAAATAAATAAGCAAAATGTACTGATTAATAAAGTATGAAATATATTATTTATTCATTCCTTTTACAAAAATATATGAACACTTAATTTGTTCAATACCTTGTGGGAGACACTAAGAAAGCTATAATGATAAAGAATATGTAGCCCTTGGCTTCCAAAAACTCACTCTATGAGGGGTAAAAAAAACAAATGCTAGGATAAAGATTAGAATACAAAAATATAAGATATGTAGAAAATGATATAAAATAAGTAGAGAGAGCTTTTTCCAAAGATATACATAGCAAGGTTTCAGGGAGGAGGCAGAATTTGACTGTCAAGGAAGAATGTCAATAGACATTAAGTCACCCCTATAGGCAAAGGGATGAACCAGTCATCTCCCAAATATTGATTGGGCTGCTATTATTTGTAAAATAGCCTGTGAGGTATCATAAGGGTTAAAATGAAATGTAAAATATGATGTCTGACTTCAAAGACTTGACAAGCAGGGAAGGGATACAAGAAATACACATTTCCTCTCAACTCCCTACCTTATGTTGTCTTCCCGAATGAGAACAAGGAACAGTGGTCGGCCATGCATCTTCCAATACTGTTTAATAAACTGCAAAGCATTCTACCAAAACATAAGGGGACAAGTAAAAGTAAGGGTGCAGTAGCTGAAAGGAATTCATAATAACTAACAATCAATGGCAGTAGAGCTATGAAAATATCCAGTGATACCCATAAGTTATGACTCATTCATTAATGATTAGAATGCTTGGAGGATGGAATGTTTAAATTCACTAAATAAAAGGCTAACCTATACTATCCATGAAACCATTTAGATTTAAACTCATCTTTTAAAAATACTCCTAAATGAATACCTATTTTTCTATCTTAGTAAATACATCTGAATTGTTATTTGATGACTGAAGCTCTTGTAGGGCTTTGGGGCTCTCAATCAGAACATTTCTTTCTATATTCATTGCTGAGGTTGTAGACTTAGAAAGTATAGGAGTCTGAGCTGAATCTGTCCTTCTACCAGGAAATACATTGGAAGTTTCTTTCTGGACTAAGTCCCAGATATGTTCTTATTATCCTTTATTTTTTTAACTCTTCTAAAAATAGGAATGTGGAGAGAAAACAGTAGTTAATTGCAAATATTGCATCCTGGCTTAATCTCCTAAAAGAAAAAAAATTCCTCAAATTCCACACAGCATAAAGATTCCAGATGACATAAAGAATTACTTCAAATCAGTCTGAAAGTAGGAATAATTCCTAAAAAGCACCCATTAAGCACACATAGAAGATATCTAGCCCTGGTGTCCTGCCACAGAGGGGTATATTCTGTAATGTCAGATGATGAGGTCCATAGAGATCATAGTCATAATATTTAAAGAAATTTTTTTAAGGTACCTTAATGTCATCAATCAGCAATAACACATCCTGAGACATATAAAAATCACTGAGATCAAAGATGATGGGGTAACAGACCACAGTCTTGCCCAGGATTCGATAAATCTGTAAAAAGATTTTTCAAATGTCAACAAAAGTAAAGATATATGAATAATATCTTTAAATCTTTTCTCACAAAATATGAAAATAAAGGCAAAAGCCATATAAAAGAGTAGACTACTTAAAATCTATGGGGAATCTTGCATTAATATAAGCCTTAATTTTGTTTGAATCAGTTTTTTTTTTAATTAAAGTAGATCACCTCCAATACTATGCAAATATCCTGTGTTTAAGTAAATGTTTCTGTAATTAGATGCTTAGAAAAGCCCAGAAATAATTTTTTATTCCTATGTGTTTTTATTCCTAGAGAATTTTCATTACATAATATAAAACAAACACTAGGATTTACTTGGGGAGGAAAATGACTTCAGATAATTAGTTCAACCATTTAAAGTTATGTGAAAATAGTTAGAGGACAGGTCAAAGTTATTTAAAACTATGTCAAGTAGAAATATGAACAATATTTCATAGAGGATATGTATGGGTTTTGTTTAGTATTCTTTTAGGACCTTTGAAGTGCCAAGGCAGCCAATAGGCCTGTCCGGTCTTCCAGAGAGTCCTAACTTTTCATTGATGCCCAGATGGAAATAAGCCTGAAAGACACAAATATATGGAAAATTGTTAGATATGAACCTTTTCAATTGTTCTGATTTTTTCATTACAAGAGTTGATTTGGCTAATAAATAGTCCTCCTATCCTTGATTTATGCTTACTTTTGAATTCGAATTGTAGGACTTTAGAATTAGAGGAGATAATTTAGTTTAACTCCCTCACTTTTCAGATAAGCAAACTGAGGGCCTTGAGACTGGAAGTGATTTATGCAAACTATAATCCAACCAGTGACAGACTTTGAAATAAGGTTTGAGAATTCTGAGGACAGCCCTAATTCACCTCTTTCCTCCACCCATATTTCACTGCTGCTTCTGAAGTCTATTAGAGGTTATGAAGAAACTGTAAAATTTCCCTCATTGAAAGGATTAGCCCAGCCAATGACAAAAAATTTAAATAAATTTTCAAGGAAAGTAGATATCTCAAATTACTTGGTAGCCAATTTCTCATTTGTTTCTTAATATTCTGGATTCAATTCCTTTAGCCCAGATTGATGAATCATTAGGAAAAAATCCACAATAAATGTCCTAGAGCAACAAAAATCCCACCACTGAAAATTTTTCCAATAAAGAAGGCACAATGAACAAGTTCAATATCAGGATCCTTTCCAAATAATCCATAGTCAGCTGACCTGGGGATGCTATCAATATTGGTCCTTCAACAACAGTGGGTTTTCTTGTTTGCTTGTTTGTAAGAAATCTGGGCAGAAAAGAAGCCAACTAATATAAAGCATTCTATAACATTTTATATTGGCTGCCCTGACTAATACAAAAGGAAAAAAAAGATGAATTGCAAATATTGCTCTAAAAGCGTTTTAGTAAGCAATGCCATTATGGGGAAATCTTTGCTTTCTCCTCTTCCTAAATCCTAAGAAATAGAAGTAGGGGAGGCAACAAGGTCTGGTGGGAAGAGTGCTGGATTTGGAGTCATAGGGGCTATGTCCTTTGGATACCCCCAAATCTCTTAACTTCTCTCAGCCTCAGTTCATCATCTATAAAGTCTTCTTGAACCAGATTACTTTTAATGTACTCTTACAGATATAAATCTATGATTTGAAGTCAAAAAGGAAATGATTATTTTGTCAAGAATTCTTTCAAGACTGCCATTATGTGCTGTTGCTGGAATATTTCCCCTAATTCACAATGATTTCTTTTTTAAAAATTTTTCTAAACTTGCTGTGGATGTTGTATAATATGCTACAATCAATCAACCACTTATTGGATGTTTGGTTTTCATTTTGCCTTATTTTTAAGTAGTTTTATGGCTTTTATGGGGTAGCTAAGTGGCACAGTAGATAGAACCTGGAGCCTGGAGTCAGGAAGACCTGAGTTAAAATTTGAACTCAGATACTAGCTCAACAACCCTAGGCAAGCTACTTAATCCTGTTTAACTCAGTTTCTTCATCTGTGAAAGAAACTAGACAAGGAAATGGCAAACTACTCAAGGATCGTTGTCAAGAAAAACCCAGATGGGGGTCATGAAAAGTCAGAAAGGACTGAAACAATTGAACACACATGCCATTTATATTCTTAGTTCTTCTAACACTCTTGTACTGGCCTGACTTACTGTCTGACGATAGTATGAAAATTTAGGAGAAATGTCTGAATTGCCATTCTTCTTCCATCCCAGCAAACTACTATTTGAAAAACATCATAGATCTAGGGATGGAGAGAGCTCAGAGTACAGCTAGTCCAACTCTGCCCATTGTACACTTAAAGAAACTAAGGCCCAAGGAGGTTAAGTGACTTTTAAAGACTACACAGTAACAATAATCATCTGACATAGCATGCCTTTGAGCAAAAAAATGCTACAACACTTCAATAAAGTAGCTTATGAAGGAGAAATTATTTTTGAGACAAATGTGAACTGTAGAATATTTATGTATAATACGTAAACAAAAGAAAGCAGTAGAAAATTCATTTCAGATAAATAGAATTGACTCAATGAAAATGAAAATAGGACACAAGGTGGCACTCCTTTCCCCAAGACCAACCTCCATTTTCCAGACAAAATGAATCTGTCTAGACTACTTAATATTTAATAGAGATATGTTCTTCATGGACTGTTACCTAATGGCAACAGAAATATAGTTATGGCATTTGTTACCAGAAACCAGGTACTCATTCAGAAAGAAATAATGTATAACAAATTAAAAACAAAAATACAAGTTATTTTAAGGTCCAAATTATGAGGAAGGGAGAACAACCATCTAAAATTTTTTATTTATAAAATTGTTTCTTCAATAAGATTCAAAATGCAGAAAATTTTTATGTAAATGACAATTTTAGAGATTTTTAAGATTTAGAATAACCTGCTATTAAGATAGACTTTTAATTACAGACTCTGGCCATGGAAAAAGATTAAATAAATACAATCTTTCAAGGGAACATGATTTTTACCACTGTGGATAGTCCCTAAACCAATGATGGCAAACTACGGCCCACGGGCCAGATGTGGCCCCCCGAAATGTTCTATCCAGCTGCATGTAATAAAATAAAAAGGAGTATACGAAGGGCTGCTAATCAATAGGCTTATATTGAGGTCACTGGGTTGTATTAGCTGGGTCTTCAGGCAAGAAGGCTATCTCTTAATACAGAGCAAGTTAAGGTCAGCCAGAAATTGTGAGGGCCTGGCTGAAGGTTTTATTCAGCCTCCTGTTGTTATTCTAAGCTCCCTTGAGGAGAGGAATAAAGAGGTCCCTCCCTGCCAGTGAAAACTGAAACCTACAGGAAGTGAAGCTGGCCACTTCCTGCCCAAGATGGATGCCTGGTTTAACCCTCAAGAAATAAAGGAAAACTATTCCCTTTCTTCTTCAGCATTTGCCCTACTAGTTGATACAATGATTCACCAGAAGCTCTTTGTATAAAGCCAAAAGGGGTTTATTAAAGCCAGGTAAGCTGAGGGGAAAAGGGGTTGAGGTCTGGTAACTGCTGCTAGGGGAGAAGCTGGTGCTGGGGGAGGGTCACAGAAGAGGGGTTCAGACTGAGGGAGGCCGGCTCCCTCAGTCAGGGATAATTTCACTGCCTTGAGGTAATAAAGTTCAGCAGATTATTGGATGAAGTGATGGCTTGATTTAGGTTGTTTGTGTCTGCCTACAGAAGCTAATTCCCACGATCTCCACCCAACAAAATACCCTCCTCCCAGGGCCCAATGGGGAAATACAGGGAATAGCAGGATGTCAAGGGAGAGGTCAAGGGAAATCAGGCAAAGCCCCAAAAGCAAAAAGGCCCCTCAGTTGGTTCTGCAGGAATATTTATACTCCCAGGCTCCAACGGTTTTGCCATGAGACTGGGTTAACATTCTGTTCTTTTCGACTGTCAGAGCTGCTACAGTTGGTTTGCAAAAGCAAGAGCTTTTGCTGCAACCCTGCATTACAAGTGCCATTATTCCTAATCTGATGAATACAGTGAATAGGATACAATACAATGAAACTTCGAAAGAGTTGCCTTAGAAACAGACCGACAGATGAGCATTTCCTTTCCTTTGGCCCCCTTTTTAAAAAGTTTGCCCATCACTGCCCTAAACAAATATAGATCACAACTTCTCTGGGCCTTAATAGACTGTCTAGGTCAGCAATGGTGAAACTTTTAGAGACCAAGTGCCCAAACTGCAACCCTCATGCTACACATGAGCCCCTTGCCTTATCCCAAACAGAGGGAGGGAGGTAGCACTCCCATTGGGCTGCTGGGCAGAGGGGTAGGTCATATGAGAAATGTTCTCAGATGCATAAGGCAACAGTCTCCTTTGGCACACTCTGGCAAGTGTGCCATAGATTTGCCAAAACAAATCTAGTTGAACTGGTGTACTAGAGAAATTAATCACTCTACAGACAACTTGCTGATAAAGCTCTTCAAAATTAGTTGAATTGATTCTTGTGAAAGGAAATTATATATCTCTATATATATATATATATACATACACATATATGTATATATATATATTGTTTTTTTTACAAGATGTGAAATAGAAAAATAGAAACCTTTTCAGATTGGGAGGACACATTACAACTTACATTGCTCTGGTCTAGCTTTTTGAGAGTTTAAAGTCATTTCTGTATAATCATGAGGCATCTGAATAAGGGACTTTGATAAAGATCCTGGCATTAAAAATTACTGAATAATATGAACTCAAATCAAATATGATTTAGGCAGATGTAAAGCAGTCATTATTTAGCAATAATGATTAAGTGTAGTTTCTATTATTTTATTAGGATAATATTCCAAATAACAAACAGAACCAGACAACCATATTTTCATTTAAGAATCTTACAGAAGGAGAAAGTTGAGGGGCACAATGACTCACCTTCACAAGTTCCTGTTGAGGCCATATCTGAATGGGCTCTACTTGCTGTGGAGTCTGTGTTTGTATACCATATGTGTTGAGAAACACTTGAAGGCTAGAACACAAGAATGGTTGAGACATTTTAGTATATAGATTCCAAGCTTTTAACAGTTACTATCATTAAGGTCAAAAGAAATACTTTGGTCTCAAAGTGTGTTGGGTAAATATCTTTGAAGCCATAATGACATTAAAATTTTGAAAGAATATTAAGTAGGATTTTAGGTTTGTATTTAAAATTAAGTTAATGAGTCTCCTGCCAATGAAATTTCTTCAAATTTCTGCTAAGGAGTTTATAAAATGAACCTCTTTTGATCACAATACAGATTTTTAAAACTATTTTTTAAGAACAAAATCCCTGTTGCATTTGAAATACATACCGTTGGCTTTCTGCCACCAGGGCTACATGAACCACCAAGTCATTTTCTAATGGACCCTAAAACACAGAAGAGGGGGAAAATATTTTTAAAAAATTGATCACTGGCAACTGCACTGAGAAATAAGGACAATATTGACTGTCTTTAAAAAAGAGGCAGTAAAATGGCCCAATTATCTTGGGTTATTGCTACTTTTTCTCCTGGTTTTGCTCATTTCACTTTGCATGAATTCATATAAGCCTTCTGAGGTTTTTCTGAAATGGTCCTGTTCATCATGTCTTATAGCACAAAAGTATTTCTTTACAATTGTATACCATAACTTGTTTGACCGTTTCCCACCACAAAAAGAGGGGTTATAAATGTTTTTGCATAGATAAGTCACTTTTCTTTTTCTTATATTTCTTCTTCTTTTTTTAACCCTTAACTTCTGTGTATTGGCTCCTTGGTGGAAGAGTGGTAAGGGTAGGCAATGGGGGTCAAGTGACTTGCCCAGGGTCACACAGCTGGGAAGTGTCTGAGGCCGGATTTGAACCTAGGACCTCCCGTCTCTAGGTCTGACTCTCAATCCACTGAGCTACCCAGCTGCCCCTCCTTATATTTCTAAAGCCTTACTTTCCATCTTAGAATCAATACTATGTATTAGTTCCAAGACAGAAGAGTGGTAAGGGCTAGACAATGGGAGTTAAGTGACTTGTCCTGAGTCACACAGCTAGGAAGTGTCTGGGGATAGATTTGAACCCAGGACCTCACATCTCTAGGCCTAGCTCTCAACCCATTTTAGCCATCTAGCTGCTCTCCTTTTATTTTCCTTTGATCTCTATGGTATATAGACTTTTGTCAAATGGAGAATGATTTTTATTTTTATAAATTTGGCTCAGTTATGTATATACTTTAGAACTGAGCAATAAAAATGTTTTACCAGTTTCCTCTTTTCCAAGAAGACTGTATTTTGTATGGACTTTGGTGGTGGCAGCTTTGATGATGGGCTTAGCTAGCACTATAATGTCATATCCTGAATAAATATTAACTGTAGTAAAGGAAGATATAATTGCCCTGATTTGGAGGTGTGGGGAGCAGTAGCTTAATGGAAATTAAACTAGTTTTCCTTTTAAAGATACTGAAATCATTCTTAAGATTTGAAAGGCTAAGGGGACTAAAGGTTCAAACTGTTGACATTGTTTCCTGGTTACCCAAATGATAGAATCAGATAGAGCTCCAAGTACTTTCTCATGATTGATTGGTAGAATATGAAGGCAATTCAAACAAGAGAACTTTACTAAGCTAGTTGTAGGTGATGGGAGAAATGGATCAAATTCCTACACTGATTCCCCTTTTCTCCTCCTTGTCCATACCACTCCTCTGTCTTCTGCCACCATCTCTTCTTCCATCCTGTCTCACATAATGAGGTGACCTTTCTCCTTACCAATATGGACTCTTCTACATGCATAAATAATTTCATTTCAATCTATATTCTACAGTAGATTTTCCCTCTATCATCTCACTCACCTTAAATCTTTCACTATCTTAGCTGCATCCCTACTGTTTATTATCATAACCATGTCTTCCTCATCCTTAAAAATTCTTTCTTACTTTATGGATCCATTTCTGCCAATTTTCAATCCATATATCTCCTGCCTTTTGTGGTTATACTCCTTGAGAAGACGATCCATAATGGATATATCCATTTTCTTTCCTTTCACTCTTTTCTTAACTTTACAGTCTAGCTTCCAACCTCATCATTCAACTGAAATTATTCTCTTCAAAATCACTATTCATCTCTTAATTACCAAATCTAAAGGCTTTTTTCTGAATCCTCACCTTCCTTTACCTCTCTGTAGCTTTTGATAGTGTCAGTCACTCTCTTCTTTATATTCTTTCATCTTTAAGAGTCTAAGTCTAGGGGGCAGCTGGGTGGCTCGGGGGATTGAGAGCCAGGCCTAGAGATGGGAGGTCCTGGGTTCAAATATACCCTCAGACACTTCCTAGCTGTGTGACCCTGGGCAAGTCACTTAACCCCCATTGCCTAGCCCTTACCACTCTTCTGCCTTGGAGCCAATACACAATATTGACTTCAAGACAGAAGGTGAGAGTTTATTTAAAAAAAAAAAAGAGTCTAAATCTAGATACAAAGTTCCTGGATGGCTTAGAATAACCAATGTAGGGTTATGTGAAATTAGAATCTGTTACCCTAAAAACTACGATCCCCAGCAAAACTTCGAATACACAGAACCCCACACCCTTCCTGTCGTTACATGCTGATGTAGACAGGACATAAATTGGGTGGAGCTCTATGTCTAGCACTTTTTTCCTTCCTGTTGGCGGCTTTGGTGGAACAGGCATTTTGAGTAGGTAGAAAACTTAGTCATATGGTTCTATTTCATCAGATAATAAACTTTATAAAAATAATACTTGAAGTATTCAGCTTTAATTTAAATCCTACAGTTGGGACTTTAGGTGATATCTTAAGTTTGGGCAAGGCAGAAGGATCTTTATTGCCATGATCTTGACTATATAGATACAGTTTTACGATAATACTCTCATAAGATAATAATGAATTATCTTCATTTCTACATTGTTTTTCATTTGCCACATTACCATCACCCATCTAACATAGCAATGGGGATAGTATCTCTTCATATAATTTTTAGAGTAATGATTTATAGGGGAAGCCAAGGCAGTCTGGACTTCCCAATATTCCACTCAAATCTCATTAGTTAATTTACTCAGGCCTCTATTTAATCAAGGCAAGAGAGGCCCATTGTTAGTCTGAAATCACTCAAGTGGGACATTTTGCAGAAGTCAGAACTTAATTACTTCTAACATAGGCTAATCATAGGAAGTGGAACACCATTGATGGAGCTGTATAGATTCATTCCACCAAAGCCATCTCTGAGAAATTTCACCACCTTTGTTGAACTTCTCTAGGGAACCAGTGAGGCAAAGACAACTCATTGTGTTTCTCTTTTGACCTCTTGCTGCTGTGATGTGTTGGAAATATATAGAAAAGCTGATGATTTATGTGCATTTATTTTGTATTCTGCAACTTTGCTAAAGTTGATGATTATTTCTACTAGCTTTTTAGTTGATTCTCTAGGATTTTTTAAGTAGACCATCATATCATCTACAAAGTGATAGCTTAGTCTTCTCCTTGCCTATTTTAATAACTTCAATTTCTTTTTCTTCTCTAATTGCTACTGCTAGTGTTTCTAGTGCAGTGTTAAATAATAGAGGTGATAATGAGCATTCTTGTTTCACATCTGATCTTATTGGAAAGGCTTCTAATTTATACCCATTGCATATTATGCTTGTTGACGGTTTAAGATATATACTGTTTTTTATTTTTAGGAAAGGCCCTTCTATTCCTATAATTCTAGTGTTTTCAGTAGGAATGGGCATTGTATTTTGTCAAAGGCTTTTTCAGCATCTATTGAGATAATCATGTGGTTTTTGTTGGTTTGCTTGTTGATATGGTCAATTATGTGGATGGTTTTCCTAATGTTGAACCATCCTTGCATTCCTAGTATAAATCCCACCTGATCATGATGAATAACTCTTGATCACTTGCTGGAGTCTTTTTACTAGTATTCTATTTAAGATTTTTGCATCTATGTTCATTAAGGAGATTGGTCTATAATTTTCTTTCTCTGTTTTTGATCTACCTGGCTTTGGAATCAGTACCATATTTGTGTCATAAAAGGAGTTTGGTAAGATTACTTCTTTGCTTATTATATCAAATAATTTATATAGTATTGGGATTAATTGTTCTTTGAATGTTTGATAGAATTCACTTGTGAATCCATCAGGTCCTGGAGATTTTTTCTCAGGGAGTTCTTTAATGGCCTGTTCAATTTCTTTTTCTGATATTGGATTATTTAAGTATTTTATTCTTCTGCTGTTAATCTAGGCAATTTACATTTTCATAAATATTCATCCATATCACCTAGATTGCTAAATTTATTGCCATATAATTGGGCAAAATAGTTTTTAATGATTGCCTTAATTTCCACTTCATTAGAGGTGAAGTCTCTCTTTTCATCATTGATACTATTAATTTGGTTTTCTTCTTTCCTTTTTTAAATTAGATTAACCAGTACTTTGTCTATTTTATCTGTTTTTTCAAAATACCAGCTTCTAGTCTTATTTATTAATTCAATAGTTCTCTTACTTTTGATTTTATTAATTTCTCCTTTGATTTTTAGTATTTCTAATTTAGTTTTCAGCTGAGGATTTTTTAATTTGTCCACTTTCTAGTTTTTTAAGTTGCATGCTCAATTCGTTAGCCTCTGCCCTCCCTAATTTGTTAATATATGCACTCAGTGATATAAATTTCCCCCTTAGAACTGCTTTGGCTGCATCCCATAGGTTTGAGTAAGATGTCTCATCATTGTCATTGCCTTCAATGAAATTATCAATTGTTTCTCTGATTTGTTCTTTCACTAAATTATTTTGGAGAATCATATTATTTAATTTCCAATTAGTTTTTGGTTTGCCTCTCCATGTATTCTTATTAATAATTATTTTTATTGCATTATGATCTGAGAAGGTTACATTTATTATTTCTGCGTTTTTGCATTTGTTTGCCATGTTTCAGTGCCCTATTACATGGTCTATCTTTGTGAATGTTCCATGTGCTGCTGAAAAGAAGGTGTATTCCTTTTTGTCTCTATTTATTTTTCTCCATATATCTATTAACTATAATTTTCTAGGGTTTCATTCACCTCTCTTATCTCTTTCTTATTTATTTTTTGGTTTGATTTATCTAGATCTGATAGGGGAAGGTTGAGGTCCCCCACTAGTATGGTTTTGCTATCTATTTCCTCCTTGAGCTCCACTAGCTTCTCCTTTAGAAATTTGGAAGCTATACCATTTGGTGTATACATATTGAGTACTGATATTTCTTCATTGTTTATACTGCCTTTTATGAGGATGTAGTTACCTTCCCTATCTCTTTTAACCTTATCTATTTTTACTTTGGCTCTTTCAGAGATCATGATAGCCACCCCTGCCTTCTTTTTCTTATTTGAAGCCCAAAAGATTTTGCTCCATCCTCTCATTTTCACTCTATGTCTGTCTGTCTGTCTCATGTGTGTTCCTTGTAGATAACATATGGTTGGGTTTTGGTTTCTAATCAAAAGCTATTTGCTTCCGTTTTATGGGCGAGGTCATCCCATTCACATTCAGAGTTAAAATTATCAACTGTGCATTCCCAGACATTTTGATTCTTTCTCCTAGTCCTGTCCTTTCTTTCACTGTTTCCTTCTCTACCAGTGTTTTATTTTTAATTAGTTCATATAATCCCCTCCCTTCTTATACGTCCCTTTCTCCCCCTCCCTTCTTATTCCCCTCTTATTGTTCTTTAAAGCCACAAGGCACTCCCCTCCAAGCCCTCTCCTTCCCCATTATTGCTTCCCTCCCCACCAGTCCGTTTGTTTCCTTTCTACTTCTCTATAGGGCGTGAATCAAATTTCTGCCCCTATGATCTGATTGTTCTTCTCTAAGTTTATTTCAATGCACTTAAGTATTGAATATTACCTTTCTCTAACCTCTTTACCCTTACAGTGTATTGTTAATTTTTCCCTGTTGATCCCACGAGCTCCTTTATGGGATATAAATTTATTCCTTTTTGTTTGCTTTCCTATTTTTCTTATTATTATCTTCTTCCCCCCCAGTTTTGTATATATTTATACCTACATACATACACAAATATATACATACACACATATATATTTATATATCTCTTGACATTTCATCCTATACAGTTTGTCCCTGTTCCCTCTATGTAAACTTCTTCTAGTTACCCTATTGGTAATAATAATTTTTAATATTTGCCAATACCTTCTTTTCTTCTTGGGATATAAATTGATTGAACTTGTTTTGTCCCTGAAAGAATTTTTTTCTCCTCCCCCCATTCTCTTAATTACCTTATGTTGATTTTCTTGAGTTCTGGGTTTGGCAGCAAGTTCTCTGTTTAAGTCTGTTTTTTTCTTGATGAATTTTGGAAGTCCTCAATTTTATTGAATGACCATACTTTCCCCTGCAATAATATAGTTAGTCTTGCTGGATAGTTGATTCTTGGTTGTAGACGCAGTTCTCTTGCTTTCCGGAATATTGTGTTCCATGCCTTCCGGTCCTTCAATGTAGATGCAGCCAGATCCTGTGTTATCCCAACTATGGTTCCCTGATATCTGAATGACTTCTTTTTAGCAGCTTGTAATATTTTTTCCTTGGTCTGGTAGTTTTTGAATTTGACTATAATATTCCTGGAAGTTGTCAGTTGTGGATTCAATGTAGGAGGTGATCTGTGGATGCTGGCGATTTCCACTTTTCTCTCTTGTTCAAGAATTTCTGGGCAATTTTCTCTGATAATTTCTTGTAAAATGCTATCTAAACTTTTTTTTTTTTTACCACAATGTTCTGGTAAACCAATAATTCTTAAGTTGTCTCTTCTAGTTCTGTTCTCCAGATCATTGTTTGAATCAATGAGGTGTTTCATATTCTCCTCAAATTTTTCATTTTTTAAATTTTGTTTAATATATTCTTGCTGCCTTGTGAAGTCATTTGCTTCTAGTTGTTGAGTTCTGTTTTTCAAATACTGAATTTCATCCCTGGCTTTTTGGTCATCCTTCTCTTTCTGGTCTGCTTTTCTTTGTATATCATCTTTTTCCTTCTTTGCTTCATTTTCAAGCTGGCCAATTCTGGCTTTTAATACTTTATTTTCTTGTTTTAGTTCATGTATTTCCTTTTTCAAATTGTCTTCAGCCCCTTTTGATTGCTTTTTTTTTTTTTACCCTTGTACTTGTCTCATAGGTGAAAGATTGGTAAGGGTGGGCAATGGGGGTCAAGTGACTTGCCCAGGGTCACACAGCTGGGAGTGGCTGAGGTCGGGTTTGAACCTAGGACCTCCTGTCTCTAGGCCTGACTCTCACTCCACTGAGCTACCCAGCTGCCCCCTACCTCTTGATTGCTTTTTGAGTGCCTGAAGTTCTTGAGTTAATTGAGTTTTAAATTCTTGAGTTAATTGAATTTTGAGGTCTTCAAAAGCCTGTGTCCAGTTCGCTGGAACTACTTCCTCTTCTATTTCTGTTTCATTTGCTCTCTTTTCACTTCCTTGAAAGAAGCTGTCAATTGTCATTTCTTTTCTCTTTTTCTGTTGCTTACTCATGTTTTTTCCCTTCCTTGCTCTGCTAGTTTGAGCAGATGTATTTAATGATCTTTGATGAAAGATCCAGCTGGTAATGGATGTTTGTGGTTACTCTTTGCCCTCTGAAGACTTCTTGTTTGTTCAATTGTTGGGATTAACCCTCTATTGATTGGATTAATCTTATTGCTTTATCTGCCCCGAGGCTAAAACCTTGAGGGGAGGGAAAACCAAACAGAAAAAAAAAATGGGGTGACAAGGAGCATTTTTTGCTGAACTGAGCTCTCCGGCAGTGGGGTCCCCCTGGGCTGTCCATTGTGTTTGATCTGGTTTTCTTTTGTCTTGAAGCCCTGCAGTTCTCCATCTTGGTATGAGAAAGCCAAGCTGTGTGCGGTCTGGGGTTTGGCTCTCTCTAAGCCACCATCCTCTGGGCGTTTTTGCTGTGTTTCTCTGGTTTTTTCCTCCAGTCATCTCTCGAGTGCCTGTGTTTGACTCCCTGAGTCCAATGCCAGCAAGGCCCTCTCTCCTGACCCATGTGCCCACCAGCCCTGAGATTTCCTGGGCCACTGGAGACTCCGCACAGCACGTGGGGGAGGTGTCCTGGGATCCTGGGATTCCCCTTCTCTGCCCTCAGACCCCGACAGTTCAAGAATTGAAGCCTTTTTCTTGGCGTATCTCTTTGGTTATGCTGCAGTAGGGCTCCCCCTGCTCTGTCCTGTTATTAGATTTGGTCCTCTTTCTTCTGGAAGCACATTGTTTTCTATCTTGGTGTGTAAGGGTGAGGAGGTTTTAAGATTTGCTCTGTCTATGCTGCCATCTTCCCGGAAGTCTCAAAGACAACTCATTGTGAAGGATTCCGGTTTACTGATTTTGGCCACCTAGAAATCAATAACGAATACTCCCCATGTGGAGCTTCTATTTGGTTTAATTGGCATCACAAAAGAAAATCTGTGACCATATGGAATGCTAAAGCTTGGGAAAAGCCCTGAATTATATCCATCAGTCCAAAGTCTCGCTATTATTCTTATGACTCCTTAGGTTGTTCAAATGTCTCTTGCAGTTTCCCAGATTCCTTGTATATGAAAGAAAGCCTTTCCTCTGATCTATACTTTGTGGAGAAAGTCATTCCCTAGAGAGAAGTATTAGGGCAAGCCAAAGCTCCTTTACTACTTGCAGTTCTCAAGTCCCATCCTCACTCCCATTCTCCTTCTTCTCCCTTATAGTTCTGACCTCAGGGCAATTTCACTGCATTTTTCCAGCAGGACCTTGTTATCAGAGAGCATGTGTCAGTCAGTCTATAGGTCTCCATCTCTATCAGCAATGTCTTTTTCAACTGTGCTGTTATTAAGTCTATAGTGATCTCTCTGCCTTCAAAAGCATGAGCCTTTAAACCAAATGTGCATTCATATCAGTTTCTAATTGTTGAAAGGGCAATTTACTTTCATTTCTTTAGGCTGGCAATCTTGTTTTTCTAAAACTATTAGTAAGAGGGAATAAAAAACTATTAGGAAGGGGGGGAAACTATTAGTAAGGGGAATAAAAGTTTGGTATATTTTTATTCTCCCTCCAAAACTCTCTAAATCATTTATTGGTTTAATTTTATTGAACCAATGGGGTCCCTCCTTATCTCATAGAGGGGGTTCTACATATTAAAGTAAAGGACTGGGGGCAGCTGGGTGGCTCAGTGGATTGAAAGCCAGCCCTAGAGAAGGGAGGTTCAAATCTGGCCTCAGCTTAGCTATGTGACCCTGAGCAAGTCATTTAATCCCCAATCCCTAGCCCTTACCACTCTTATGCCTTAGAACCAGTACATAGTATTGATTCTAAGACAGAAGGTAAGAGTCTAAAAAAAGTAAAAGACTGTTATTGTTCAGTTGATCAGTTGTGTTTGATTCTTTGTGAGCCCATGGGGTTTTCTTGACAAAGATACTGAAGTAGTTCACTATACCTTCTCCAGCATGTCCCCATTTTATACATAAGGAACTAAGGCAAATATGGTTTAAGTGATTTGCTCAAGGTCACAAAGCTAGTAAGTATAGAACGCTGAATCTGAACTCAGATCTTCCTGGCCCCATCCACTTAACTGCCTATCCCTATGTCTGGCCATCTAATCACTAAGGTTCCCTTTTTTTGTACATCAATTTTCTTTCACTTTAACTTTCCCTCCATATAGCGAACCATAAAGTCACAAAATCTAGCCAACTATGTAAAACATTTTAGACCAAGCCAGTGATTCAGGACAGGGGCATGAACAAAATAAAATACTTATGGGCTATAAAATGAAAATAAATTTACACACAATCAAATTAAAATGATATAATTTATGTTAAAAAAGATGCAACTCTCCTCCACTTCCACATTTAGCAGGGTAGTAGAGATTTTATAAGGTTTTTAGGAATAGATTCTCCATAGGTGGAAATTTTTAATGCCTCTAGTTCTTTAAAACAAACAAATCCTAAAAAAGGCATTCATATTCTTGGGATAATACTCAGGCCATTCCAGTCTATATAAAATGGATGCCATTCCTATCAGTAATGGGTATGGTGAAAATTTTAATTTGCTATCTTAGCCACATGACCCATTTCATATCTTTTTCTTGAATATAAAATAGCATTATTCTAACATATAACTCCTATAAAACAATTAACTATCAACCTGCTAATTAATTCTGAGTTTATTCTAATCATGCTAAAATGACTTAATTTTGTATGTGTACTTTGAATATCTGCTAATTTTCTTATGATTTAAAAGGTATATTATAAAGCTACATAGATTAATTATAAAAAGGATTTATGATTTTGTTGGAGTGATCAACTGTATAATAATTCTTCAAAGTCTTGGTAGATGATCTATGAGAATTGCTATGATCACAAATGTTATAAACCTCACCAATCTTACCTAGGTTAGTTGCCACTCAATAGCTAAACAACTGACTGCTATGTCTGAACTCAAAGCTCTTTCTCACTTGGTGGGAAGTAGTATAGAATTTGAGAACACAGGTTCACATACATATCATGTCAACGCATGGGAGTATGACAGTGAATGAATATAAAATATATCAAACTATTTTAAAGAATTCTCATTTTTATATTTTATATTATGGCAATTTATATGCCTGCTTTGTTCTCACAATTAAATTTGTGAGCATGACATCTTTTATTTTATCTATTATTGTATTTCCACCATCAGCCCTGGGGTCTTATGAATAGCAGGTGCTTTTTAAATATTTACTGAGCTGAATTTTAAATTTTTCTATAATTAACATAGCACATTAAGAAAATGAAAATAAATTAAAATCTTTGGGACACTGGGAAAGTTATGTAACTAGAAGTACTCTAAGATAACAAATTCATTTCCTATAATATGTTGTTAGAAGTTTCATGTCAGCAGTCAGTTCTTCTCCACAGAATTCAATAGACAATGAATTTATGTATGACAGAAAGTCAGAAAAACCAAGATACACATAACAGCAATAAATATATCAAGTAGATGGCTCACAGAATCATGATGAAAATGTCATTTTGATAGGTAGAATTTAAGTAAATATATAAGAAAATTGTTATGTAAATACCTAGCAAATATGATGCATTAAGGATGTAAATTCTATTTTACATTTGATAAAGAGCCTACACTTTAACTTTTGCTACAATTATAGTACATAAAAAAGCACTAGAAGAGAATTTAAGTCTCATTAAGACTTCAAAGAACAAATCAAGAAGATAAAAGACTTATTACTCTTTGAATATGTTTGGTACTTACTTACTCCAAAAGAGAAGTAACAACATAACATAACCATCTATCCATATTCTTCTGTACAATAACAGACATTTTAAAAGAAAAAATATGGCATCATATCAGATGATATTCCAATGAAGATAAAATAGACGATTACACATGTCCTTGCTGGCAAATAGTACTTTTTCCCCCCAAAGAAGTCCTTTTTATTTAGAACTATTTTCATTTTACTTTAACACCTCTGCTTATTACTGAGACTACCTACACTAAATCAAAAAACACATTTTGTTAAAAAGGCAGGTGGCAGAAATTATAATTATGAAAACTTAATAATTATAGACAATACCTACCTTACAAATGAACAGTGGCTTCCTGGTTGGATTTATAGACTTTTATATCATAAGCTACAAACTAGGGCAGGTAGTATGCACCTCATTATCACATGGGATTGTTTCATCTCCAACACCTACATCCTCTCTTAATCACAACTTCTTATGCATATATCTACGTATGTATGTATGTATGTATGTATGTATGTATGTATGTATGTAAATAATCTCCTAGCAGAACTTGTTCATAAGTTGGGGGATTGCTTGCATTTCTATTGCAATTTTTATAGGGCATATTAGAAAACTAGAACACCTAGAGCAGAGATTCCCAAAGTGGGTGCTACCACCCCCTGGTGGGTGCTGCAGCGATCCAGGGAGGCGGTGATGGCCACAGGTGCATTTATCTGTCCTATTAATTGCTATTAAAATAAAAAAAAATAATTTCCAGAGGGCTAAGTAATATTTTTTCTGGAAAGGGGGTGGTAGGCCAAAAAAGTTTGGGAACCACTGACTTAAAGGATTCACAATCTTTTCTATAATCTGGTTTCCTACTCATAGGAGTTCAAAGTAGTAAGGTTATGAGTTTTACAGAAAAGGCCTATAAATAAGCCAGTATAATGTCAGCTTTCATATGACATACAGGAAATCCTAATGTGAATGCCTTTTAATAGCTTCTTAATACATCTTTTATCCCTTAAAACTAGTCAATCTCGTGCATTAAAATCTCTAAGCATGTTACACAATAGCACTGTCAATGCCATGATGCAATAAATTTTACCAATATTTTAGGAAGCAATCTACCTGAGTTTCTAGGAATTATTAACAGTGAATAATATGGTTCACCTATATCTCCCCAGTAGAAAAGAATGCTAGCTTTGGAGTGTTCATTTTTTATTTTGTTTTCAAGAAAATCTATTCTTTCTCTACCAAAAGGGACACTGACAAGTAAGCAGATATCAATTTCTTCCAAATGAGAATTAAGTTCCAAATGTTTAGAAATAAAACCCCCAAGGCCCACTTGTAACTAAATGCTTTTAAACAGAATAATCTTACTATTTTAAATAATACTCTATGTACATGTATATAACCACATCTACATGTTCATCCATGCAGTCTGAAAAATACATAAATTTTATTCTTAGCCTAACAATTAAAAATCCTGGTCCAAGTGGCTTGATCCTCAATGCAATTCTATGCATTTAAGGCAGAGCAATATATTATGCAGCACTGAATCATCAACAAAAGAATCTTAAAATACAAGAAAATAAATTTCACATACAGGTTATCCCTGATGATAGTCCTGGTTTTACCCCAAGGGAAAAACCCACTTTAAGGATTTAATGACTTGCCTCTGTGTCTTCGGGTATAGTCATTTATGCTCATTAGGCTTCATCAGTACATCCTGCCAAGATCTAACATTTTTCATTCTGCTCATTTTTCAGTAAAATCTCATTAGCAAAAGAAACTGGGCAGATGCTTTTCAAATTTCAATTCCAGACCTGAGACACAGTGGTCATGATATCAATGACTCAGATGCCAAAGCTACTAACTACAACAATTTCAACTAAGGCACAGCTTTGATCTGGACTTTCTGGCACCTTGCTCTGTCATTTACAACCAAGCCAAAGCAGTAATGTGGAACAAATGAATAATTAGTAGATAAGAGATAAATAGAAAAATCTCAGGAATAATTATACCAAGTACAGTAACAAAGCTAAAATAACGCTGGACTTCAGAGTAGAGTTGGCAGAAACATGGCACTTTGATATATTTTTATTTATTTATTGGATTTGTGATCCCAGAAGCATTAAGTTGAAGAGGAAAACAAATGAATACAAGTGTTTCCAGATATTAGCTACAGACCCTAAAATGAATAAATCAGTGAATATTTTTGACAGCAATTGTTCCAATGCTTGCAATTATCTAGGAAGGGAATATTAAATGGTTTGCCACAATGAATTGATTTGTAAAAATGCTTTTTCCCCCTTTCTTTTAAAAAAAATATATTTTTTAAACCCTTACCTTCCGTCTTGGAGTCAATACTGTGTTTTGGCTCCAAGGCAGAAGAGTGGTAAGGCCCAGGCAATGAGGTTAAGTGACTTGCCCAGGGTCACACAGCTGGGAAGTGTCTGAGGTCAGATTTGAACCTAGGACCTCCCGTCTCTAGGCCTGGCTCTCGATCCACTGAGCTACCCAGCTGCCCCATTTTTCCCTCTTTCAAAGAAGCTGTCGTTACTGGACTTTTCTGTATTGTAATGAAAAGAAAAAAAATGTTAAAACTCTTGCTAAATTAATTAAGTAGTAATGAATCCCTAAGATGATAACCTCAAGAAAAAGATCATAGAAAATCTATAGGTGAAACAATGTCATGTGAACTTCTGAATCACATTAGACTGTATCAATGAAGATTAAAACGATAAGAAATGCATAAAACATAATGGGTGATGATAACATAAAAGAATGTCTCACTCCCCCCCCCCCCACATTCTTTCCTTCTATCCATCTAGTAATCCATAAGGTCCAAAAAAAGAGCAGTAGCTTTTCACTTTTATGACTTCCACAAAATCATGAAAGTTCTTCATGGCATTTCTCTTCTTCTCTTGATCCTCTGTCCTGTATTTCCAAACTATCTTGTGTGACTTCTCTTCCTGGATATAATATCTTCCAAACTTATCTTCCTAAATTCAGTATATACTCTCTCCAAATTATCCTTCATGCTGCTACTTATATAAATTTTTTAACCCATTTCTTGGAACACATCAGTAGTCTATGAAAAGTCCTTCAGTAGCTCTACTAACATTGAAGTCCTTCCACAATCTATCTACAGCCTACCTCTGTAGCCTTTTTAGTAGTGTAGCTACTATCCTCATATACTCTCATGTTCAGATAAATGGGACTAATATTTTCCCACTACTACTTAATTTGCCTTTTCCAATTCATATGCATTTGTTCACTTTATCACCATATTTGAAATGGACATAGTCCACCCACCTTGCTACTTTAAAAAATTATAGCAAATAAATAAATATGTATAAATACATATGATATATAGAAATAAAACAAATAATAAATAAATGCATCCAGTGGCCTTGTTCTCAACATTTGTGTCAGGTGACTAATCTGCTTCATCATATGTCCTTAGCATTATAATTATCAGAGTTCTTAAGTCTTTAAAAGTTTTTTCCTTGAGATTTTTTGCTGTCCTTACATAAATTGTTCTATGGTTCTGCTAATTTTATTCTGTGTCACTTTATACTAGCAGAATTTTCTGAAATTGTTTCCTATGTCATTTCTTGTGTCACAGTAATACCCTATTACAGTGATGGGCAAACTACAGCCTGTGGGCCAGATGTGGCCCCCTGAAATGTTCTATCTGGCTGCACGACATTATTCCTAATCTGACAAATACAATGAGTAGGACATAACACAATGAAACTTCAAAAGAGTTGCCTCAGAAACAGACTGACAGATGAGCATTTCCTTTCCTTTGGCCCCCTCTTTAAAAAGTTTGCCCATCACTACCCTATTACATTTCTATACCACAATTTATCTAAGTGAAAATCTAATGTACTTCTAGATTCTAGTTCTTTTCCCTTTTTCTTCCCCTTCAAAATCATTAAGTTGTTATTGCTGGGATTTGGGGATGGTTATTCTATCTCTAGTATTTCCTTCCTTCTTAGTTACTCCTCATGTCTCCATTCCCCCCATTGAGTAAGATGCGTTTCTACACTAACTTCTTCATGTGCATGCAAATATATGTGTGTGTGTGTGTGTGTGTGTGTGTGTGTGTGTGTGTGTTTGTGAGTGTGTGTGTGTGTGGCCAGTCATACTTTGTCGATTTCAGATGAGTGAGATTCACCACCATTTTCCTAATCATCCAGACTTGTAACCTAGTTGGTCATCCTTAACTCCTCAATCTCATTCCCCATATGTAATCATATATCGATCAGTTGTCAATTCTACATTTATAGCATTTCTCATATACTTCACATTCTTTCCTCTGACACTGTTGCAATTTTGATGCTGTCCCTTTGTCATCTCATGTCTGGACTATTGCAATAAACTATTAATTAAGCTCCCTGCTGCAAATCTCTCCCTCTCCCAATCCATCCTCCTCTCAGCTATCAAAGTAGTCTCTTAATATTGCCATTTCTTTTCTAAAGACTAAAAAAGCTTAAGTATGATCTAGACACACTCCTATTCCATAAACTCTAGTGGCTTCCTATCACCTGCAGGATAAAATATGAAATAATGGGTTTTTAAAAGCCCCTCATAACCTAAACCTTCATAGTTTTCCAGTCTTTTTGCACCTCATTCCTCTCCATGTACTCTAAAATCCAGTGGCACAGCCCTCTTTGCTATTTGTTGCTCAAGACAATTCTCCTCCTGTTTGTGTTTATTTTTTGCCTGCCCCTTTTGGCTAGAATTCTCCCTCTTTTTATTTCTACCTCCTGCCTTTTTTCAAGTCTCAACCAAAATCCCACATTACGTCTTTTTTTATTCTCCCTTGTGCCTTTTATATGAGATTATCTCCAATTTACCTTGTATTTATTTTATGTGGTTGATTTGCATAGTTGTTTGCATGTTATCTTCCTCATAAGACTAGGATCTTCTTGAGAGCAAGGACTATTTTTAGTTTTGATTGTTGTTTTGTCTTTCTTAGTATCTTCAGCACATACATAGTACCTTGCAGAGAGCAAGCATTTAACAAATCCTTGTTCACTTGAGAAGACTAAAACTCATTCTCCTCACACCTTTATCCATATTTATATATACTCCTCTTTTCATATATCTTAATCTTAGAAATAGCAAATGCAACCTTCTTCTTCATTCTTTTCAGCACTAGTGTATACCTGTTAATCTCCCTTATATTTCTTCTTTTCATACCTTCAAGCCAATTCACCTTCCCATTTCTGTTTTTTTCTTAACATCCTCAAAAGCATCTGAAGACATTAAGATTCTAAAAGGATACTTGTATCTTCTTCCACATTAAAATATTAGTACTATGCCATCATATAGAACCATACATACCATATTAAAAAAATAACTTGACTCTTAAAGGTTTTCTTGATTCTTGTTTCTATTGCAAAGTTTTTAATTTGTTCGTTTAATCAGAAATCTTTGAAAATCATCATCTGTATCATAAAAGATTCATTTTCCATTGTTGGATACTACTTAGCTTTTCAGATGGAGTTATTCTTTATTATAAACTTATATTCTCTGGCTTTTAGAATATTGTCTTCTAAGACTTTCTCTTTATACAATTAGTTTTCAGGTCTTGTGTATGATCCCAGTTGTGATCTGTTGGTACTTTCTGAACACTTGAAGTAGTCTGTCTTTGATGCAGAACTCTAGATTTTGCCATGCCATTCATAAAACTTTTTTCTTTGTGGGGATATTGTAGGAATACAACAGAGTAGGGCATGAAACTACCTTGATTACCAAATTGCATAACAAACAATTAAAAAGAACTCCACATTATCAATGCTAAAAGCAGCAAAATCTGAAATGATTCAGGAGTGAAGTAGAGCAACTGGAAAAAGGACATCCAAAAACTCTTAGAAGAAAATATCTCATTAAAGATTATAATTGGGCAAGGGGAAGATAGTGGCTCCATAAGGCAACAAGAAATAACAAAACAAAATCAAAAGAATGAAATAATAGAAAAAAGTATGAAACATCTTCTTACAAAATTAACTGAATTGGAAAATAGATTGAGGTGAGACAATACAAAAATTGTTGGACTACAAGAAAGTTATGCTAAAACAACAACAACAAAAAGAGTTTAGACATCATAATTTGAGAAATAATTAAGGAAAATTACAGGGTAAAATAGATTGATAGAATCCATTGACCACTACCTCAAAGAGACCTGAAGATAAAAATGCACAGTAACATTGTTGCTAAGTTCTATAACTAATAGGTTAAGGAGAAAATACTACAAGCAACAAAAACAACAAAGAAAATTTAAATATTTTAGAGCTAAAGTCAGAATAACATAAGAATTAGTAGCTTCAACATTAAAAGAACAAAAGATATGGAACACAATATTTCAAAGAAAGAATATCATACCCAGCAAAGCTGAGCATAATTACACAAGGGGAAAAAATGGATATTCAATGAACTAAAGGAGTTTCAGCTATTCTTGGGGAAGAAAAAACAGAACTCAGTAGAAAATTTGATCTATAAGAATCATAAGAAGGTAAACTCAAAAAACCAATTATAAGGGACTCAACAAGGTCAAACTGTTTTTTTAAACATTTATTAATATTCATTTTTAACATGGTTACATGATTCATGCTCCTACTTTCTCCTTCACTCCCTGCTCTCCCCCTACCCATAGCTGATGCACATTTCCACTGGTTTTAACATGTGGCATTGATCAAGACCTATTTCCAAATTGTTGTTAGTTGCATTGGTGTGGTAGTTTCGAGTCTACATCCCCAATCATGTCCGCCTCAACCCATGCGTTCAAGCAATTGTTTTTCTTATATGTTTCCTCTCCTGTAGCCCTTCCTCTGAATGTGGGTAGTATTCTTTACCACAAATCCCTCAGAGCTGTCCTGTGTCATTGCATTGCTGCTGCTACAGAAGTCCATTACATTTGATTTAACCATAGTATATCAGTCTCTGTGTACAGTGTTCTTCTGGCTCTGCTCCTTTTGCTCTGCATCAGTTCCTGGAGGTCTTTCCAGTTCACCTGGAATTCCTCTAGTTTATTATTCCTTTTAGCACAATAGTATTCCATCACCAGCATATACCACAATTTGTTCAGCCATTCCCCAACTGAAGGAGATACCCTCCTTTTCCAGTTCTTTGCCACCACAAAAAGTGCAGCTATAAATATTTTCGTGTAAGTCTGTTTATTTATGATCTATTTGGGGTACAAACCCAACAATGGTATGCCTGGATCAAAGGGCAGGCATTTTTTTATAGCCCTTTGAGCATTGTTCCAAATTGCCAGCCAGAATGGTTGGATCAGTTCACAACTCCACCAGCAATGCATTAATGTCCCAATTTTGCCACATCCCCTCCAGCATTCATTACTCTCCCCTTCTTTCATTTTAGCCAATCTGCTAGGTGTGAGGTGATACCTCAGAGTTGTTTTGATTTGCATTTCTCTAATTATTAGAGATTTAGAACACTTTCTCATGTGCTTATTGATACTTTTGATTTCTTTACCTGAAAATTGCCTATTCATGTCTTTTGCCCATTTATCAATTGGGGAATGGCTTGATTTTTTTATACAATTGATTTAACTCCTTGTATATTTGAGTAATCAGACCCCTTTCAGAGTTTTTCGTTATAAAGATTTTTTCCCAATTTGTTGTTTCCCTTCTGATTCTGACTACATTGTTTTTGTTTGTACAAAAGCTTTTTAGTTTAATATAATCAAAACCATTTAATTTACATTTTGTAATTTTCTCTAACTCTTGCTTGGTTTTAAAATCTTTCCCTTCCCAGAGATCTTACAAGTATACTATTCTGTGTTCGCTTAACTTATTTATACTTTCCCTCTTTATATTCATGTCATTTACCTATTCTGAATTTATCTTGGTGTAGAGTGTAAGATGTTGATCTAAACCTAATCTCTCCATTATTGTTTTCCAAATTTCCCAGCAGTTTTTGTCAAATAGTTGATTCATGTCCCAAAAGTTGGGCTCTGTGGGTTTATCATACACTGTCTTGTTGATGTCATTTACCCCAAGTCTATTCCACTGATCCTCCCTTCTGTCTCTTAGCCAGTACCATATTGTTTTGATGACTGCTACTTTATAAGGTCAAACTGTTTATTTCTTAAATGGAAAAATATATTGCCAGCTCCAGGAGGGGTGAGGGAAGAAGGGGATAGACAATTTGGATTAAAGAACTTCAAATAAATTTGTGGAAATTTGTTATTAAAATTTTTTAAATAATTTTTTAAAATGACATTACTTGGGTAGTTTGAAAAAAATATATTGATAGAAGACTTGAGGTCAAGTTGAATATAATGGAATGGGGGAAAGAATAAAAACTAGGAGGTAAGAATAAAGGGACTTTTAGAAGGGTGGGTTGATTTAGAAGTAGGAGGACAAAAGGAGAGGACAAGAGAGAGTTTCTAAGAAAGGCTACAAATTGGAGATGCAGTAGACAGAAGAAACTGGACATCTGAGGAGGGATATGGCAAAAAGAGGACAGATATTGAGGAAAAATAGAATGGAGGGAAATATACAGTCAGAAATTATGACTTTGAAGGTGAATGGGATGAATTCACCCACAAAATAGAAATGGATTGCATAATGGATCAAAACCTAAAACTCAACAATAGACTATTTATAAGAAACCCACTATAAGAGACACACATAGAGTAAAAATAAAGGACTGGAGCAGAATAGATTATGTCTTAGCTGATACCAAAAAATAGCAGGGGTAGCAATAAGCAGATTAATACTAAAAGAGCTACAATAAAAAGAGATAACAGGTCAACTGTTTTCTGTTAAAAAGTAAAATGGGGGCAGGTATGTGGCTCAGTAGGTTGAGAGTTAGGCCCAGAGATGGGAGGTTCAAGGTTCAAATCTGGTCTCAAATACTTTCTGGCTATGACCTTGGGCAAGTCACTTAACGCCATTGCCTAGCCTTTACTATTCTTCTACTTTGGAACCCAGATATACAGTATTGATTATAAGACAAAAGGTAATGGCTTAAAAAAAGGTACCATAGATAATGAAGCATTATCAATATTAAACCTATCTGTACCAAATGTTAGAGCATCTAAATTTTAAAACAACAAGCTAAATGAATTAGAGATAAGGGACTTCAAGTTTCACTCTCAGAACTAGATAAATCTAACCAAAATATTAAGAAGTTGTCAAGAAGATGAACAGAATCTTAGATAAGTTAAATCTGATAGGTATCTGAAGAGCACTGAATGGAAGTAGGAAAGAATATACCTTCTTCTCAATAGTACACAGTACCTTTACAAAAACTGACCATATGTTAGTTAAATGTTGAAAAGCAGAAATATTAAATGCATCCTTCTCAGACCATAATGCAATAAAATTATATGTAATAACAGATGGTGAAAACACAAAGTAAAAAATTAGTTGGAGACTAAATAATCTTAAAGAATGAGTGGGTAAAAGAACAAGCCACACAAAAAAAATTAAGAACAACTCACAGACACAAATACTTTCATTAGAGAGAATAATAATAAGATAATATACAAAAACCTGTGGGATACAGCAAAAGCAGTAATTAGAAGAAACTGTATACTTATGAATTCTTATAAAATATTAACATTAAATATTAAAATAGAGAAAGAATAGATCAATGAATTCAGAATACAATTTTAAAAACTAGAATAAGAACAAATTAAAAATCCCCAAGTAAACAAATTAGAAATACTAAAAATTAAGTGAGATCAATAAAATTGAATTTGAGAAAAACATTGAATTAACAAATGAATCTAGTTGTTGGTTTAAAAAAAATCAACAAAATAGATAAACCATTGATTGATATGTTTTTTTTAAAATAGAGAAGACAATAAGATCGCTAGAATCAAAGATGAAAATGGTAAATATACCAATGAAGATTAAATTAAAGCAATCGTTTAGTTATTTTGCTCAATTATATGCCATCAAATTTAACAATGTAGGTGAAATGGAATATCTACAAAAATGTAAATTGCCTAGACTATCAAAGGAGGAAATAAAATATTGAAATAAACCTCTTTTAGGAAAAGAAATTGAACAGGTCATAAATGAACTCCTTAAAAAAGCCATCAGGATCAGATGTATTCCCAAGTGAATTCTATCAAACATTTAAAGATCAACTAATTCCAATGTTAAACGCATTATTTGAAATAATAGGTAAAGAAGGAATTTTTCCAAATTCCTTTTATGAAACAAATATGATGCTAAAATCTAAACCAGGAAAAGCAAAAACAAAGAAAGAAAATTATAGACTTTTTCTTTATTAGTTTCTTTTAGGAGATGATTAGTGACTTTTTTCCAGTTATATGTTCCAAATTATCTTCCTCACCCCTCCCAGAGCTGACAAGCAATTCAATATGGGTTATACCTCTATTATAATGCAAAATATACTTCCATATTCCTCATTTCTGCAAGAGAATAATTACATAAAACTAAAACTCAAATAAGCTTAAGTGAAAAATATGCATCCCAGCTCCCACAGTTCTTTCTTTGGAGATGGATAGCATTCTTTTGTCATGAGTTCCTCAGAATTATCCTGGATTACTATATTGCTCAAAGCAACTAAAGCTATCACAGTAGATCAATCTATAATATTGCTGTTACCATGTACAATCCTCTCCCGGTTCTGCTTACTTCACTCTGCATCAGTTCATGTAGGTCTTTCCAGCTCTTCCTGAAATCATCCTATTCATCATTTCTTATAACACAATAGTATTCCATCACCATCATATACCACAATTTGTTCAGCCATTTCCCAATTAATGGATATCTCTTCAATTTCCAATTCTTTGCCACCACAAAAAGAGCAGCTATACATATTTTTGTAGAAGTAGGTCCTTTCCCCTTTTTTAAAGATGATTAGTGGCATTTAAAAAAAAGTTGTGGCTTTCAGGGATTTATAATGATTCTTAAATTGTCTGTTCTTGATATGTTTTCCAGGTTAATTGTTTTAAATATCGACTATCTCATATTTTGTTCTATTTTTCAATCTTTTAATTTTGTTCTAATATTTTTTAGTGGCTCAAAAACTTACTGATTTCTATTTGGCCTATTGTAGCTTTCAAAGCAATCATTATTTAGATAAAATTTACAGTTTTCTCTTCTAAGCTCTTTATTCTTACCCAATTCTTTCTTCTAGAACTTTTATTTCATTTTTTAAAAAATCCATTTAAATTCTTTCGGGGAATTCATGTAGTTCATGTTGAAAATTTTTTTCCCATTGAGTCTTTGCTTGCAGTAATTAAGAAGTTGCTTGTTCTTTATTTGGAGGGATATCTAGATCTATAATTTTAAAAAAAATATCAGCCATTGTTTCCTTTGATTTTCATCTCTACAGCTTAATCTGTTATTTGGAACATTGTCACCAGGGTCAGAATCTGCTACTTACTGCACTTTTGGGTGGGGTGGTGGGCCATAGTTGGGCTTTCCCTAGGTTCCATTGTTTCCTATGTCTTATCACTAATTCCTAAGGCTAAGTGTTCCTAGAGTTTTGATGTTCAGATTGCTAGATTTTCAGAGACTTCTCTAGCACCTAAGGGCAGATATATTCAGACCTCAGATCATCATGTATTTAGAAATTCTAGTCTGAGTACTACAAGTCTGATCTACTCAAATGAGAATTTTTTCATCTGTAAAAGGATGGAGTGGGACAATGATTTTTTAAAATTTCTTCTGGTTTTTACGTTCTATAGTCATGAATTGTAAGATTCACTTGCTCAATGTTATACTGGTTTAAGCTTAAGTTCTCTAAGTGTTATAATTATTAAAATAAATATAGATTGATATTAAAAGAAGTATTAATATTTTAATTAAGGTCATGTTGGTAAATATAAGATGACCATGCGCCTGCTAAGATCTAATTCAAATTCCCCTCCATACCTTCTCTCCATCTAGCTCCCACCTACCAAAGAGCTCACAGGTACCAAAGAGCGCAGGTACCAAAAAAGGCTACCTCCAATGACCCCAGGAATCTTATACTATTCTGTTATGTAATCACACTTCCTGTCTACCTGCATTAGAAGAGGAATCATGGAAAATGTAGTTTCCAAGTCCCCCAAACATCCACAGGAAGTTTGTCATATATCTAAATATTTAAAACTTAAACGAACCCCTAAAATTCCAAATAACACATAAGTTAAGATTGTTTCTAGGGAAGAACCTAATAAAGACACTTAGCAATGTAATTCCAACAGTTATATGATTACTCTAAATTCTGTGATATCTAAATGTCGCAGTTGGACTCATGTTCTTGTTATAAGCCTAGATTAAAGGGTCTCATACTTTTTCTTAATGTTATAAAATTCAATATAAAAGGCCTGGCCAAAGTCTAAGGCAGTGAATTTAGTGTGGAACCAGAATTCCATTTAATGCAGTTTTAATCTCCATTCTTCAGAATATAGACCTTTCTGAAAGCTTAGAGGTTTATCTCCCACTATTAATGATTTTGGTCTAACAAGTATATGGAAACTTTCACACTCTAAATGCAATTGTTCATTCTTCACTGCCATACATAACTCATACTCCTGGCCTGACTTTTTATTAGTTTCTCCAGCTTCTGATTAATGATGTGATTAGAACAGCTATAAGCAATATTCAGTTATCTGACCATGCCATAGTATAACTTTCAATTGATCTTCATGAACTATTTCAGCACCACACAGTTTGTTCATTTTCCAGAGAAATAGTGAGGTAGGAAATTTTGAATATGGTTGAGGCAAAATAGTAATTAGATACTAAAAATAAGGAAAACAGTATAACATGATGACGGTAATTAAGCAAGCATATGGAAATAGAATATAAAGTAACAAGATAATGCAATTGAAAACATTATATAAAGCACTATTCAAATAAAATAAAGTAACATTATTTTCATCATCATCATTACTGTTTTTCTTTTGTTAAAATTTACACAGAATACCTGTCACAAAACTGAAAAAGGAGTAGGTATATCTATGGTATATACATCTCTGCACTTAATACCTTTACTTGATGCCAACATGCAAAGTATAGGATACATACAATTGTGAAAAGCAATATGCAAATAAAGTAACTAAAATGTATTTACCCTTTGATATTTCTAGACAAATACTCCAAGGAGGCCATTGACAAAAAAAAAAAAAAAAGGTTCCATGTGTTAAATAGTAAAAGCTTCATTGTTTGTTTTTATTGGCAAAGATCTACAAACAAAGTAGATATCCATTTATTGGATAAACAAAATGTGGTACATGAATGTAATAGAACAATACTGTATTGTAAGAAATGACAAACTTGATAAATATGGAAAATCTTGAAAAGGCTTATATAACTTAAAAAAATAATTAAGACTTCTGGGCTAAGATGGTCACAAAGTAGAAGCAAGGGTCTTCTTCTCCTCACCACTGACCAATATAAAGCACTTCAAAAGGACAAAAATTTAAATCAGATGAGCAAATGGGCTCTACCATAGGTCACGGCTTTGAAAGTAAACAGGGTTTGGGCATTTCCATACTATACGGGGATAAAATTACTCCTTCCAAAGAGCAAACTTATCACCCCTCCCCACTTCACTTATGGCACCAGAATCAGAGAGTATGGGACAATCTCTAGTTTCTTGGGGGGTTGGTTGAGGACACCACAGACTTACCCCTTAGAGCAGCAAAACATAGGACCCAAGGAGGCTAAGGAACACAGAGCTTGGGTGGAGAGATAGGACAGAGAGGGGCAGCCCACAGCAGACACAGCTGTGGCTGAAAAATAGCCCCAGGTTAAAAGCCATTCTGTAGCTCTATACAGAGAGACCTGCCTACCCTCCTTACTCACACTTCTGGCTGAGAAGGGAAGAAAAAAACTAACACAGAAATGGCCACCAACACACAAGAACCATAATCTACAACTACAAACAAAAATAAGAAAAAGACTCTGACCCCGGATAACTTCTATGGAGAAAAACAGCAGACTACAGAGGAGACAGCAGAGGGTGACAAACAAGCAAACACATAGAAACTTTCCTCCAAAAATGGAAATTGGTCAGAAGCTCTTGAGGAGCAGAAATTTGAGTTTAAAAACCAAGTAAGAAAGATAGAAAAGGGCTTCCGGGTTAAGATGGTGGCAGAGTAAAAAGCAGCTGCTTGACCTCTCCTAACCCATGCATATAGGACTCCTCAAGAAGACATAAAAACAAATCCAGGGACCCTACAACAGGGTGCAGCATTGAAGGTATGTGGAATTGGGGCACTTCCATGCCATATAGGGGTGAAACAGCTCTCACCAAAATGTGTGCTGAGCAACCTCCTCCCCACCACACCACCTACAGTGCCAAAGCCAGTGCACAAGAGTTAGAGTGAGCTTGGGGCACCCATTAAGTCATTGGCAGCTCCAGGGCCTGTTCCTGAGAGCAGCAAGACTTAAGACCCCAAGAGGCTAAAGAACAGGCAGACTTTGAACACAGACCCTGAGAGCAGGCGCAGTATCAGCTGCAGACGCGGATTGTGAGCACAGGCGAGGACTGAGTGTGTGGGGACCCAGAGCAGAGGGGTGCATGACTGGGGAAGCAGTGCCCTGAGACTGTTTAAGGAGCTTCAGGCAGAGGAACAAGCAAGGGGACCATCAGGAGGCTTGATCCTGAGAACAACTAGACCTGAGACCTCAGGAGCCCAAAGAGCGCAGACAGACCCTGAGTGTGAGGATAAAGCTAAGAGGGCTCTGGGCTAACAATGGCAAGCCAGAGACAAGAACCCCAGAAGAGAAAGATCAAGAAGAAATCTTTAACACTCGACAACTTTTACACAGAAAAAATCCAGACAACCAGAGCAAACAGCAGAGGAGAACAAACAAGTAATCAAATCCAAACCTTCCCAAAACAATGAAAACTGGTCACAAGCTCTTGAAGAGTTCAAATCTGAGATTATGAGAAAGATGGAAGGGATCTGGCAAGAAAATAACAGTTTAAAAGGCAGAATTTCACAATTAGAAAGTGAGGCTCAGAAATCTTGAAAAATCTTCAAAAGTCTTGAAATATAGAAATGCTCTCCTTCACTGTTTAATGGATATACTGTAGGTTATTTACTTGATTGTTCTGGGATTACATACTAAGTTATTAATGACTGGTTACAGCTTGGTTGTAGTCCACAGTTATTAAAACCACACTAACTTCAATCTGAAGTATCATTCTACAGTTTTATTTACACAACCAATGAAGGGCATTTTCTAGAATACCAGGTTTAATTTTTTTCAAACATATTTACATTAGAAGCCAAATTATAATGATATAGAAAATGAGGCCATTGATATTAATACAGGTTAACAACAATATACATTTAAGTAGACTTATAAAATTTTAAATGTTCATAATAATTTTGATGCTTACACAAAGCTTCCATCCCTCAAATCTCCCACATTAATTATAAGAAATAGAATATAAAACCTTTACCCCACTAATCTTTTTTCAAAATAGGTATACATTTTTCTCTCGTTTATATTTACTTTTAAAATATATGTTAACCATATGGACAATTTCATATTATTTAAAGGAGCAAAAATTGTGTGGTTAATGTCTATTTATATAATTCAATTTCTTTAATTCCAATGAATTCATTCCATGTCTCCTAATAGAATATTAATGAAGTTTTGTATGCATAAAGTACACAATTAATTGAAAGTATACAAAGTCAATGCTAATGTTGTGATTCTTTTGGCTTCTTTTCCAATATTGGAAAAATTTTTTTTTCTCAACAATCAATGGTTATCTAAGACTAGTCTTCATTCGATGAAAAAATTTGACTAGAGTCAATTTCATTTTTATGGGATCCAGCACTGAAGATCATCAATACATATATAACACCACTTTCAACAGTTTTTTCCATAAAGACTACAGATAGTATTTTGTCTAGTCATCTCAGTGGAGTCCAACTCTTCATGACTCTTCTGGGGTTTCTGGAGTGGTCTGCCATTCCTTTCTGCAGCTCATTTTACAGATGAGAAATTGAGACAAACAGGGTTAAGTGACTTACTAGTGTTTGAGGCTAGATTTGAATTCATGAACATGAGTCTTCCTAATTCCAAGCCCAGTGCTTTCTCTACTGTGCCACCTTGCTGTCCTAAAGATGCTGTTACTCTATCTTTAATAGGCAACATGCTTGGAAAGGTCAATCCTATATCCTACTAAACACACATACACAGACAAACACACACAAAAACACACACATACAGTAGCAATATTATATCTATAGGGAAGAACTAGCATTAGGAAAAATAGGCAGAATTTCATTGAAATGCTTCCTTCCTCCCCTGGAAAAAAAGGAAAAACAGCACTTCCTTAATAGTGAATAAAAAAGAGAAAATGAGAATTGAATCACCTGGACTCTACCAATATAAATTCAGGGTCTGAGGGGGCAGCTGGGTAGCTCAGTGGAGTGAGAGTCGGGCCTAGAGACAGGAGGTGCTGGGTTCAAACCCGGCCTCAGCCACTTCCCAGCTGTGTGACCCTGGGCAAGTCACTTGACCCCCATTGCCCACCCTTGCCAGTCTTCCACCTATAAGACAATACACCAAAGTACAAGGGTTTTAAAAAAAATAAATTCAGGGTCTGAATACAGATTTTCACTCCACAGCTAAGAGGCAGAAGTTGGGGATATAAGGAGGAACTGTGTAAAAAAGAATGTTTGAAAAAAGTATTCTTCCTTACACCAATCATTTTCCCAAAGTACTGTCAAATTAGATCAATTCAATTTAAATTGACAAATCAAGTATGCCAGTCTACACACATCTAAGGGTGGCAATGAAATTGACAAATGTGAGACTGAAATTCTTTTATGGGTTACTTCAATACACATGACTGGGTCTAGCAATATAATTAGGCTATTATTGTAAGATATTGCCTCAAGTACCTGATCAAAAATATTCACATTTTACTCAGTAACACAAGAGCAAAAATAGATAATAGTTATAACTCTCTAAGGTTAATACCAATATACATAAGAGAGAAGTTAATTCCTTAGGGAAATAGTGGCTGCAAAAAAGCAAATACTCTCTGCTTGGAAGAATAAAATGCCTGCTAATAGACCACTGAATAAATGTGTTTTACAACTACATTAAGTAATTGGGTTTCCTTCAAATATCCCAGTTAAGTTCAAGATTTAGAAATGATCTATACTTATCTCCAGAGTAAATGCAAGGAATAAGATCTTTAATCAACCACCAAGCACTTATTAAGTACCTACAATATGCCAGACCCTATTATAAACCTAGGGAAACAAACACAACAATGAAACTGTCTCCTCAAGAAATGTATATTTGGAGTGGGTTCTGAGGAAATGAGAAGACACAACACTAGAGGCTAGGAAGCTCCTTAGGGAAAGCAGAAAAGGTTTCACGAAGAAGGTGATGTTTAAGCTGAGTTTGGGAGGAAACTAGCAATTCTAATATACAAAGCAGGGAAGGGAATGCATTCCATGCCAAGCACCAGACAATACAAAGGTACACAGAATGGAAATGGAATGTTCTGTATTAAGAAGACCAGTTTGATAAGATGATAAGGTATATGATAGAGAAATGACAAATAAGAACTCTAGAAGGGAAGTCTAGGACCAGGTTGGGAAGGGCTTCAAATGCCAAACCAAAGAATATATAGATGATCCAAAGATCAATTGAGATCCAAGCCACTTCAGTTTACCAAGAGAATAGTACCTTCAGACCCACAGTTTAGAAAAATTACTCATCAATTGTGTAGAGGATGAATTAGCATCCAGATTAGAGGCAGGAAGGTCAATTTGGAGGCTACTATATTTGTCTAGGAGAGTAATAATGAAAGGAGGGATAGGATAGTGGCTGTCAGATTGAGGGAAGGAGACAGATCCAAGAGATGCTATTAAATGGAAGCTAAAAGATCTGGTAACTGCTTGAATATATTGGGGTAAATGAGTAGTTGAGGAGATTCATATGGTTATGAACTTGATATGGTAGTATCCTCCAGAAATAGTAAAATCCAAGATGAGAGATTAAGAGCAAAGACTACTTTTTTGCCTTTTTTAGTACTTAGCCAATGCCTGGCATATGTTAGGCTCTTAATAAATGGTGATTAAATGGTTAATCTAGGCCAACATCCTGTCTTTACTAATGAAGAAACTGATGTTAAGTAATTCAGCTGAGGCCACAGAATCACTAAGTAGCAGAGCAGGGGGTCGAAGTCATGCCTTCTGAGTTCATGTCCATCATGTCCATCATTCCCCACAACAAGTGTTTATCAAGCATTTATAGTATATTCTAGGCAAGATGTTAGGCATAGAAAGAGATCCCAAAGCAATCTCTGACATCAGGTAGCTCATAATCTAACAAAGGAGATAGCATGTAAAGAACATGGGCCACTTGAGAAAAGACAAGAAGGTTTGAAAAAATTGTTGAATTGAGAAGAGGGGAATAGTAAAACTCATTAGGATAAAATGAGGGCTTAGGTGAGATTATATAACAAATTTGTAACAGATTCAGCCAGCACATATTTTCTGGATTTTCTCCAGCTACAATCAATAGCAAGTAGAGATCACCTGCTTTGTACTATCCTAGACTATTGAGGCATGTGTGCATATAGATATTACATGATAAAACAAAAATATAACTTCCCATACATTTTTATTTTAATGAGTTAATTGAATTAATTAAAATGATACTACTCAAAACCTCAAATAGATCTGTTATCTCAATAAGTCAGGAATTGTCAGATCCCATGCATGCCTACTCATTTGTGAAAATGCTCATTAATGTTCTAAAACTATCACAATATCTCCATCTGATATGATAGAGATCTTCTTTCCCTTCCCCCACTATTTTAAGAGTATTAGTGGCATACTGTGGCTGTACACGTCATTCTTCATTCTTTTTTTACTTCCATTAATATTTTTTATTTTTTAGAAAAGTTAACATGGTTACATGCTTCATGCTCTTACTTTCCCCTTCACCTCCTGAATTCCCCTCCATAGCTAATGCGCATTTCCACTGGTTTTAACATGTTTCATTGATCAAGACCTATTTCCAAATTGTTGATAGTTGCACTGGAGTGTTAGTTTCGAGTCTACATCACCAATCATGTCCACCTCAACCCATCATTCTTCATTCTTGCTATGTGACCAGGCCATCGTTTCCTTAGTAATATCATTCCTTAAAGAAGTCATTTCATATTAAAGAAGGATTTCATATTGGATCTCCTGTAACACACTGGCAAATCAGAGGGTCAATGAACGAAGGAGAATTATTTGTGTTGTTACATCTTCCAAGATTTCAGAATGTTTTGATGTATGGATGGAAGAGACTTTGTTGTAAAATGGCCTTGAAAGGCTATTTTGTTCTACTGAATTAAATACTTTTTATCATCAATAAACAGCAAGCTACAGCTTTCAATTAGGATGACACTAAATATACCCAATCTAATTCCTGAATTTCACTCAACTGTTTTGAGCTGCAAGTATTTTTAATAGAGGTAATTAATTTTCACTGGCTCCAGTGCAAGATTTTAATTCATAAAAAAACCATCTCCCAAATGAGAGCACATCATTCAATCAAAAACTTCACAAGGCATTAACTGAAGAGAACCTCTGTGGAACTGTGGTAAATACAGGACCTGACTTAAATGCCATTTTTAATGCTTTGACTATTTTATTCTGTTTTATTATGCTAATCATCAGGACTCATGCTCAGCACTCAAATCTATTCACTTACTTGTAGTTAAATTTGGATTTTTGGTCTCACACACTTTCCTCCTTTTTTGCCAAGCAAATGAAGTATACATGTGTGTTTGGCAGGGAATGGAAGTTAAGGGAGTAAGGAGGAGGTTGTTTTTCCTTTAAGCAATAATTTATGCTACAGAATTCTGCTTTCCATGAAAGTTAAAATGGATCTGAGATATTTTCACTAAAGTTAAATACATGTAACATTTTCCTAAAAGCATCTGGGATTGTTAATTTTTATACTATCTGTAGATTTTGGGTTTGGGGAGAAAATAAAGAGCCAGAAGAAATTTGTATCTTCTGACCCCCCCAGGACACTTTGCATCTCTTATGATATTTTTGCTTTTTACCATATAAAAGAGTAATCTGTGACTTTCTATATCTCTCCAAAGTGTAATCTACAGAAGGAAGGGAACTATTTTTCCTTCACCTCTGTATCCCAATAACACAGTTTTAGAACTGTATCAGTTTTAGAACAGTGTTTTCAACATAGTAAACACTCAGTAAATGTTTGGTAAATGGTTAGCTAGAATAATGTTTTTGGAATCCTATTCAATGTATAAGAAAGGCAGCTAAGTAAATAAGAGAGGCAGACTTGGAATCAGGCAGAAATGGGTTCAAATGCTGCATCAGGCTCAACTTTAGCTTTGTGAAATCATTTAACCTCTCAGTGCTGTTGCAGTTCATTCTCTAAGACTGCTAGTGGCAGAATACTTAACTGAATTTCATTAGTAAAGAAAACTTCTTATTTGGAATTCCTTACTATACAGTGAAACCACAGTTATGGTTGATAAAAGATATCTCACAATGGCACAGAAGTGATCTTGGGTTCTTGAAAGCAATAAAAGCAGAGTAAAGCTCTCTCAGGTCCTACTAGGCCATAAAGGCTTTGAATACAGGCTCAGTGGTGCAATTTTTTTTTAACCACAGCAATTCTACAAAAACTATCTACCTCTAGTAATGTTGTGATGTGGTGAAAGAAGTAGCCACAATCAGTAAAATTATAGATCACTGATATATTGAGGTACATAATGATATATTAATATACAACCATAATCTTTTAAAAATATTTTAACAAAGTAAACTTCATAAACCAGAAGCCTACTTCCATTTTGTTAATATTTATTCCCTCCTTAATCCTCTAAAATTTCCATCTTCATTGCTCTAATGGAAGTCTTTCTAACTAGAGTCTAAGGATATCTATAACCTCCCATTAGTCATGAGTGCTCTGGAATATGAGGCTTCTTTGCCCTTTTATTACTCTGGATGCTAGTAAATATTTCATATCTTTTGAAATCCTTCCTACCTTTGGCTTTAATGAAACTATTCACTTAGACTCTCATCTTTGGACTATTTTTACCTTCTCTCTTATTCATATCAAATGTGACGTAAAATATATTGCATACCTAAAAGTGCTCTAGAGAGTCACTCTTTTCATTTTTCCTTCTTCCCCTAGGCTCCATACTTAACTCTTACTCTCCTTGACAGTAAAGTTTTTTTGCTCCTTTCCCTTTAGAGTATTCCTTCTAAGATTTCATTTGTCCATATTTTCAACTAGGAGTCAAATATCAATGACTCAAAGTATATATCTCTACTCATCACCTCTACCAGACCCCCTTCTTTAGACAAATGTCTGGTCTATTAAGTGTAACATCTGTGTTTGGATATAGTATGCTTAATAGTATACAATCTGATATTAAATAAGCAAATTCATATTTTAGAGCAATAATTTTTATGTGATGAAAAGAAAAGAAAATTATCTTAATATTAGAATGGAGTATGTTAATTTAGTAATTGCATTCTATTAATTAATATTTATTTCAAGAAATAATCCCCTCAAAATGTGTTTCAAAATATGAAAAAAAATCACTTGTCAGTTTCAGTTTTAATATTAAATTGTTAGTTTCAAAATCAATTGGACGAATACCTAACAAAGAAATTAGTTGTATTCTCCTAAGTAGCCATGGATTTTCTGTGTTCTGCACAGTAAAGTACTTTGAAATGAAAGTTAAATCAAACTATATATAATGCTGAATCCTTGAAATTAACTACAAGATTCTTATAAATAGATGCCCATTTCAGGATCATTTTGCCACCAGTGAACACTCAAAATACAGAATAAAATGAGTGAGAGTCATACATGCTTTTAGCTGCTTACAATTTCTACAGCAGCCACAGACTTTGAAGTATGAATGAGCCACAAATGCTGGGAACAAACAAAATCTTTGAGCTGACATTATTGCACATTAACATAGCAGAAGCACTGCAGTGTGAACAATGAAAGCCTCATTCATAGATAATCAGTGGTTACCCAGGCATTTGGATTGCCTAGGCAACAGGAAATGGTGACTTCCTATACAGTATACGGTAGTAAGGAACAGCTGGGTAAACCACTGAAAATTAAATGTTTCAATCAGGAAACCTGTTAATTTCCCTAAAACCCCATGCCTTTAGATAAGGATGCTGGAAATCTCATCTAAATGAATATGCATTACATGTCTGAAGTTTGTCTTGTCCTTGAGTTAAATAGATTTAGCTCATGAAGAAGGGGAATGAAAAGCAAATTAAATTTGTTTATAATGAACAATGATAAACATGATAAATTTTATCCAATATATATTGCCTTTATACTGTATTTTTGTTCTGGTTTTCTCAGCATACTCCATGTATCTCATATAATTATTGATATAAATAGTACTGCTAAAATTATTATATGATGATGATCTGCTATTGAGATTATAGTACAATGCAAAGCACAATGGGAAATGAATTGAGAGAAAAGCATTCTATCCCCGGCTCTCTGACATTCTAGCTAGTTATTGAACCTCACAACTTCAGTAACCAAATGGGGGTAACAATAACTGTATTACCTATTTCAGAATGCTGCTAAAAGGATCAAGTGACAAAATAAATGTGAAAGTATTTTATAGTTTTGAAATAAATATTAGCTTGTATTCTACAATGAGATTATTGAGATAGTACTGCCATTAAAGAAACTAATCCCCTATTAGGTGCTCAGGTCAAGAATGCTCTAACTGCTGTAAAGGCTGGCATTTCATAAAAATAGATTTCCAGTAACTTAGCTGGCCTGATTTTTTAAAAAAGAGAGAAAAGTCAAACTGTTTATATCAAAAAGGAAAATGGGAAAACTATAGCAATTGATGAAGAAATAAAGGAAATCACCAGAAACTATTTTGCTCAATTATATGATCATAAGATTGATGACCTAGACTAGAGGAAACAGATAAATATTTTTTAAAATAGAAAATACCCAAATTAACAAAAAGCGGGCTATTTAAATAACCCAATATCTGGAATACAAACAGAACAAGTCATAAATGAACTCCTAAGGGGGGAAGATACTCCAGAATCAGATGCATTCATAAACCAATTCTACCAAATATTAAAAAAATAATTAATTCTAATATTATATGAACTATTTGCAATAATGAGAAAAGGAAACTTTTAATTTTTTTCAATGACATAAATATGATGTTGATATTTAATTTAGGGAGAGTCAAAATAAAGAAAACTATAGACTAATGTCTCTAATGAACATTGATGCAAAATTTTTAGGTAAACTATTCCAAAAGAATATTTTGAGCAACAACATATTAGAATGACTATACACTATAGCCAGCTTGGGTTTATAACAGGAATGCATTTTTGGTTCAACACAAGGCAGACTATAAATACTAAGAATCAGGAATGCCTGCTCTCAAATTCTGCCTTCACTAACTAGTAGCTGTGTGATCCTGGACAAATCATTTAACTTCTATCTGCTTCAATCTCCAAATTTGTAAAATGAGGATAATAATATCACTTATCTCACAAGATTATAGGGAAGAATACATGATATAATATGTGATAATGATGACAATTGCTAGCATATTGAGCTTACTTGGGGTATTAAAATTTTTATCTTTTTCAATCCTCACAACCATGAAAAGCAGGTACTATTATAAACATAGTCCCTTGCCCAGGGTCAAAAAGCTAGTAAGTATATAAGGCTGGTCTGAGCTCAGGTTTTCCTTACTCCAGGCCCAGTTTTCTATTCACTATATCAGTGATGGGCAAACTATTCCCCACGAGCCAGATCCAAGCCATAGTTTGCCCATCACTGCCTTAAGCAATTCCCTAACCACTACATCTGGATGTGGGGGGCATAGGAATTAGGGAATTGCTTAAGGCAGTGATGAGCAACCTATGGCCTGGATCTGGCCAGTGGGGAATAGTTTGCCCATCATTGCACTATACCATGTAGTGCATTTTGAAAACCCTAAACACTTTATAAATGTTAGTTGAAATTGTTGTTGTTTTTGCCATATAAATCATTCTAATAATATAAATAATAAATAATATAACTATATCAGTAGATGTTGAAAAGCATTTGGAAATATGTAATATTTTTATTACAAAATTGTGGAAATTATAGGAATTAATGGACCTTTCCTCAAAATAGTAAACATCATTTTTCTAAATCCAAAAGCAAACATTGTTACGTAATGAAGAAAAGTTAGCCTTTCCAATAGGATCAGAGATAAAGCAAAGATTCCTAGTGTTACCACTACTATTTAACATAGTACTAATAACAACAGGATAAGAAAAAGAAGTTGGGGCAATAAGCATAAAAAAGACAAAGAAAAAACAAAATTATCAAATTTTTGCCAATGACATGATAGTGCACTTAGAGAACCTAAAGAGTCAATTAAAAACTAATTAACACAACAGCCAGCAAAGTTGACAATAGAAGCTCACTTAGTTTATTTATTCAGTGCTATGCTAAACTCTCAAAACAATATCTAGAAAAACAGTAATGGAATTCATATGGAGAAATAAGAGGTTAATTATCTCAAGGGAATAATAAAAAAGTGGAAAGAAAGGGAATAATAAAAGTAGATGACTTCAAACTATACTGCCAGGCAATTATGCTTAAAATGATTTGGTACTGGTTGAAAAAGAGAAAGAGAAGTCAATCAATGGAACAGATTGGGTACGCAACACAGAAAAACAAACACAGTAGCACAGTATTTGATAAATTCCAAACACCCAAGTTACAGGGGAAAGGTTCACTATTTGGCAAAAATCTGCAGAGAAAACTAGATAGTAGAAGAATAGAAATTAGGTTTAGAACACCACCTTACACCATACAACAAAAACAGAAACATGACCTAGCTATAAAAGGTCACATCATAAACAAATAAGAAGAAAGAAGAAATGACCTTTTAGATTTTTGGATAGAGAAGAGTTCCTGATTAAATAAGAGACAGAGAAGGTGACACAAGATAAAATGGATAATCTTGACTACGTAAAATGTAAAAGTAACTGGGGAGAAAATATTTTTAACAAATTTCTCTGATAAAGGTCTCATATCTACGATACAATAAGGAGCTGATTCAAATATTTAAGACAAAGAGTCATTCTCCAGTAGATGAATGGTGAAAGGATATGAAAAAGCAGTTTTCAAAGAAATCTGAGCCATCAGCAATGATACGAAAAATATCCTCTAAATTGCTAATAGAGAAATTCAAATTTAAAAAGTTTAAGATTCTATCTTAAATCTATCAGACTGGCAAAGATAAAAGAGGAAAATGATAAAAGTTGAAAAGGCTGTGGAAAAACAGGCATACTAGTGCACTGTTCATAGACATGTGAATTAGTTCAGTCATTCTGGAAAACAATCTGGAACTTTGTCCACAAATTATTAACCGTGCATACCCTAGGACCTAGCTATACCACCACTAGAGAAATACTACCAAAGAAACTGAAAAAGAGGAAAAATTTACAAAGATTTATAGCACCTCTTTTAATGATAGATCAATATTGGCAATTGAGGGGATCTTCTCCTTTTGAGGAATGATAAATTATGGAATAAGAATATAATGGCATATTATTATACCTGAAAAAATAATGAAATGGGCAATTTCAGAGGAAACTAGGAAGACATCTATGAACTGATGCAGAATTAAGATTGTAAAAAGAGAATTATTTATACATTGAAAATCTGGGGAAAAACCCAACTTTGAAAATTCAGATCAAAGCAATGATAAAACATGAATGGGGGCAGCTAGGTAGCTCAGTGGATTGAGAGCCAGGCCTAGAGACGGGAGGTCCTGGGTTCAAATCTGACCTTAGACACTTCCCAGCTGTGTGACCCTAGGAAAGTCACTTGACCCCCATTGCCTACCCTTACCACTCTTCTGCCTTGGAGCCAATACACACAGTATTGACTCCAAGATGGAAGGTAAGGGTTTAAAAAAAAAACCCAACTACATGAATCTAAAAAAATTAAAAATGAAACATGGTGGCTATAGCAGGATATTAATCAGGTCTTCCTGATTCCAAACCAACACATTATATAATGCTTTACTCTTCCTACTATGCCTCCAATCACAGGGGCAAAGTATACTGATGGTAATAGTGACCTTCACAGGGATAATGAGTTTCCTGATAATAAGATTTCCTTGGGTCATAATGGAATTCATTTCAAAGAGGTACAATTAGTTGGAAATGAAGGGACATCCCATGACATCTAAACTCCAGGAGTACAGATCAGAAGAGAAATGGGGACTGGATACATAGATTTCTAGACTTACACAAACATATGTACACACATGCACACTAAGTATTTGATAAATCCTACTGATGACCGACATAACTTTATGCAGCTGCCAAATGAAAAAAAAAGTGCTACCTTTCACCTAAGCACTTGAAGGAGCCTCTAGCAATGCACATTGCAACGCCTCTACAATTAAGAATTTCTTAGTAGCTAGTAAAGCCAAAATTCATCACTATTAGCCAGTGTGGTTATGACCCTTTCCCAGATTAGCTAGAATGGTCCTCAGATGAAAGCCATTCAGTTTATCACCAGGCTTAAACTCAAATCCTTTCTAGCTTGGTAAAATCAGAGTTTATATTCTGCTTACACAAAGTCTGAGAACCCAGAGTTACCTACACATCACAAAGTACTGGAGGAGGCTTTTTGAGGAACCTTTTTATATCATCTCGAAAACAAGTGCTTTAGAGCACCTCTTGTCATGAAAGTGTTAATGAAACTTCTAAAATGGCTTAATTGGTTCCTAAGGAATAATTTATGTACTTGGAGAATCTAGTTTATTACTTTATCATCTTCAAGTGGCCTTAAAATAGGAAGGTAGAATACAGAGGGAGGTATTATCTTAGATGTTGCCTAAACAATAAATAAGTGGATTTGTCTCCAGTCTGTTTTCTTTTCAAATATCTCTTGTATATACATTAGGAAATAATTTCAGTAAATGTTTCACTTAGCTCATTTTTATCTGTGAGATTTTAAGGATGCTCCTTCAACAAGTCACATAAGGTTCCTCCCACTCCCTATCTCCAAAAATTCCAATTTCTGGGAATTGTTTTCAGGACTAATTTTTATCACCTAGAACAGAAGTGTCAAACACATACTGTATGTGGCCCACAACACTCCTAAGGGTGGCCCCAAAGGATTCAAATATAATTGGGAAATACTTAACAAAATACATAAAAATACAATAAAGTACAGACAATATCACAATTTAAAATTAAGCCAATATATAGCCTCCAGGCATACTTATTTATGGGTTAGTGGCCCCATTTCTACTTGAGTTTGATATCACTGATCTCCTTCCTAGTTTGAGAGAGAACACATAGTAAAGAATAATTAAGGGTTTATGACATGAAATTTTACCCAATACAGTATTAGCCATAAAATATAGCACTTAGGAAATATTAGTTGGTTCATGGACTATGAGATTAGAGATAGTCATCACTTTGCTTATACCCCATTTATGAATTTAGTGTATATTATTTTGCTATTATTATATGGTATTTATCTATGTAGATTCTGAATTCCATAAGGACAAGGATTATTCCTAATAATCTCTTCCAACACATAGTACAGTATATATTACTATATATTGTATATATACATAGTAGATGCATATAGTAGGTACTACTCAATAAATGCTTTCTTAGTTGAATGGAATTAATTCACCTTAGCAAATGAATACACTTCAGTCTGTAAAGTGATTCTCTATAAAAAATAATCAGATTTGCGACAGCTAGGTAGCTCAGTGGATAGAGAGCCAAACCTGGAGATAAGAATCCTCGCTTCAAGCTATGTAACCCTGGACAAGACACTTAACCCTAATTGCCTAGCCCTTACTGCTTTTCTGCCTTGGAACCAATATTTCCTATGGATTCTAAGACAGAAGTAAGGATGTTTTAAAAAATTAATCAAACTTTTCTTTTGCTTTGCCTTACAAACTGGAGGGGAAAGAGGTAAAGCAGTATTACAATTAAAATGGAATTTTATGTAGTGAGCTTTGGGAATGGTAACATTCATTCCCCAATTGTTAAGGATTTCAAATGCAAATGAGTCATGGGAAGTTGATTCTTGGCTTCCCACTAATTTAATATCATCTCTTTACTTTGACACTATAAGGGTTAAAATAGGGGTTTTGACAAAATAAGAGAGCAGCTTTTAATAATTTAAGTTTTAATGAGAATATAATAGAGTTGTAAATTAATATTATCCCTTTAGGCCAGAGAAAAGAAAACTTCTAGCAGCTTTAAATAATTAAGAATTTAGTTTGATTAAAATAGAAATAGTAAAAGAATATAGTAAAATGAATATAATAAAGGAGAGAAATATAGGAAAGAGGTAGAGAAAGAAAATTTCCCAATGTCTATACTAGTTATCCTATAACTACCTATAATTACTACCTAAAACTGCCTATTTCTACCTATAACTAACAATCATCCCACAAAGTTCAAATCTAATCCAGTCCAATCAAAACCAACCCAATCAGTGTTTAATCCAACCCCAATTAGATCTGTCAGTGAAGACCAGCCACCTCCCAAAAAGTACCAAAGGCCCAAAAGCCCCTCTAAAGGCTAAAGCCAAAAAGCCCTCTCAGTAAGTTCAGGCCTGCCTTTATATTCCAGAAACTAAACATCAACAACCAACCCAACTCAAGACCAGCAAGCAACTTCCCTAAAACTGCTAGCCAGCCCTAACTGTCAGCAACTGATTCCCTCTTCTCTCCTTTTTCTACCACACTTCCTGTCTCTTTGGTTTCTACTTTCTGTCACTGTGAGCTGGTTAATCCCTACACATTTCTATGGTAAGAGGACCTCCGGGTCCCCCATTAAATTAAAAAAGGGATAAAGAATTCCTTTTTACAACACTTTAAATGCCAGAAAATTGTTGCGGAGCTAGCAGAATACTGGCTTCAAATCGCCTTTATTTTAAATTTGACCCTCCTTTATTTTACCATCAATGTTACCGCACCTCCAAGGATTCATGTAAAAAAAAAAATTCTATTCCTTCTTCTAAAAAACTGGTTGGAAATATTCTTTAGGTATAAGGCAAATGGGATTAAGTGACTCAGGTCATATAGCTAGTAAGTGTCTGTGGTCAGTTTTGAACTCAAGGAGATGTCTTCCTGATTACAGTCCTAGTACTGTATTGACAGCACTAAGTACCTAGCCTGATCTATGTGTTTACTCTGTCCATTATTAAAAGGGATGGAAGGAGGCGAGAAAGAAAACAAAGTTAGTTTGGCATAGTGCAATCTTGATGAAGCTATGTTAACTAGTATTGGTTACTGATTTCCTTTCTAAGTGTTCACAAGCTACAATTTAAATGCTTTCAAATTTTGTCTTTTTTTAATTTGGAAAAGCAGTACATTTGGCTTCTTCTTGTGGCAAATTTCTTCTTTGCCTGTAATCATGAGATACTTTTCAAATTCTCTAAGCTTAGTAGGAAGTTATTCTCACATGTTACTATGTGAATTTTCAAGTTAATGGGAAAACAAAATGCTTTTACAAATGCATTAAATATTAAGTATTATTTTATCAATGTTTATCAGTAAGAATGATGTTGATGTCATCAACATCATTCCTATTGATAAACATTGATATTATCAACATCAATCTTATTCATCCAAAAATGCTTATTTTGTTGAACCAACAGTCTGAATCCAAAGAAGCTAAACTTTAAAACATTTAAAACATTTTTGGAAAAAATCACGTCACTTGTTACCAGTAACAAAGCCTCCAACTGTCATTCTAGAGTTTTACAGAAAAAATGTCTTTGAAAGAAGAAGGAAAAAAGATTTAGCCTTCTGTAAATATCTACTCTAATAAATAAATAAATAAATATCTACTTTAAATAAAGTAGCCGAGGTTTTTTAAAAAGGCAACATAACTGACTAGAACAAAACGTATGGTAACTAACTGTACTGGGCCTTGCTCATGTCTTGCACATTTAGAAACTGAATATATGTATGCCAAACAAATAATTAAATTAACATCTTAAAGAAATGAATGTTTAATGGTGCTTTGTATGTACATATATGTGTATGTAAACATATGTCTATATATACATTCAAAATACATGGAATAATTCAGTTTAATACGCATATTTTCTTTTAAGTGGTGATGTTTTCCTCCTTAAGTGAATTTCGACTGCTTTGAATCCTAGTCACATATTCAGGTTTATTCCCTTTCTCTCTTCAGGCAGTTTCCACAATCCATAAAGTTTTCATTTTAAATGTACTCATTACTGATACCATTTGATACTTCAGAGTTTGGCCAAGTCAACATCAATCTTATTCATCCAAAAATGCTTATTTTGTTGAACCAACAGTCTGAATCCAAAGAAGCTAAACTTTAAAACATTTTTGGAAAAAATCATGTCACTTGTTACCAGTAACAAAGCCTCCAACTGTCATTCTAGAGTTTTACAGAAAAAATGTCTTTGAAAGAAGAAGGAAAAAAGATTTAGCCTTCTGTAAGGTAACAGTAAATGGGAGATGTAAAGCAGCCTTATCTCTCCATAAAGGGCCTTTTGTATATGGTCTGAGAAGTCTGTACATTATTATATATCTTGGTTCCCTCATTGTTTGGCAAAAGCTCATTGATCTAAGTAGAACTTAACTTAAAGGATGAGAAATCATATTGTTTCTTAAGAAGATACAATGCTTTTTATGATTTAAGAAAAACAAAAATCCTTCAGATGATCTCAAGAGACTCTACCGAAAGGAATCTTTTGCTGTATTACTTGACCTAGTGTCATAATGACATAATAAATGACAAATGACATAATAAAATGTTATTACCTGATTAGAGAATCTCATGCTAATATTCCGCTGATCCTGTAGAGGGATATACCTCTGGATTGGGTCAATGTCTTTTGGACTTATTAGGTCATCAGCTGAAAATGAAGAAAAGAAATGATCCTATCAACCTGATTCTTATATTTCAGTGGTGCATCATGTACTATTCACATCTTATTTTTGATGACCTATAGGAAAAATGTACCTTCTATCATATATCTTTATAACAACAATACTCTCTCCCCCTCTCTTCCCAGACTTGACCCAAGTTTTAAAGAACAAAAGTGAGATGACTCAGTCATGATAAAAATATTAAAGGCACAAATAAACTAGCTAGGATAGTTTAAAGATTATTTATGTATATTAGTACATGTTATGTGAGTAGGTTTTCATAGCACTGTATAATGGAAAGAGTGGCTGATCTTGAAACAAGGAAGACTTAGAGTCAAGTCCAACCTCTAATTACATACTGACTATATGATCCTGGACTGTCACTTAATATCTTAGTTAAGTCACTTACCATTTCTATTTATAATCCTATAAATTGCAGAGGTGTGAATCTGCATTAGTAGGAGTTTATCACTAGAGATTTCTCTATAATAACAAAATCACAAGTCTAATCCCTCTTCCTATCCCACAAACTGAGAACTAGAAGAGATCAATTAACCCCTTTGATTTTAAAATGAGAACAATGAGTTGCCAATGTTAACAAAGGTAGTTTCTGAGGCAAAATTTGAAAGCAGGGTTTCTTTAGACAGTAACATGCTACCTTTCTGTTCCTTCAACACTATTTTGATAGTCAAAGGATTGGATATACTAATGAGTAAAATGGAGGAAATCATTGACCATCTGAACTAACAAACAAAAAAGAAAGAAGAAAAAAAGTAACTTACCTTCCCATCTTAATAAACAGTTCAATCATAAAGACATTTGAAGTTACCTGAGTAGGAGTTATACTTAATGTAATTACAGAACTGAAGCTACAGAGCATAATATTAACTTGCCAAATTGCTGAACTGAAGAATATTTTAAAATTGCATTTTCATCATAAAATCCTTAAAAGTACTGAAAACCCTATCTTTTCTTAAGAAAAAAAATCAATGCATTTGATTTTCTCGTTCTTTTTCAAGTGCATGTAACCTCAATTACAGGGAATTGTAGGGGGCAAAGATGTCATGAAATGAAATCTGATAGTGATTTGCAGGTATTTACAACACTTTAGCCTCTTGGGATTTTTTAGTGCTGAACTTACTCCTTTTGGGAGAGGGAAGAATAAAGTTTAATATAATTTTCATTTGCTGCTAAACATAATTCCTAAACACAAAAAGGCTCTAAAATTCCAACGATAATAGGGATTATAATTTTTAGAATGCTAAATGTATTTATGTACTAGCTTCTTGGGACCATAAGCTGCTGGTGTTTATAGTTTGCAAAGGCAGTTTTAAAATGGCATATATACACTGGGTGATTAAAAAGTACTAATCAGTAAAGAAGAAGAGATTTGAGACAATTGGCACAGAAAGACCAATTTAACCGTTTAAAAAGGATGGTGTGGTAATTTCAAACTACTAGAGCACTTTAGCTGATGTACTTGGAATTATGAGATGTACTTGCTCAACTTCCACAAGTCATACTAAATGGATTCATCAGTCACAATGGGAAATATTTTCCATTGAGAATTAGAGCAGAAATTCACAGCCATACACAATTAAAAACAACTCATGCATAGTTGTGCATTTTCAGTTTACCTGAAATCTTTTCACAATGGAAATATGATTTTTCATTTAATATGCAACTTCCACCATTGGAATACTGAACAGAGAACCAAATGGCTTGCTCCAAATGATATCAGAATACAAACTCTATGAATTTCATTTGAATATAGTAACCAAAATATTTGCATAACTGTTTGTTTGAATATACAGTGATAAAAATCTGACAAATATAATAGGTAATCAAAGACAGAGCTAATGAAAGTACTGATAAAATTGTGTGAGGCTGTGTAAATCTTTGTATAGTATATTTATCCCCTGGGTGGCATAACTGGGGATGATTCTCTGTTGGCAAAATTAAAGGCACCCAATCATTAATTGTTTTTAGGACACAAGAAATTTCTCAGGTAGAACTAATGTTCAACAGAAAGAATGAAAAATTCACAAAAAGGAGGAAAGCTGAATTTAAAAAGTATATTCAGACAGGCTTCACTATTTAAAACTGTTAGTTGATCAGAGTATTTTCTTTTCTTTGAAAAAAAATCAGGTGACAAGCATTTATTAAACTCTTACTCTGTGTTAGACACCATGTCAAGCACAAGATACACAAAGAAAGGTAGAAATACTATCTCTGCCCACAAGGGGCTCACACTTGAGTAGGGGAAAAAACATATAAATAACAACAAAATAAAGAGTGATTTAAAATATTTGATGTTTATCTTAGATTTATTTCTATGTATAAATGTACTTTCCCCTTTTTACAAGTTTGAGAGAAAGGGTCAGCTTTTTCAAGTCCCCTGAGGAAAGTCTTATTTTTATTTGAAACTCTCACTGAACAACAAGATTTAGAGTTGGAAAAGATGCTAGAGATCAGTTAGTTCTACCCTTTCATTTTATAGATGAAGAAACTGAGTCCTAAAGAGAAGAAATGACCTGCTCAAGACCATGTAGCCAATATGTTGCACTTGGATTCAGAACCAAGTCATATGACTAAAAACCTACTCTTTTCACCCCCTTCAATTCTTTAATACATTAAGAAATAATCAAAGAACAACACTAATGGAAATGTTTAACTAATCTGTGTGTTAGTTCTTTAATGAAATAAGTAGGGTTTATTTTGTTTTGTTTTATTAAATGATTATGGTGGAGGTGGAGGTTTAAATAAAACTTCTTAATACTAATAAATTCAGTTAATTATGAAGTAAACTAAGTGAAAAAACATCCCAAATTATTCGTTTAGGGTGCACTTAAGTCACTTGTAATCACTCTATTCCCACAAAACAGATAATGAGATTGCTTAAAAATCAATACCTTTTGTTTTACAATTCTGGAAATAAAACAACTAGTAAATCTCTCTAAGAGGCAATAGTCCAGCAATAAACCTTTTCCTTTCTTGTATTCATATTTTATTTAACTGATTAGTGACTTAAAACCTATAAGAAATAGTCATAATGAATTCTGTTCAAAGTTAGCAAACCATTATAGATCAAAGGTCTCCATTTCTTAGGTACTGCTGGACATAACTAGTAATATTATGGTAACTGTTTCTAGCACCCAAAAATTGATATCCTACATCTGGGTAGTCTTACCAACACTCAGTGGAGTTTGGTTCAGGTCTATTGGAGAAGCTAAATAAACTGCATACTTTTATGTGGCAAACATTCTCCTTGGATATTATGAAGGCATGAAATAATACCTGTACTATCTAATATTATAAACACAAAAATTATGAGTGACCAACTCAGAATAATAATCCCTTTGTAATGTAACATAAACATTTTATGGAGTAAACGGGAGAAGATAAGAAGATAACTATCCTATGATGCAGTTGGTTGTCATCCTTCCTACTTGAAGAAGACCAAAGTGACATTACTGGTGACATCTTTTGACTCATGCATAAACTGGATTTAAGTGTGGCAGATTTGCACAAAGTTCTGGGCTTCACTCTCTCTGCCAGTCCAATGGTAAGACAAAAGTCGAGACCACTGGTATGGCTGGGGATGCAGTGGATGACTTCGGTTTCTTTGATGTCTAATCAAAACTCTAAGCACTCCACAGCACCTGCTTCTGTCACCTTCATGATCACTGGAGCAAATTATTCTCATTTTCCCCTTTTGCTAGGTGAAATCTTCACATGCCTGAGGCAGGCACCCCACAAAAGATTTGAGACTTTTTGGTTACCTTCAGCCTGCTTTAGCTCAACTGCCAAAATGGTTTACTGAATTGTGGTAGCTGAATGCAATAGCTTCTTGGTGAGAGTTGGGTGACAGACACCAAAAGGGAGTGAGCAGCCTTGAAAAGGGCTCAGTAAACACTTACACTACAGGTACTAGTCTTCCCTGAACATCCCATATACCCAATACTGCAGTAGTAGTAGTAAATAAATCAAATGAAAATTGAAGTATCAGCTATTTAAAGCTACAACACAGTCAGTGACCTTTTATAATTAAAATGTGAGTTTACCATTTTATACCATTGTTTTTATGAGAAAATATGTTCTAAGCTCCAAAAAATGATTCAGAAAGAGTTTTAACAAAAACCATTAATAAAACCAGCACTTGTTGCTTATTTTTTTTAACTTTTCAAAGCACTTTCATTCATTTACTCTATTGCAACAAATGTTTATATGCATCTACTATGTGCCCAATTAATATGTGGGAAACTGGAGGCACTTCCTTAATAGAAAAATCTATTTGTGAAAAAAAAACATGAAAAAAATCTTTATTAAATCTCTATACAAAAGAAACATTTATCAAGTACCTAGGTGCAGTCAAGTAGAGTAGAGAGGTAGTTGGTCTTAAAGTCAAGAAGACCCAGGTTCAAGTCATTCCCCTCTGACAAATTCTCCCTCCTTGCCTCTGCCTCCTGGTTTCCCTGGACCCTTTGAAGTTTCAATTCAAGTCCCATCCTCTTTAAGAAGCCTTTATTAGAATTTAATATGAGTGCTTTTCCTCTGAGATTATCTCTAGTTCATCTTGGACATATCTTGTTTGGACGTAGTTATTTGTGTGTGAACTCCTTGATATCAGAGATCGCTTTTGCCTTTCTTTATATACCCAGAGTAAAGAACAGTGTTAGCTACAAAGTAGGCACTTAATAAATAATTGTTGACTTGAACTCAAGGTCAAGTGCAAAATCCACTCATTATATTGTACAAAGACAACAATGAAGATTTTGAAAAAGATAGAAATGTTCTGTTTAATGACAAGTTAACTAGAAAATTCAAATAACTAAAATCTGCTCTTCCCCAGGCATTCTGGTTTTGAACTTTTATTATATATAAAAGGGAGAAAGTATATTGTTGGAATGAATATATGTTTGTGTGTGTGTGTTTATCCGCAGCTGTTATTATAAAATAATAAAAGAAACTTAGAAAGATTAATGTCTCTATACTAAATTTCTATAATAATTAGTTCAGTGCTTAGCATGGTGTCTGGTATATAGCAAGAATTTATAAATGCTTATTGATTGATTGAAGTGGCTTAATATTTTTTATTTTTTCATGAAGAGAAAAAATTGAAAGTTATGATTTTGTTGGTGGTGTAGTAGTACTACTAGTGTAGAAACTCCCTCCACCAATACAGACTGAGTAATTTGTCTATAATCTATAATTTTAGAAAGTTGCTTAGGTTGCACTGAGAGGTTAATTAATTAATTCTAGAAAGTCCTTGATGAATAAAATGTTTCAAAATCTAAGTTCTTGCTTAGATTTATATAGTATAATGAGCATAATTTATTCTTCAGTGACTAAGGGTTGTGCAGTGTTAAGGGTCAAAGTTCTGAACATAAATTCTCTCTTTCAGAGCTATGGAAGGTTATAAGAAATGGTAATGGACATGCATTGATCACAGAATATATACAGGAAGTCAGTTTGTGTCTAAATAATATTCCAGTATATTTTATTTACATTTGCTTCTCCTTCTTAAAAGTTTAAAGAAGTAAAATCCTAGGTTCAAATTTTACCTCAAACACTTCCTAACTGTGGTTACCATAGGCAAAGCACTTAACTCCAAATCCCTAGCCCTTACTGCTCTGCATTGGGTCAATTCTAAGACAGAGGATGAGGGTTTAAAAAAATAGAGTGATGGCAACTTGAAAAGATGAGGACGGTTTCACAAGACATTAGAGAATACTGAAGATTTGTTAACACAGGACATGAGATGAGAGAGAAGGAAAAATCAAAGATAAGTCCACCTATAGCTCAGAAGTACCTGATATAGAGTAAGAACTTAAGAAATGCTTGTTTACTATCGATCTGGAAGAAAGAAAGGATGATGGCAAGATTAACAGAAATAGTAGAGTAAAAAGAAAAAGGTTTAGAGGTGTAATAACAGGCCTGATTTTGGACATAACGAATTTGAAGTACCAGTGGGTCTTCCAAGCAGATATGTCAGAGAAACAGTTGGAGATACATGCTTTGAGTTCTAAAGAGATATCAAGATGAAGAAACATATTTGGGAATAATTGCCTAAAGGTGATATTGTAGAGAGCATGAAAGTAATGTAGAGGATGAAGAGTCAGTGAAAGAGAAAGAGCAATTAAAAAGGGAGAAAGAATCAAAAGTGTGGTGAGTGTCTACAGGACATGCTGAGGTGAAGACATCAAATGCATGGGCATTTAACCAGTACCCCAAAATGCAAGGAGATCAAGGAGAGTAAGACTGAAGAAGGCCTTTGGATCTGATGATCAGGAAGTCATTGTTAACACATATAAGAGCATCCCCAATAGAGAAATGGTCAAAAAACATGAATGAAAAGTTTTAAAAAGAATTGCTAAGTATTATTAACCATGTGTAGTTTTATTATTTAATTTATTAAATATAAAATACATATTTGTGACTAAATGTTAATGAAAATACTGCCAATTAGCTATCAACAACAGAAACACTTACTGAATGTCTTGTATGTCAAATTCTGTCACCTAGACAATTGGAAAGTGAGGAATTTGGAGTAAAGTATCTCTAAAATATTTAGCTCTAAATTATGATCATTTCATATTTACTCTCATGCAAAATATATCTCCCTGAATTTCAAATCCTAACACACAAAACTAAAATTACAATAAATTTTTATTAAATCTTGCGACTCCTGTGCCGGTTTTATTTCTCATTAAAATTTTTAAAGTTTAATTTGGTTATTTAAGGATGAACTGTATTGTTTCGAAAAGTATCACTCAATTTCACTCAGAAACTAGGATTAGAGAGAGCTCTTTTCTTTCCAGATGGCAAATTTCCTATCTTTCTATAACTGAATTTAGTATGATGCAGGAAGTGTCGTCCAAGAAATTTATAATGTAAATTCTAAACCCTGACTTCCAGTTGTGAGCACTTGACTCCTATGTAAACGTTCTAATGCTGTTATTTATATTTAGCAGTATATGAAGAGTTGGTTGTAAAATGGTCAACAGTGTTAAATGCTACTCACCTTTATTTTGTTGACACTGTTAAATACTATAAAACCAAACTTCAAGCAACTTCAAACATCAAATGATTGAACTCTTAAGTAACAAGGCTTTAGTGTGATAATTTCACTGAGATGACAGTTGCAATCTAATTACAACTACATTTTTCATGTTTGCATTTTTTCAAATACATCATTTCATGTATAACATTTTTGTTAGCTTTGCTGCTACACTAAGTAAAAAGAAATGATATCAATAATATTGTCTTTTGTCTGCAACCTGTCCTGTTCCATGAAGAATAATTGCAGAGAATTTTTCCAATGGGCCTTTCATTAGCATTATGTAAATATATCAGCTCCTAAAAACTACAGCCAACAAAGAACAGAATGTAAAGCATTAACTCAATTTGTTCTGCATTAGTGGCTTCATGTCAGGTTTTCCTTAAATATTATTTTCCACACATTTATGTAATGTTGAAACTGAAAACCTGGGCTTTGAAATATATTTCCCTAATGGAATGTAAAGAAGAAACTGAAGGCCATTAGTCTTAGAGTAAAAACAAATCTAGCATTTATATCCTAATGGTGGAGAACAGAGACAATAATAGTATTTCACAGGGTAAGCAGTTGTACAAGTTGTACAATTCAGTATGATGCCTCCAATTAGCTTTTCTCATCATTTGTCATTTTCTACAAAGGCATTTCATCTACAAAAATGATAGCCCTTTTGGTAAAAGCACTAAGAACCATTGTAATTTTTCAACAAGTTGCAATATAATAAGATGGAAATCCAACAAATAGCTTTTTCTGTTCACCAAACTATCCTTCATTCGCATATGCCCCAAGAATTCTGATCAGTTTCTTTGATTCTTAAGAACTCTACACAACAATTTTTCACAGAATTCCAAGTGATAGATCCATTAGCCTTTCAACTACTGAGAGAACTGCCATGGTGAATGTTATCAATAAGTATTTGTCATTCAGTTTTTTGGTTCTCTTTTGATCTGGGAATCATTTGAATAAATGATGACTAAACCCATGGGAGCTACTAAGAGCACTAGAAGGAAACTATAGAGAGGAAAAAAAGAAAAAGCCCAAGACAATGTTTTGGAAGAAGAGGTAGGGCGAACCCATATAGTTAAGAACTTTATCTGGATGAAGATCTAGCGAAAGAGGCTGAGAAGGAATAGTCCAAACACAAGTGAGATTAGTGCCATGAAAAATCAAAAGAGGAGAGAATATTTAATAAGAGAATATTATAAACAGTATATAGGAAAATTTTTGATAAAGAATATGAAAGATATAAATCTTAAATAATAAAAAGAAATAGTATTCATCTTTCTTTGCCTTTTTTACTTACCTAGAAGTTTTGCAATGACATAAAGGGCTTGTCCCCAAAGGAAAAATTTTCCATCACGCCCACAGTTGCTAGGAAATCTCTTCTGACTACCAGGATTTTTCTTCTCAGCTTCCACAAAGTCAGCTGGCACATAATAATATTTCGGAACAACAGGATACCCTGCAGAGTTTAAAAATAAATCGTCCAATAAAATTAGTTTCCTTCCTTGCCATTCAATCTTTATAAAATTGAAATGGTTTTTAGAAGGGGGAGGGCTAAAAGGTAGTATATATGAAAGCCAAAACTCAATATGCTTAAAGACTGTCCACAAGCTGGCTTTAGTCTAAAAGACACATTACAAAATACAGGAAAAAAAAAGTTAACTGAATACTCAAATAACACATATGCTGCATATACAATTCCTTACCAAGCAATATGAGGATAATCTCTTTTAACACTTTTTAATTTTAACAACTACACATAGAATAACAAGTATGAATACTTAGAGGGAAGGAAAATACTATTTCAAATAGAATTAGTCCAGAAAACCTTCACAAGTGAGATCCTTTCCTATCTTAAATGAAGAATTATAACTGAATTTCTCAGAAAACAAATTCCCATTTAAACTTTAAGCCTATTACCTACCACTCAGTATTATGGAAGAGAAAAAAAACAACTTCACTTGAGGCTAAATAGACTAGAACTTTAAAAAGTCTTTTTTTCTAAAGTGCCTTTACCTAAAAGCATAAAAATCATTACTTTAAATGAAGGATCTATAGATCTTACATGAAAAAAGATCATGATATTTGTAGGGAGCTTTAAAGGTGTTATAAGTATGTATCAAGAATTTAATTATTCTGAGATTGCATACACTTCAAGATATGCCTAAAATCGCATGCCTCCATTTTTACATTAAATCCTATGTCATCAAGGACATCTCAGATCTTTTACTAATATACACATCTATAACATTAATCAATTAGGACATTGGGGGATTCATTGTGTAATAAACAAAACCAATGAACTTTCTATAAATTTCTAAACCTGATTTAAGAAACTACAAATATTATACTTATTTATTTAAATAATACATTAAATAAAACTATCATGTTGGATAAATGATAATTTTGAACATAAGGACTGAAGATATCACTGCATTAAAAATCACATGAATACTTTTTAAGGCATATCAAATAGTTTGTTGTAGTTTAAAGGAGTTAGAGGGGAGTCTCCCAAAAAACCAACTTCACTGCTTTCTAATAATACCTTGTTTTTGAACAAAAAAATGAAACCACATAGGGTGAAAATCCACTATGAAGTTTTTGGTGATAGAAAAAATAAGACTAATTTCAAAGAGTAAAGAGTGATCACCATAAAAATATATTCAAAGTAATATTCTTTGACAATTACCCAGTATGAGCTTCAAATAGCTGAAAGTATGAGAGTATGCATATAGCTTGACCAAAAGGTGATTTCCTTTAAATGGGCCTACACTGATTTCAAGGGGTTAATTTTTGGCCAAAAAGAACATTAAAAACATAACTTATTCAGAGAGGATAACTAATAAATATACAACGAGCCAACAAAACATAAAGGATCCCAGACTTTTAGGATTATGAGTTGGTAATTCTCTGAGACTACTCTTAACTACTAAGGTTTAACTCCATTCTTCTTAGGGTAAAAAAAAAATGATAAAGGAAATGAAATAGAAGAGTCATGAGTACTGTAGGTTTTTTCATTTCAAGTTCCTTCATTAGCTATGTGCAAGCCAGCATATACTTTATCACATTATTAATATACTTAAAAAAGATTTTGGTAAAACTTGAATATCTCAAAAAGAAAATTAAGTTGTACCTTCTGTTGTCTGATGAAGGACTGGAGTCAAAAGATCTTGGTATTCCTTTACTTGTGTAGGATTTCCTCTAAAAACTCCTGAAGGATAAAATTACATGATATCTACATTTAAATAAATATCAATCCAACTTGATACAATTAGTGACAGTTATGATATTTTTCCCCAATGGAAAAATTCTAAGTAAACAGTCAAAGTACAGGCTTAAAATTGAAACTATAAATACTGAATGGTGTTAAAAAAATAAAATTGTTTCAGAAAATCACTTGAACTTCTTAAGATTTAAAAAGGGAATTTTCATGCTTTAAAACTTTACTGCATTTTATATTATGGATCTTAACACTATACACATTACAAAGAATATTGGCAAGTAATAGTAAAGTTAAAAAATACTCATTAAAATATTTTTTTAAGTATTAAGGACCAAAGATGGCCCTGGATAGGAGTTGAGAAAATGTATCTTTCTCGAATCTTTGCAGATCAGGAGTATTATAGTTGTAGAATATTATATATGTTATAAAACATGGTTGATTTGGCTGAACTGCTCCCCATTCCACTTTTAATCTTTGTTCTAAATCATTATTCACTGAGTAGAGGAACTGAAGAATTGAGAAGTAAAGATGACATAAAAACAAATAAGATAAAAAATATCTTGTAGTTAACAAAATTTTGTTAGGGCCAGAAGGCCATGTTTCATTGCATTTTTCTTACATGTCAATTATATATGCTATAGATTAAAAATAATCACTTACCATCAATCATCATGTAAAGGAAAAAAATTGGAAATTCACATTCAATGCCATCAAAGAGCTAAAAAAGAATAATTCACTGTTTTAATTGCCATAATTTTCCAACATAGTTGTTTGTAGTAAAATATAATTTTTCATGCACATAAATACATATTCACTCATTAATGAATTCTGAAATTAGACCAATTTTAGCTGAGACATTTTAATTAAAAATTATTTTTATAAGTTTGAAATTCAAAATGAGTACTTTTAGTCAGCACCAGAAATATCTGAAATTGGAGTACGAAAAAGGTTTTTAAAAGATAAATGGAAAATTTAACAAATATTAAATATCAAAAAAGAAAATGCCAAAATTTCTTTGAATATAGTCAAACTGTAGCCAGCTGTGAAATTAAATAAAATGATAAATAACTTGTCAACTTGTTCTGCAAAATTCAGTGCATACTGATTTTTTCCAACATTGTTAATTTAATTGCTAAACAAATCAGGATGATAAAATGTTGCTTGGACATTTTTCTCAATGATCTGCACTGATGAGGAGAAAAAGAAAGCTGACTCTATCCTGCATTCAATCACTTTCCAGGCTACTAAAACAAACTCCTAACCATCCTTCACTCTTAAGTCCCCATCTTTTTTTTTTCTTTCTTTCTTTTTTTTTTCCAGGAGCTTTGGTCTTCTCAAACTGGGTTAGTGAGGATCATTAGTGAAAAAATGAATTGGATAACACAGAAGAAAAAGCTGAATAAGATTCACAGAAAGGATACACAAAGGTATGTACTTCACCTCAAGGAAAGAACACACACACACACACACATATATATATATATATATATATATATATATATATATATATATATATATATATATATATATATATATATATATATATATATATATATATATCTGAGGCA